>NC_083724.1:117458147-117761178 GCF_028564815.1 Eubalaena glacialis
AGCATTAAATTAATAATCTTCTCCCTTATTATTAACACTGGTATTTTGCTCACTCTCCTTCCCCCCTCCCTCTGAGATGAGACCTTTAAAATATTTCTTCTTCTGTACTTTCCTGTCATTTCTACCCCATCTCTTGTGTCTGCTGAGATAGTTTAGAATTTTAGTTCCAGATTGTTAATTAACTACATTGTTAGTTATGTATAATTAAATTAATTAATATTAAAAACACACTAATGTAGGTGTCTTTTTGTTCGGAGAATCTTTTCCTCACACTTGGATTACAGATGCACTGTTATGATTGCAGGCCACTCGGATCTCACAATAGACGTGACAGAGTCCAGTGCTAATCTTTCCATCCATCCTTTCCATCTCCCCTCATCTTGAGATCCTTGCTGATTTAATTTCCGTTGGGATGTACTTTTCCTTGAGTAATTACCTCAGGTACTATGCGTAGGTGTTTTTCTGAGTCCTGTTCCTCTCAAGTTGTCCCTTTACTTTCACATAAGATACCACCCAGGTCAGATACGTGAGTCTTGGAGTCCAGCTGCAGCCCGAGTCTCTCCCCTTACAGAGTAACCCGTTATTGCTTATCAGGGTTCATGAGGTTTCTCCTGTGTCCCTGGAATTCAGGAAGCCCGGGGAGGGGCGGTGTGTGTATGTGTCTTTCTTGGTAGATCTTGCCTGGGACTGGGAGAGGTGCCTCCTTAGCATCAGTTTCTCTGTCCTCCTTCCTTAACAAGCCCTGCTTTGTGCCATAGCCACACCTCCTGAACTTGAGACTTTTCTGTACGTCCCAAGTTGCCTTCTGCCAACACGTATTGTTATGATCAGAAAAAAGGAGAGAGTATACATTTTCTTTCAATTACTCCATTTGGCCGTGAGAGTTTAACAATTCTGGCAGAGCCATCCCTTTTCTCCTCTGGGACCTTAGCTTCCCCAGATTATCCTGAGCGGAGTGGGAGCTGTGTGTGCACGTGTGACCTGATGCTACTGTCATAGCCCTGTGCACTGTGACCTCTCCTCTCTTCCCAGGCTGGTCCTGCACTTCGGCGGGGGCGGCTTCTTGGCCTTCTATAACTGTCAGATGGTGTGGAGCTCCTCTTCCCCGGCGGTCAGACCCACCTCTGACATCTTGTCAGAAAAGTTCCATCGAGGACAGGCCCTGGAAGCTCTGGGCCGGGAGCAGCCCGTCTGCTATACACTGTTGGACCAGAGATACTTCTCAGGCTTAGGTATGGCTGATGGCAGAGGGTGGTCCCACTGACCGACTTAATGAAAAAGTCCCTCGTCCAGGAGGCAGGAAACTGGCACCCACCGCAGGTGTCAGTGATGCTGGACGATCACCTGGGCTCCTCGGCTCCACTTCCCTCGTTTTTAAAATGAGGGAGTAGATCAGGCCACGTCTAACTTCTCTCCTACACTAATTACATTATCAGTCGTAGTCGGCCTGATAGCCACACTGGAGCATGACCTTCTAGAGTGCAGGGGTCACGTCCCCGCCATCCTTTTTTTTTTTTTTTAATTTATTTTTTAATTTAAGTACAGTAGGACAAACGCAGACCCTGCACCCAGAGGAGCACAGGCTTCCAGGAGCGGCCTTGGGGGTAAATTAGCAAGAGAAATGCTGTGTAACCAGCTGTTGTTACAAACGATAATCAGAACAGCTGACATTTTTCAGGTGACTCCACTGTGCCAGGTACGTGGGTTCATCCTTACTGCTCTTCCCCAGGATGGCCACTTTACTAGTTTTCCCTTCATTCAGATGAAGAAACGAAAGCAAAAGACACATTGCTCTAAGGGCACAGCTGAGATATGAAGCAGGTAGTCTGCTGGCGAATTGTAGAGAGAAATTCTGTGTGACTGTGAAGCTCTTGGAAAGAGCAGCCTTTTCACCCGTCCATCCATCTGCTGCACACGTGCCGAACGCCTGGCCTCCACCGAGCCTCTTCTCTCCTGAAGGAGAGTGTTGTTAGTGACCCAGCAAGCATGGACTCAGCCCCCTGGAGCTTAAGATAGACTGTGATAAATGCCTGGTAGAGGTTAAAGAAAGTGCACTGTTGGGATATTTTGAAGAAACTTACTGATTCTGGAAGGAGAGGTCGAGGTTGACTTCACAGCAAATGAGGCAGGAGTAGGAAAGTAATATAATAATACCTCCTAAACACTTTCTATATTTCAGGCGTCATGCTTGACATTTTAAATAATCGTAACAGCTAGTATTTATTGATTCCTCTCTACATACCAGCACGGTGCTCAGCATTTGTATGTGTGTGTGAGAATTCTCATTTACTGCCCACGAAAACCAGGGAACCTCCCCCGCGCTTTACAGACCAGGAAACGGAAGCCTCAAGAAGGCAGGGAATTCACCAGGGTCAGGTAGCCGGGATTCACAGCCAGGCACTCGGGTCCGGAGCCCCTCTTGTTAATCTCTTTGCTGTAACATGGGCCACGCGTGAGTTGTATGTCATTTCGTCTTCACAACAACCTAAAGGGTAAGTGTTAGCAAATACTTCGCAGACGGGCCGGCTGATTCAGTACGTGACTTGCCCGAGAGCTTCTCAGCCGCGCTGGATCTTCCTGAGATGCTCCCCGCTGCCATCGTATCAGCTGTGCTCTGTTTTGTTAATTTTGTGGCCAGCTTTCCTTATGGATATGTCCTTTTTCCTTCCCTTGTCCCCTCCCTGCCTTCTTCCAGGGAACATCATTAAGAACGAGGCCCTGTTCAGAGCTGGGATCCACCCGCTTTCTCCCGGCTCGCTCCTGGGTCTTCCTCGCCTCGAGGCCCTGGTGGACCATGTGGTGGCCTTCAGTGCAGGCTGGCTGCGGGGCAAGTTCCAGGGCAGACAGCAGCACACGCAGATCTACCAGAAGCAGCGGTGCCCTGCTGGGCACCAGGTCGTGAAGGAGGCACTGGGGCCTCCGGGGAGCTTCCGGAGGCTCACGTGGTGGTGCCCCCAGTGCCAGCCCAGGTTGTCACCGGATGAGCCAGAGCAGGTGGAGCCCTCCTAGGGCGCTCGGGCCCCTTCTACGCAGAGCCTTGCCCTCGAGGGACCGTGAGGCCTGAGTGTCGCCCGAGGGGTTGTGGGCGGGGTTTGGGACTGGGGACAGGAATTGGGGGGGTGGGGTCGGGACGCCAGTACTGTTGGTGTTCATCTCACCGGAGTTCAGGCTGAGGCAGTTTCCACAGGGTCCGATTTTGTTCTTTTCTAGTTTTGGTTAATTGTTCCTATCTAATTCCACCACTGTTGACAGATGAGGCAAATCGTGATGGCAGTTAAGGGGAAACCTCCCGGAATGACAGTGGGGCAACGAAAACGAGAGCCAGTGGAAGAAAGCTGTGCCAGCATTGCTTTGCAGGTGTTTGGTTTGGTTTGGTTTTGGTTTTGAAACACTGGCTGGTGTTAAGACCCTCCATTTGAGAACCAGGAAAAGGGAGTTATCCTTCTTGGTTCCCCAAGAGGGATCCAGGGATGAGGAGGGAGTAACAGGAGAGTAGCGCTCGGATTCAGCCTCCTGCCTGGACCCTTCCCACGGGACAGAGACGCCAGGCGAAGGAGGGGGAACGGGGGGACCAGGGAGCTGGCCACCTTCCCGGTGTGTCCATGGGCTTTAGAAGAAAGCGACTTGTTTCCTCCCCAAGGTGATGTGTTTGTGACTGTTGACGTGCTCAACAGTGCAGGAGTCCAGGTTGTTAGCAAAACCTAGAAGAAACCAGGACATGAAAATAAAGCTCTTTGTTACTTTATGTTGTCATCTTTATTTGGCAGTAAAGGTTCTTTCACCGTACGTAACTGAGCTCTTTGTGAAGGTGCCGTTTAGGACTTGTTGGGTTGGTTGGATGGATCCATTTAAAAGGAGCAGGTCAGGGAGAAGGGTGAACATGCGCCCTTATACTTGTCTGTCTTAAGTCACCGGGAGTTGTCCACAGCGGGGAAAGCCACCTTATGGCAGGCATTAGCTCAGGGCCAAGATGGTACCCAGACAGGCCATTTCCCGTAAGTCAGCATCTGCCAGGGTCTGGAGTACAAGAGGGGGGTGGGCTGGACAGGCATCACAGCCTGCGTGCGGGTGGACACCCACTGCGATTGGTAGAAACGGGGAAATGCTGTTGCAGTTGCTGAGAAAAGCAGCGACAGGACTAGAAACAGCCGTGGGTGTGGAAAGAAGAAGAGATGGAAGGGTCACCATGGTGATGGGCTCGTACGCATCATCTGACTGGATGTGGAAACGAGGGAGGGAGGGGGCTGAGAGCTGGAGGAAGCTGCCCCCACCTCGCCATTGAGACAGAGAGTCACGGGAGCTGAGCAGGTTCCATGAGGAGACAGATCCTGAGTGCTGAGCTTGAGGCACCTGCACCTAAGTGGGGGGACAACACAGCCAGGAAATGGGCCTGGCTCCCCGCAAGTGCAGGCTTGCAGGTATGGATTTGGGAGCTTTCCTCAGAGCTGAGGGTCGGTTCGAGAAGGTTAACAAGGTGATCATGCGGCATGAGAAGGATGGAGATCACAGGGGAACCTTTAGAAGGTCTTTTGTTCAAGGGGCAAGAGAAGACAAGCCAATGGAAGATCAGATAAAACAGGAGGAAGGAACTTCGGGGGCAGCCAGTGGTGCACACGTCAGAGAAGAGGCCTTCGAGTTTGACGGTTGGTCGAATTTGAGGTCATGACCTCAATTTGGTCGAATTTGAGGTCATGACCTTAAAGAGCCATTTGTGCGGAGTGGCAGCCGGTCTGCAGGGGCTGAGGACTGGGTGGGAGCCCAGGGGGCAGTGAGTGTGCTCTGCTCTTCAAGAAGGTTGTCCTTGAGGGACTTCGCTGGTGGTCCAGTGGTTAAAACTACGAGCTCCCAATGCAGGGGGCCCAGGTTCAATCCCTGGTCAGGGAACTAGATCCCACATGCATGCTGCAGCTAAGAGCCCACATGCCACAACTTAAAAAAAAAAAAGATCCAGCGTGCCGCAACTAAGACCTGGCGCAGCCAAATAAATAAATATTTTTTTAAAAAAAGGTTGTCCTTGAATGAAATGAGAAAGGGGGTCAGGGAGGGAGAGTGATGAAAGGATGGATGTGATGTGAGGATTCGTGTGTGATCAGGTGAGGGGAAAACCAGGAGGGAGAGAGACACCAGCGCCAGCACTTAGAGATGCCTGGGCTCCGGTGGGGAAAGAAAAGTAGACCCAGAGAAAACCAGCTGGCACAGAGTAGGAGTGGGGAGGTTTGTAACAGCTATGAGGGGAAGTTAGAGCCGCTTAGGGCTCAAGGGAAGGTTATAGAGCCACACTAGAGACCAGAGTAGTCGCTGCATTTCCCAACTTTGTCCAGCAGTCTCCAGTAGCTTAGGGTCAAAAACAAAGAGGGTTGCTGGATGAACCCACAGTTGAAGGTCGTCAGGGTATGAACAGTAGAAGGCCAAGAGGGCAAAGGAGAATCCTTATTAAGTTGTTTAAAATTATTTTTAAAAATACATCAAAAGATTCAAGCCATACAAAAGATTATAGAGCAAGACATGGAAGAATAATCCTCAGTCTCCTCTGTCCTCTTGGGAGCTGACTTACCATTTCTCTGACTTCAGTCTGCATTGGGGAAAATAGCAGCACCTAGCAGTTGAGTTGTAAAGGCTGATGGCCGCACCATGAGTTCTGCATCGGAACTGCATAGACTGGGTTCCGCATGGAAGCAGCGGGGACTCGGAAACGTGGATTGCCGGCGGAAAGCACAGCTACTGCAGCCCTCTGCGAGGTTATCGTTCATCCTGGCAGGAGGCTCTCGGCAGAAAGTCTCAAGTTAGTTCTGCAAAGGGGAAAGGCAGGGATAGCAGAGGGACTGAATGAAGGTTAAGAGAAGAGGATGGTGGTACAGAACCTACAGGGCTGGCGAGGTGAACAGTGGGAATGACTCCTGTGGCCTGCGTGCCTGCCTGTTGGACGTAAGGAAGGGCTGCAGTTGAGGGATGGGGTACAGAGTCAGCGAGTCCCGGTTTCACTTAGAAGAGAGGTGAGGCATTTGGACTCAGCAGATTCCAGGGTAAAGAGCTACTTATGAGCTGGAGTTTCATGATAACTAACGTTGTAAAAAACTTGCAATTTTGTGTGAGGTTTCAGTGGCCTTAGCCATCTAATAAATATTTTTTAATGCCTCCTAAATGCTAGTTCTGAGAATACAATGATAAACAAGACAAGAAAACTTCTGTACTAGTAGGAGGAGGCCGGCTTGTTACAACAGAGTGTTAGAAGCATTTTAGTAGGTTATTGTAAAGTGCTTTTTTTTTGGGGGGGGGGGGCGGGGAGGTTGGATAAGTGACTGCCTGTCTTGTGTTCTAAAAGTTCCAGTACAGTCCCTATTTCAAGCCCTGATATTTAATAAGAAGTAATGGAGACTTCTTAAGTGGCAAGTACTGTGCCAGGTGCCCTGTTTAGACACGGTCCCTGATCTTGAGGGGTTCAAGGTGAGGTGAAGAGTCAGACAAGGGATGATTAGCATATAGAAAGTTCAGGCTGAGAGTGACCACTGAACATCATTGAAGTACTGAGGTTTGTGGAAATACCACCAAAATAAGAATAAGCAAGCGAGGCCCTTTATTCAGAGCTTGCTATAGCAAGGGCATCAGCCCCCATCACTTGCATGTGGCAGAAACTCAGAGGCAGGCAGGGAGTGGGAAGGCTTTATCGTCAAAAAAAAAAAAAATGAAATCATTGTGCTCTGATGGGAGGAGGTTGACAAGGGGATGCTGGAAGCAGACTAACTCGAAGTGGGCTGTCTTACGTGATTGGTTTGGGGAGCATATTTGGCTTTCTGTGGTTGGTCCTGAGTTGGAAGTGGAGGCAAAGAATACAGAAGTAATTGATCAAGTCCTGACCATCCCAGGCCAGTTGGTGCAGAGGCTGTGGGACAGAACTGTGATACTGTATATGCTCTGGACACTGTCCGTTTGTCCATTCCCACAGTCTCTGGCTGGGCACCTAGACCCGACTCCGGAGCTGGAGGAGGCTCCAGCTGTGCCTAGTAAACAGCAGCACCGCGCCAGACGCTTCTGTCTCTCCCTCTTTGGGATGGAACCTCATCTACTTTGTTATTTCCAGTGTCTGCCACGTTGTCAGTGCTCAATGGGTGTTTGTTAAATCTGAAGAACAGATAAAGGAGAGGCCAGGGAGCTTCAGAAAAGGGTTCCTGAAGCAGGGGAGTCCACCTGAGCTGTAATGAAGGTGTGGCAGGTAGCTTGGTGAGGACGGAGGAAGGGCATGCAGGGCAGGTGAATTCCTTGAGTCCTGGGGTATGAACTACTGTGGCCTGTGTGGGAAGTGCTGCCAGGGCTGGATCAGGGTTTGAGAGTTGTCAAGTGACTGAATAGGAGGCTGAAATCCAAAGGGAATGTAGGTGACAAATGATGGGAGGATTTTTATTCTGTGCCAGAATTCTCAGATTTTATCTTGAAAGGCATTTCCTTTGTGCAATTTAAAATTGAAAGAAGGGAATGTTTTTTTACGGGGTCCTTTTAACAGGCAGGGGAGTGCTAAAACTCTTAGCTTTATGTCTTCTGGCCAAAAGCAGTATGCAAGTAGAGATATAAAGTTATAACTTGACAGAGTTTTAAAAAGGACCAAACATCAGATACAACGAAAAGAAATTGTAGGTAAATGAGTCAGTTCTCAGTGAAGCTTCTTTCAGTCTGTTTTTCTGTGTTGCCAGACTGGACTCATGGAACCAAAGTCTAGAAGCCCACAGGGCCTCACCTTAAGCTAATTAAAATCATAATACCTTATAAAATAAAATAAAATTGAAAGATTGAGATTACTTGAGATTACTCAAGCTGTTACATTGGAATGGATGGAGAGAGAGAGATGGGAAACTGACTTTTAACAGTTTGAGAGAGAAGGTGGGGCTTGAACCTTGATGGAGCAGAGAGGAGAGATTAAGAGGAGAGATGTTTGTTTCTTGGATTCCAGAGAATTGATGAATGACTTACAAAGGGCAGGTGTAGGGAGAGCAAGGAGGAGTTAGGGATGACATTTGGATCTTTTAATTAGGCAACTGGGAGGCTGTTACTGCCATTCGCAGGAGAAGCAGTCTCAATGGGAGAGAGATTCCAGTTAGGGCAATGTTAAGTTTGCAATGCTGAAGGGACATCAAAGAGTTGCACTGTTCTGGAGGCTTGGGGGTATGTGAGCAAACAAAACAAAAGGTCTGTCGTCATTGAACTTACATTCTAGCAAGGAGAAACAGACACTAAACATCGTAAGTAAACTATGTATTTTATATCAGAACGTGATCAGTACTGAGATAGGCTGCGACCTGAGACCCTTTACTGTAGTTTTGCACCTGGACAAATGAGCAACAGAATACAAAGAAACTATAAGGGACTAAAAATAACTGCCTGCGTGGGCAGTTGGGGCAAATTATGAACAATAAGATACAAAAAGACCAAAACCCAACTGGCACTTCTGAGGTGCCAGGAACAAAAGCAGGTACTACATGATCCCTGCACGCAGTACCACCAAAGGGGTGGGCAGACCACCTAAGCCACCCCTCCGGCCCCACCCACCACCCACAGATCTGCCTCTACCTTACCCCCATTTAAGGGACAAGCTCGCCCCCCCTTCAGAGAGTGAGCAAGGGAACCTGTTACTTGTCTTCACTCCCTGGAGTCCCAGTAACGCCTTGCCTGAATTGCTGATCTGGCTTCATCAATTTCTACTGACTAAAGCGTCCAAAGGCCTTAGTAACAATAGGACGGGAAAAACTAGAGCAGGCTGGGGCGTCAGCAGTGGTGAGGGCGGCGCAAGCTGTAGCATAAAACAGTGTGATGGGGTGGAGAAGGTGAGAGTTCAGCAAAGACATGAAGGAGGTGAACGAGTTAGCCAACTGCATATCCGGGGGCAAAAACATTGCAGGAAGAATGAAGTGTAGACAACAAGTCCTGGGGCCAAGGAGGGAGGGATTGAAAATGCAGGTGAGAGAGGTAATGGGGATGGAGGGCTACTCGTGCAGAGCTTTTAGACCCTCGTGGGGACTTTGGCTTTTACCGAGTGAAATGGACAGATATTGTAGGGTTTTTAGGCAGTGATCTGAGCTGCCTCTATTCTTAAAAGGATCACTGATTGCGGTGTTAAAGTAGATTTGGGGGTTGGGGTAGCACGTATTTTTCCAGGGCTTGTGAGAGCTCTAGGATCGAGATAAAAATTAACACATCGCCCTTTGATAGGCCGTAGAAACGCTTCAGATCCTTTTTTGGGACTAAATTTACGTGCTCGGAAGCCTCAGACTGATTGCACCCACTCGAGGCGCGGCTGTGAGCCGAGCGCGTCCCGGAAGAGCTAATCTGCCTGGCAAGACAAACACGTGGAGGGCTTAGCGGGCTCTGGCCCGCTGGGCTCTCAGCGAAAGCCGGGCCGGAGCGAGCCTCCCACGCACTGAGCTCCGCCTCGGGGGTGCTTCTCAAAGTCTGGGTTCGCTCCTCCAGCCCCGCACTGGGAAAGCACAGGAAAACGAAGGCCCGCCTCCATTAGGAGCACCAATCCCGCTCGCCTGCCTCTTTCTCTTCTTCCAATTAGCTTCTAGGATGTGGCCCTCACGCCAGACACATCCCACCGCCGATTGGCCGGCATCTTGCTGGTGCGAGCGGCCCTGGCCAATCAGCGCCCGTCAGTCCACCCCGCGAGCCCGCGGGCAGCGGCGCGAGAGACTGAGGCCCGTTGAAGTTGGTGGGGAAGTGGGCGCGGCGCCGCAGCGCTGGGCTCGCCTCCGCCGCGCTGGGCCCGCCTCCGCCGCACTGGGCCCGCCTCCGCCCCGCCCCGCCCTCCGCCTAATCTTTCTTTGGTTGCGGGTAGGGGCCAGCCCAAGGTATCCGCGAGGTGAGCTCCGAGGTCCGACGGTTCGCTGCCGCCAGCATGGAGTTCGTGAAGTGCTTGGGGCACCCCGAGGAGTTCTACAACCTGCTGCGCTTCCAGATGGGGGGCCGGCAGAAGGTGATACCCAAGATGGACCAGGTGGGCCGAGCATCCCTGCATCCCGGCGGAGCGGGGAGGCTGCGCGCGAGCGCCGGCTTCTGGGCCTGGCCGGCAGGGCCCAGAATCGAGGGACAGGGTTGCGGCCAGCGGGTGCCAGACGCCTCGGGCTCCCTCCTTCCCTCGGGGGAGCAGACCCCTGACCCCTGTCAGGCGGCCCCACCCTCCCAGCCTGGTTCCCCTCTCCTTAATCAGATGTCGGGCCCGGCTGCCCTTGGTCTCCTAGGCATCCGCCCCCATCCCCAAGTTGTCTTGCTGCCTAAAATGTTTCTGTTCGTTCACAACATTGGTTTTTAAGTAGTTTTGCTTCATATTGCGTTCTGTCCCTGAGATTGATGTTTTTCTGGGTTCTAATATGTGGGTTACAAAACTGAGACCGCATGGGTAGATTAAGTGGGAGAGGACGTGTGAAAGAATTTTGTGAACATAATGAACTATGCACATGTTGTCACGAATACCTTTTCTGGAATGAAACCTTATTCATTCTTCCAGTTTTCAGTTACATCACCTCCATAAGCTTCTCCCCCTTTCCTGCAGTCTGATCAGTCCCTTCTTTCTCAGTGCTCCCTGAGGTTTTTAGGACACTTGTCTACTCTTGCAAGTTCTTATTAATTTTCTCTATGTCTGTTGATTAGCTACCCTGTTAGCTGCTTGAAGGCCAGACTTGGTTTTATTTATATTTCATCTTCCTCACTCCTGTACCCTTTGTTAAATGAATGCTTACAAAGGTATTTATTCCAACAAGAAAATCATTAAGTGATTATTGAATGAATAGACACATTCAACTGAATTAGTGGGGTTATATCAAAAGTTCTAAATTCTTTTACCCAATGGAAATAACACAAATACCGTCCTGTGTTTAAATATACTCTTAGTTGTTGTCCTTTATTAAAACACTTTAATTTCCCATCAGAAAGAAAAGTTCTCCCTTTGTCTTATAACTCAGAATCCTTCTCATCCTTCAGGGTCTGGCTTCTGTGAATGCCACCTCTGTTCACCATTCAGCAGGTATTTATTAAACATCTGTTCCACTTTAGGCTTTATACTGGGTGCAGAAGGGCAGGATAACATGTATAGACAAATAAGACACCCAAAGAGCTCATTGTCTTGTCAGTCGATAAAATGTTATAAAATTGTTCATAGAAAGCTTAGGAAGTCACCGTAACGAGATGCCTTTTAATGTTAACCTGTGACCCTCCCTCGACCATTTTCTCTAGCACTGTTTTACCTTATATCAGTCCCATAGTCTTGTATTGTGGTTATTTGTCTATGGGTTTTATGTTCCCAAAGTCCCTTTCAGATTTAAGATTCTATGTTTGATTCTGGACTTTAAGCTATTTGAAAACAGGAGTCTTGTTTGATGTACCGTTAGTGAGTTAATGAACAAAAGGTGGATGCAGTGCCCTCGAGATACCTCTAGGTTTTTAAACAAGAGAAACTTAAGTATCTGTGGCAGAATATAGTAAATGCCATAAGGAAATTCACAGAAGGGAAAAATCACCTCTGGCTGGGATAGGGGATTAATCTTTTGAGAGATGCCTAAAGGAAATACAGCCTTAAATTTCTCCTGTGCCTTGATCAATAGATATTTGTTTAATTAGGAGATTCTGGCTAAGAGTTCTTACTTGGCCCTTTCCTGAAATTATTTGCAGATATTTATATTACTGTATATTTGTGTGTTTTGGGGGGAAAAGAGTTCTGTTCACTATTATCAGATGCTTCCAGGGATCTGTGACCCAAAACAGAAAAATAGTCACTGCTTTACAATCCAGGATATACAGTTTCCTGAACACCTCCTGTGACAGGTAATTCACTACCTCTGGAGACCGCCCATCTCCAGACAGTTCTGGTTTTTAAGAGGTGTTATCTTACAATGAGGGAGGGAGCCTGATTCCTCCAGCTCCATTTTTCTTTCTCAAGATTGCTTTGGCTATTCAGGGTCTTTTGTGTTTCCATACAAATTGTAAAATTTTTTGTTCTAGTTCTGTGAAAAATGCCATTGGTATTTGATAGGGATTGCATTGAATCTGTCGATTGCTTTGTGTAGTATAGTCATTTTCACAATATTGAGTCTTCCAATCCAAGAACATGGTATATCTCTTCATCTGTTTATGTCATCTTTGATTTCTTTAATCAGTGTTCTACAGTTTTCTGAGGACAGGTCTTTTGCCTCCTTAGGTAGGTTTGTTCCTAGGTATTTTATTCTTTTTGTTGCAGTGGTAAATGGGATTGTTTCCTTAATTTCTCTTTCTGCCCTTTCGTTGTTAGTGTATAGGAATGGAAGAGGTTTCTGTATATTAATTTTGTATTCTGCAACTTTACCAGATTCATAGATTAGCTCTAGTAGTTTTCTGGTGGTATCTTTAGGATTTTCTCTGGATAGTATCATGTCATCTGCAAACAGTGACAGTTTTACTTCTTTTCCAATTTGTATTCCTTTTATTTCTTTTTCTTCTCTGATTGCCATGGCTAGGACTTCCAAAACTATGTTGAATAATAGTGGCGAGAGTGGACACCCTTGGCTTGTTCCTGATCTTAGAGGAATTGCTTTCAGTTTTTCACCATTATGAATGATGTCTGCTGTGGGTTTGTAGTATATGGCCTTTATTATGTTGAGGTAGGTTCCCGCTATGCCCACTTTCTGGAGAGTTTTTATCGTAAATGGGTGTTGAATTTTGATGAAAGCTTTTTCTACATTTATTGAGATGATCATATGGTTTTTATTCTTTAATTTATTAATATGGTGTATCACATTGATTGATTTGCATATATTGAAGAATCCTTGCATCCCTGGAATAAATCCCACTTGATCATGGTGTATGATCCTTTTAATCTGTTGTTGGATTCTGTTTGCTAGTATTTTGTTGAGGATTTTTACATCTATTTTCATCAGTGATATTGACCTGTAATTTTCTTTTTTTGTGATATCATTGTCTGGTTTTGGTATCAGGGTGATGGTAGCCTCATAGAATGAGTTTGGGAGGGTTCCACCCTCTGCAATTTTTTGGAAGAGTTTGAGAAGGATAGGTGTTAGCTCTTCTCTAAATGTTTGATAGAATTCACCTGTGAAGCCATCTGGTCCTGGACTTCTATTTGCTGGAAGATTTTTAATCACAGTTTCAATTTCATTACTTGTGATTGGTCTGTTCATATTTTCTATTTCTTCTTGGTTCAGTCTTGAAAGGTTGTACTTGTCTAAGAATTTGTCCATTTCATCCAGGTTGTCCATTTTATTGGCATAGAGTTGCTTGTAGTAGTCTCTTAGAATGCTTTGCATTTCTGCGGTGTCTGTTGTAACGTCTCCTTTTTCATTTCTAATTTTACTGGTTTGAGTCCTCTCCCTTTTTTTCTTGATAAGTCTGGCTAAAGGTTTATCAATTTTGTTTATCTTCTCAAAGAACCAGCTTTTAGTTTTATTGATCTTTGCTATTGTTTTCTTTGTTTCTATTTCATTTATTTCTGCTCTGATCTTTATGATTTCTTTCCTTCTGCTAACTTTGGGTTTTGTTTGTTCTTTCTCTAGCTGCTTTAGGTGTAAGGTTAGGTTGTTTATTTGAGATTTTTCCTGTTTCTTGAGGTAGGATTGTTTTGCTATAAACTTCCCTCTTAGAACTGCTTTTCCTGCATCCCATAGGTTTCGGGTTGTCGTGTTTTCATTGTCATTTGTTTCTAGGTATTTTTTTATTTCCTCTTTAATTTCTTCAGTGATCGCTTGGTTATTTAGTAGCGTATTGTTTAGCCTCCATGTGTTTGTATTTTTTACAATTTTTTTCCTGTAATTGATTTCTAATCTCATGGTGTTGTGGTTTGAAAAGATACTTGATACGATTTCAGTTTTCTTAAATTTACTGAGGCTTGATTTGTGACCCAAGATGTGATCTATCCTGGAGAATGTTCTGTGAGTACTTGAGAGGAAAGTGTATCCTGCCACTTTAATTATATAAATATCAATTAAGTCTGTTTGGTTCATTGACTTTTTTAGTCAGTCTCACCATGCTGTGGACTTAGAATCGTGGTCAGCCCAGATCCCTTCAAGGTCTGTTCTTCCATCTCGATGCCCTCCTGAAAGACGTTTTAAACGTAGATCTTTACCTTTTAGGTAAAGGGTGTCATAATAATGGCTAACATTTATTGCGCTCTTACTGTGTGCCCAGCGCCTCCTAACGTGTATTATTTAAACCTTCCAGTAACCCTGTGAGGAAGCTATTATTATTTTCCCTGTTTTTATAGATGAAGAAACAGGCACAGAGAGGTTAGTTATTGCCTGAGGTCCCACAGCTGTTCACTGGTGGAGACCACCTTTGACCCTGGCAGTCTGAGTCCAGAGCTCACTCTCTTGACCCCATCATGCTGCTGGTCATTAAGGTGATGGGCCAGAGAGTCATATTAAGCAGAGGGTCGTCCAGATTCAGCTAAAAGCTGAACACGCTTTGTACGATGGACACAGACTGGAAACTGTGTATCCTCAGTCGGTTCCCAGCCTGATGGAGAGCAGGTGTACAAAAGATACCTAGGAAGTGCCAAGTCATCTTAAGTACATTGAGATTTCAGGAAATTTTAGTGAAGTAGAACTGTTTTACAGTGAAAAGTTTTTAGAAAGCACAGAAGTGCTTTGCAAAGTGTAGGGCCTTGAAAAGAGGTATTAGATTTAGATTAGTGGGGGAGGATCCTCTGTGGGGAAAGCCAGTATGAGCCAAGTCATGTAGGTAGGACTAAGCACAGTGTGTGTGGCTGGAATTGAGTGCAAAGTGCAGTGGGTGCATGTGGGAGTCCAGGAGCTGAGCTGTATTCCGTGAAGCAGGCAATGGTCAAATGCACCTGTAGCACTATGAAAGCAGTATTTTTGGAACAGTAGTTTGGAAGGTGAATGGAATTAGGGGATTAAACTGTGAGAATAATCAAATTAATAACGATAATAGTAATATTAATAGACAGCATTTATTGAGTTCTGTGTTCCAGGCACTGGCGAAGCTCTTGAAGTCTGTTATCTCAATGTTATCAGTTAGCTTTCGTTGGGTAACCACCCCAAAACGGAGTGGCTTAATTCTGGAGACTGGATGCACAACAGTGTGACTTAACACTCCTGAAGTGCACGCTCACAAATGGTCAAGATGGTCAATTTCATGTTATGTATATTTTACCACAATTAAAAAACCAAACTCAGTGACTTAAAATAACAACTGTTATTTAGTTCACAGTTCTCTTGGAGAGCTGGGGAGTTCTGGTCTGAGCCAACTTGAGTGATTTCTACTGGGTTTGCTCAGCTGGCTGGTTGGCATGTGGCTGGACCATCTGATTAGCAGGCTATAGGCTGGAGCGTTGAGGGGAGGTTGGGCCCTGTGTGTCTCATCCAGCAGGCTAGCCTGGGGACTCTCCGCTCTTGACTGGAATCATGCAAACCCCAGTGTGCACGCACTCGTCCGCTTTCTGCTTGACTCACAGTTGCTACTGTCTAGTTGGCCAAAAAAAGTCACAAGGGGAGCCCAGATGCGAAGAGGTGGAGATAGACTCCACCTCCTGATGGGAAGAGCCGCAAACTTTATGGCCATTTTGTAACTTACCATACTTAGTCGATCTTGACAACAACGCTAAAGAGATAAGTGCTATTATTACTGCCATTTTACAGATTAGGAAACTGTAGCATAAAGGAGTTGAATTTGGAAGCTCTCAAGTGGTGGTTCCATGATGCCATCCCTGGCCTGTCTGAAGACCTTCATGCTTCCACCCTGGAGGCCACCCAGAATAAAGAGCACAGGCTTTGACTGGCCCCAGAGAGCGATCACATTCCAGTGCTGTCACGTGTGCACCAGACACATCACAGGCTCACAGCAATTTCTGGCTTCTGTCTGCCCTTCCCAATTCTGTTGTGCACTTCCTCCCTCCCTCCCTCCTTCCTATCCTTCCTATATTCATTGAACAAACATCTGGCCACTGGTTGCGTGCTTGATATTGTTCTAGGTGCTGGGATAAAACAGTGAACCAAATAGGTGAAGACCTTGCTTTTGCTAATCGTACATTCTAATAGAAGAGAGAGAGAAGGAAAAAAAAGCAAATATACAATATTTCAGGTGGAGAGAAGTACTACAAAGAAAAATGATAGCAGGGCAAGGGAGCTGAGTGTCTGAAGTCAGGGGACACAATTTATAGGGTTGTGATTTGGGTCCAGAGACTTCTCTGTGTCACATTTTCTTCTCTATGAAATGAGACTTGGAAAAAATGGTAGCATCGGATACCTCTAGAGAGGCGAATGGGTGGCCACAGTAAGGGGTAGGGGTGAGACTTTTCACAGTATAATCTTTTTAATTTTTTAAGAAGTGAGACCTGGGCTACTCCCTCTCCTAGCTCTAAGATTTGATGAGCAATGCAGTACAGTATTATTTTGTTAGTTGTAGTTTTCCTGAGCCGTTTTTAACCCCCATGAACCATTTTTTAAAAATAGCTGAGTATACCTCTAGTTAGAGGAAACATAGGAAAAACTATTTTCCTTCACTTAACATTATCTTAGTTTCTCTCTTAGAAACAAAGAAGCTGGGGGAATAAATTTACACTTAGCAGACATGGAGGGCTGAGATTATTTCAGTCACAGAAGGATTTGGCTGTAGGAGTTCAGGGTTCCCTAAATTGACTTATCCTGAATTTTTAGGAGCATATCAGTAAATCTGGCATCATACTGCCACCTGCAAGTTGTGTGACATCACTAAGAGAGCACATAATGGAAAAACTCGGTGTTTTGTAATCATGCAGTTCTGGCTTCTATCAAGTCTAAATCCTATTACTTAGACTAATGTCTATGAAGTTTAATCCTGACTCTATTCCTTTTGGTGACTTAACCTCCAGCAACAGGTTCTTCCTCCATAAAATAGAGACAGTGGATCACAATCTGTCAATCACAATTTCCCAACTCCAAAATGGTCTGAAAACAAAGAGGTTTTTAATAAGTCTGGCTCAAGGTCACTTGGCAGTACAATGTGCTCTGATATATAATAAAGTGATCCCACTTAGTATAACTATTCAAATGTTTTGCTGAAGAAGTGTCGATAATCAGTTACAGGGAGCCATTCCACAATGACAGGCTGTATGTGCATTTCATTGCCTGTCTTCTAAAACACTACGATTCTGAATTCTGCTACACATCTGGTCATGGAGACCTTGGGTGGATTGCATGTCTGTATTGTGTCATCTTTAAAAGGTTGCATAATGTTTGTATTGTGCTTGGCATGTAGTAGCTGCCCAGTAAGTGGTAGTTATTACTTTTGCTGTTACGTAACTTCATTTCTCAAGTTTGTGGGGTTTTCCCTCCCTTCTGAGGGAGCCTGTGTTACTTAATCTGAATGGAAGGCCGTGGGGAGGGTTGGTCGCCGTCCACTTGTGGAACTGTCTTTCAGGTGGAGCCCCAGTCGTGGGAGGACAGTCCTGCACCTCTCACCCCTGCACACTCTTCCTCTCAATGCCTTTCATCCCTGTTTTCTCTCACTGGAGAGTTCTTGTGAGCACGCCCATCTCAGACAGCAAAGAAGAACATCAGGAGGCTCTAGGGACGGGCCACAGTAGCTTTAGCTTTTTATTTTTTTTTTACTTTTTTTCCCCTTAGCTCATGGGAAGCAAGCAGTGGAAATGTTTTTAACAGTGGTGTTTTCCATAGTGTGTTTCATAGTTATATCTCCCTGTATCTTCTTGGCAATTTGAGGAAATTATTGTTACAGAATGAGGTATTGACACAAATAGGTGCCAGGAAAAAAGAATGACGGGGTAAGGAGATGCGAAGTGATTTCGTGACCTCGTTCCAGTGGTTAAGAACCCCCCTGCCAATGCAGGGGACATGGGTTCGAGCCCTGGTCTGGGAAGATCCCACATGCCGCGGAGCAACTAAGGCCGTGCGCCACAACTGCTGAGGCTGTGCTCTGGACCCTGTGAGCCACAACTACTGAGTCCACGTGCCACAACTACTGAAGCCCGCGCACCTAGAGCCCATGCTCCACAACAAGAGAAGCCACCGCAATGAGGAGCCCGTGCACCGCAACTAAGATTAGCCCCCGCTCGCCACAACTAGAGAAAGCCTGCACGCAGGAATGAAGACCCAACGCAGCCAAAAATAAAATATATAAATTTATATTAAAAAAAAAGACAAGGATGACTGCTTTAAAAAAAAAGAGTGGAGAAGGTGTGTGGGAAAGGAGGGGGCGTGTCCTTCAAGATTGTTGCTCTTCAGAACCAGTGCAATGAACCTTTTTTTTTAATATATAAATTTATTTATTTATATTTATTTTTGGCTGTGTTGGGTCTGCGTTGCTTCGCGCGGGCTTTCTCCAGTTGCAGCGAGCAGGGGCTACTCTTCGTTGCGGTGCGCGGGCTTCTCACTGCGGTGGCTTCTCTTGTTGCGGAGCACGGGCTCTAGGGGCAGGGGCTTCAGTAGTTGTGGCGCACGGACTCAGTAGTTGTGGCTTGCAGGCTCTAGAGCGCAGGCTCAGTAGTTGTGGTGCATGGGCTTAGTTGCTCCGTGGCATGTGGGATCTTCCTGGACCAGAGCTCGAACCTGTGTCCCCTGCATTAGCAGGTGGATTCTTAACCACTGCGCCACCAGGGAAGTCCCAATGTATGATGCACCTTTGACATCAGCCCCCAAACCCTTAGTTGTAGCCGGGGATTAAAACATTTGGCAGTGCAGTGAAAGGAATCAATGTGGCCTGATAACAACAGTTGTATATGAAGGGTGGCTTAGAGCTCAGAAAAGAGCTGTTATTCTGTTCTTTCTATTTTATTGTGAAGTCTTGCCTCTCCACATTTTGATAGGAAAGGAGTTGGTGAATTGTTTTTAAATACTCTTTGAACTTATTCATTTACGCATCAGACCTTCACTGAGTATTTTTATATGCCAGACTGTATGTACGAAATGATTTTACTAATATATGGTGCTTAGTAAATGTTAATTTTTACTAATTTTTTTTATTGAACTTGGCAATAATTTCTCATGATTATGTGACTTAAAAAGAAAAGCTTTACCCTCTTGACAGAAGAACATGTATCCATGGTAAGAAATAAACACATATGAAAGGAAGATAGTTCACGTGGACCCCAGCAGGGTCCCAAGGTTCACTGTTATCATTCCAAAATGACTATGGGATTTCCACATACATACATATATATATGTATATGTGTGTACATATATTTATTTATTTATTTTAAACCATCCCCCCTGTTGTTAGATATTGCAAATGTTTCCCGTTTCTCTCTTAAAAAGAGAGTGGGGGAGGCTGGGGGGGGTGGTATATGGGAACTCTGTGTTTTCCACTCAATTTTCCCTGAACCTAAAACTGCTCTAAAATATAAAGTCTCCATAAAAAAATATACAAAACAGCCAGCAATTCTTTCTGATATGCTTGTATATCAGAACATGGCTTTTTTTTTTCTGGAAAAAGTTTTTGTCTTCCTTAGGGAAGAGTAAATAAGGTTCGTAAAGATCGTTACAGCTCACTGATTTGAAAGGGAAAGATGATTAGAAATCTTAAAAGGAATAGCTAGCTTTCCAGAGGATAATAGAGGTTTAACAGGTGTTCAAGTAAAACCAGAACTGGACAGTAGTTAAAGGGGTAAAAACATTTCATTCAGAAAAGTAATTGCAATAGAGGAAAGAGACCTCAGTATAGAACTGGGCTCGGTTCCGAATACAAGGAGCAGAGTGTAGGTGTGGGTGGATGGAAAAGTACTAAGAGGAAACATCTGGGGTAAGGGGCATTCTGCTGAAACGACCTACCGGGATTCTTGCTGGAGGCAGGTCAGGGCGCTGGGATGGTGGTGGAAGAGGAACGGGCCAGATGGTGCGGGTGATCATACATGGCGGATGGGGGATTCTGGCTAAACCAATTTAGCCGGGTTCTTGCTAAAGCTGAGCGACGCAAAGATAAACACAGAAGTACAAAGGTGGAGGATTTAGGAGCCTGACTAAAGTTTGGCCAAGGAGAGATTCGGGTTCCGTTAACAGCCTGCGGGTTCTGGGGAGAAGGGGAACAAGGTGAGGAAGGCAAGGGTGGTGAGCCGGAGGCCGCGGGGCGGGGCTCGCATCTGGGCAGGGTGGGCGGGGCTGCCGCGGGGCGGGGCTGGCCGCGGGCCCGCGTGCGGGGTGCGTGGGGCTGGCGGCGGGGCGGGGCTCGGCTCGCATCTGGGCGGGCGGGGCGGCGGACGCCCGCTCCCTGCTCCGCCGCCCCAAGCCTATTGCGGTGGAGCAAGAGCTGGTCCCGCCCCTCGGTGGGCGCCCCTCCGCTCCTCTCGGGTCTATGGAGGAAAAACTGCGCTGGCCCCGCGATTCCCATGGCCGCAGTCGCCTGCGGCACCAAGGCCATGTCCCTTTTCAAGCGGACCTTGGTGCTGAGCCCCGGCGCGGCGCCCAGGGGCGCGGGCACTCCCCCGCGCGGCTGCCCCTTGCCCCCTGCCGCCTGGCCCTCCAAGGACCGGCCGCGGGGAGAGGGCGTGTGCGGCCGGCTGCGGAGCCCCGCGGCAGCTGGCCGCCCGCCCCAGCCCCACTCCAGCCCCTCCGCGTCTCCCACCGCCGTGTGTCTCCTCTGCCCGCAGGACTCACTCAGCAGCAGCTTGAAAACTTGTTACAAGTACTTGAATCAGACCAGTCGCAGTTTCGCAGCTGTTATCCAGGCGCTGGATGGGGAAATGCGGTGAGTGGCGCAGGCAGCTCTTTGTGACCTGGGGGAAGAAAACTTTGCCACGGCTCGTTGGAAGCCACTTTTTGACACAGCCCCTCGCATTGCTGTCTCCGTGCTTGTGGCGTAGCCTGAACAGGCCCCTGTGGGTGAAGGAAATGTTCGCGGTTGAAACACGCCTGTGTTTACTTTAGAATGCCCTTCCAGGCACCTGGCCATCTCATAGCGTCCCTGCAGGCCCAGCTCTTTCAGGGAGGGGGAGGGGGTGTTTATTAACTTTTTTTAGTGCTGGCAGCTGGACCTGTCTCTGAGCGGCTCATGCATTTTTCTTGGCTTCACTTATGCTACTTTGCATTTCTAGTATATTGGGTTAATTCTTCTGAAGTTGCCTCTGTGCAGATTATATACGTGACTTAGCCGTTAGGTATGATAGTATTGATAGTGAGAAGTTATTGTGTGTTTTGACTTTATTTTATCTGCAAAATAATAGTTCCGTCTAAATGGTCTGCTGGTCTTTCTACAGCTGTGCTGCATTAGTTAAATGTAACTCATTGTGGGAGTAGTAGTGACGTCCAGCTGGCAGGTTTTTTATTTATTTATTTATTTTTATAAATAAACTACAGAAGTCCATTGCTCCCATCTCAGAAAGAGAAGCCAAGAAGTTGCATTAAGTACGATAAGTTTTGGATATCCTTTCATAGTTCTGTAGAGTTAAGGGTGTAGGAGGGTTTAGAAAATGGCCCAGCAAAAATGATGAGATGTGATTTTAAAACACATATCTTTGAATGTTTGTTCCAGTGTATTGATAGTTATTCCTTTCTTACAGCCATGCAGTATGCATATTTTATCTGGTTCTCCGAGCCCTGGACACTCTGGAAGATGACATGACCATCAGTATAGAAAGAAAGGTCCCCCTGTTACACAACTTCCACTCGTACCTTTATGAGCCCGACTGGCGGTTCACGGAGAGCAAGGAGAAGGACCGACAAGTCCTGGAGGACTTTCCAACGGTAGCGGGACTAACGGGACGCAGTCGTGCGCATGATTGGTGGGGTGGGCGTCAGCCGGCCCGTGTGCCTGGAGGGAACTGCAAAACCAGCAGTCTCAGGGCAGTGTAGCATAATGTGGCAATGGTGCGTCTCAAGCCAGACTGCCTGGGTTGGCGGCCCCATGCTCCCACTCATTAACTGGTGCTGCGTTACGTAGCCTGCCTGTGCCTCTGTTTCTTCATCGGTAAGACAGAGAGAGTAATGGTCCCTGCCTCCTAGTGTGGTTGTGAGGATGGAAAGAGTTAACGTAGGTGAAGCTCTTAGGTGTTAGCTGCTACTGTCATTACCAGGATGTTGTTGGGAAGTCCAGCCTTCCTTCCTGTGGAGAGAGCACTCCAGTGCCAGTGTCGTGAAAGATGGGTTCTCCAGCCAATGCACCCGAGAACGCAGCCTAGGTGTGTCGCGCTGCTGGCCTCTGGGGCACCCTGAACCTGGTGGCGTGCTGTGCAGCTCATGATGGGTGGCAGCTGTGGGGTAGGGCGCGGGCTCTTCGCAGCTGAGCTGAGGACTGAAGCAGGATGATCTCTGCCACCCACAGCTGTGTGAGCCTGGACACACCCCTTAACTTCCTTGTGCCTCAGTTTCCTCATTTGTAAAGTTAGAGCTCCGAGGCCTGAATGAGTTCATACATGTAGAGTACTTAGAATAGTGTTCTATAAATATTAGGTATTTAGTCCACTCAGTTGGAGTAAAGTGGGTTCTAATTAAAATCTTGAGCTTTAGAAGATCCCACAAATTTTTCTTGTGCATGTGACTAGGTCCTACTCTTCTGGGATTTGCATGTCTTATCACATAAATAAGTGGTTCTTCCGTACCTTATAAATAAAGGTTTGATTTAGCAAAGTCTCATGTTCCCTAAGAGCCCAAAGGAGCCCTTCTTTTTGTACACAGTTGCCAGAATTTGAGGGGAGGAATAGTCCTTAAGTGGCTCCCTTACTATTGAAACAAATCTATATTCTTCAGCGGGGAGGGGAGGAATCCAGCCATTACAGAAGAATGTTTGAGAAGGACTCCTTCGGAGCAAGGGCTGTTTCAGATTACTGAGATCACACCTTCAGTGTCAAAGCCAAAAACAAAATACAGTACCATACAAACCAAGAGAAAAGGGCTGTGAAGAAAAATTAGGTGGAGTTCGTATAGTACAATACAAAAGAAGAAAAGAGAAAAATCTGGAGAAGAGTTAGGCAAGGAAGTAGAGCTCTCACATAGGGAAGGTGCTGGTGATTGGTTCTCATGGGACACCTCTCACAAGACCAGAGCAGGTGGCGTCTGCCTGGGAATCTGTGGCCATTTACCGGTGAGCTTTTGAAATTCTGCCAATGCAGAGAAAGTGCCGCAAATAGGGTAACATCCCACTTGTAATTGAAGTGTGTTCTCACTTAAAAAAAAAATCATACATTGTTCTAGCTGGAGCCTCCGAAAACAAAAGCAGTCTCCCAAACTACTTGAATCTTCATAACAAACAATTTCTGGTCATGGGATAAATGTCACATGTATTTTAAAAATCAAGGCGGCCCTATCCACTCAACAAAAATGAAAGAATATGAAAATAAATGCCAAAATAATTTCGGAGGTATAGCTAGTAAATTTTGAGACAATATTCTAATGTGCGTATGAAACCTGAGTCTATTTCTTTATAAAAATGACACTTTGTTCTGGAAGGGTTCAAGGTGAAGACTAAATCCATCTTTTGCTGTACTGGGTCGTAGGGTCAGCGCACAGGTGCTACGCCCTCAGAAGCAGAGACTTGCTCCTGTGGAGTGAAGGGGACAGAAAGTGCAGGTGTCGCTACTTTGCCGTTGTTAACCTTTTACATCCTTGTGAATGTGAAATACGCGGAGCTGTGTGTTTTGTGAGAGTGTGTAATTTTAAGACACTTGCATTGGCGGTCCTGTCCGTCTGTGGTTCAGCTTGAGAGCGGAGTGTGTGGAGACGCCTCCTGCCTCACCTTCAGGAGCGCTTTGTGTGCTGGCCTGTCCCAGCAGCTCCAGTTTGAAGGGTGAACCGGTTGCCGAGGGTTAGGTGTACTGTGGGTTTGGGGCGAGGGCCTCCCTCACACAGCACTGCTCTCAGATGGGGGCAAGAAGGGCCCTTCCCCCTCCCCTCACTTATTTTTTTAAGTCCATCGTTTTTTTTTGTTTTGTTTTTTTTTGGCTGCGCGGTGCGGCATGCGGGATCTTAGTTCCCCAACCAGGGTTCGAACCTGTGCCCCCTGCATTGGGAGCCCAGAGTCGTAACCACTGGACCACCAGGGAAGTGCCTTCCTGCCCCTCACTTTAGAGGGTCCCCCTCTGGACCACCTCACCCTCAACGGGGGCCGTGGGAGCGTGCCTGCCCCGAGCTTGTGCAGCTCCCCTTGTAGACCATCTTCTGGGGGTCTGGGATTGCGTGCCCCCAGTTCCCTGAGACACCCCACACACACGGGCTTGCAGTCCGTTTCCGGGGGCCCGTCTCCTACAGGGTGGCCTGTGCACCAGTGACCGTGCCCCGTGGCCCGAGGGCGGCTCTTCAGGAGGGTCGTGGGTGAAGCTTGACCCTGCTGTCTGGGGTGTCCTTACACACGAGTGTGAGATTCCTCCTCCTGGCAGTCTCTGCACTATTTAATTTTGGAACAGAAGCCTGAGGGACCAAGAATTTTAAATTCACACCCGAGTCTTCCAGGTGGTTGTGAAGGTATGCTTGTCAGGGCGGGAGAAGAGAACATACTGCACTTGGTAAGTTACTAGCTCGCTTGATGGTTTAAGATTTTGAGCCACATGGCGTGTGGCCACCGTTGTGCTCTTGCCCCAGGCCCGGTGGAAGGTGGGGCTGAGCCTCCACGGGGCCTTCTAACCAAGTGAAGCGGCTGAAGCCTTCCTCCGGTCAGCATTGACATGGGACCTGGGGCTGTAATAAGGCTTCAGTGCTCATTAGTTGGTACTAAGCTTTCTAGAACACTCATTGTATATTATGGGTTAAATTAGAGTACATCTTTTTCACCTGGTACTAGTGGAGACTGGTAGTCTTAGAACTCTACCTCCAAACACAGCTTGAGAAATAAGAAAGGGTTACTTTTAAATGATAATGGCAATAATAGCGTACATTTATTGAGCTATGAGTTACGAAATGTATTTCATTATTGGTTTATCATGTGCTTTATTTAATATTAATATAGTTTTAACATGTAATGGATGTGATACACTGTTAACGACGTGTGTATAGATAAGGAAACTGAGACATAGAGATTTAATCCCCTTGCCTGAAATCACCTGTGAAGTTAAGTGGCAGAACCAGGATTCAAACACAGAAGGCCTACATCCAGAACCCTTGTGCTTAATCCCTGGCACACTCTACTGCCCGTTTAAAAAATGGTTAAAAATAAAACTTTGCATATAAGTGAAGGTAGCATCACCCAGTGTTTTGGTGTTTTGTTTTGGTTTTTTTTTTGGCTGTGTTGGGTCTTCATTGCTGCGCGCAGGCTTTCTCTAGTTGTGGCAAACGGGGGCTACTCTTCATTGTGGTTCGCGGGCTTCTCATTGCGGTGGCTTCTCTTGTTGCGGAGCACAGGCTCTAGGCACGCAGGCTCAGTAGTTGTGGCTCGTGGGCTCAGTAGTTGTGGCGCACGGGCTTAGTGGCTCTACAGCATGTGGGATCTTCCCGGACCAGGGCTCTAACCCGTGTCCCCTGCATTGGCAGGTGGATTCTTATCCACTGAGCCACCAGGGAAGCCCCACCCAGTGTTTTGATCATAACATCCCAAGGTTTATAATCAGGGAGATTTCTGTGTACATGCTCCCCTTGCCCCTGCTTCGGGGCTGGCCTTTCTCCATTGTACCAGTGGACTCCCCATGGTGTCCTTCCTTCTCGTACTTGGAATCACTAGAGAGTGACCCCGGGACCTAGAAGTGTACTGTAGCTGGGAAACAGAATTCTCTGGAGGGACAAGGAAAAGCCCCTCCTGGCTGACCTCGCGGGCAGAGCTGCCTGGGGGAGTCGGACCCCTCCCTCCCCACCCTCCCTCAGGTTTCTGGGAGAACGGAGAGCTCCTCATGGTCACTCCTCCCTAGATATTTTTGTTTTCGTGTTTTGAATTATATAATGATGTAGTGAGTACCAAAGAGTTGAAGTTGGTTCACATCCAGCAGTGAAGTGTTTATTTTGGAGCCTTTGTTTTCAAGCCTAAGCTGCTCCTCCCCCAGCTGGCTGGCCTTTCCCCTCTTATAAATAGAACTGACCGAGCCTGGGATCTGTTGAAAGACCAGGTCCTCGGGAGATTCAGGGATTCAAATGACCTTTGGTAGAGGTGTTCGTTTGCTTCAGTCCACGTGGGAATTACCTTTTGGCTTTGTCTTGGAACAGCTGTTCTGTAGAGAACAGTTCTGGAGAGATCAGATTGGTTTTATGGAATTTGGGGGTTTAACAGTTGATGTTCATCAAAATAATCCTAAAGGATCTTAGGCTTCTGAACCCCTTCAGTGCCTTGCAGCCCTCTGGGTTTCCCTCAGGTCCTTAAATTTAGGTGTTTCCTGAGGGAGTTTTTCTAACCTTTCTGTAAACATAGACCAGGTACTTCTCACACTTCGGAAGCTTAGCAAAGTCTATTCACTGTTTTCAGTATTGTGTGTTGATGGCATATTATTTGAGAAGTTTCATGGTGTTTTATTGGATTGGCCCAAAAGTTCGTTCTGGTTTTTCCGTAAGATGGGATGAAAAACCCGAACGAACTTTTTGGCCAACCCAGTATATTTTATTTTGATAACCTACAGGCACTTCTTTGAACTTAAGCAAGATACTTGTACAGTAGCAGTGACTTTTAAAAACATCAATAATACTTTTCGACATTAAAGCTTGGGCTATGAAAAAAAATGTTGGATAGCCTGCCGCAGATTGAACTAAACTGAGTTGTTTAAGGAATTAGAAAGTGTAGCCTTATAGTAGGGAGACACTGTAGCTTCATGGCATGAATTTGGGAACTGGGGATAGACAGTGGTTGGCTGGTCTCCTTGCTAGAACACAGGCTCTGGGGGCGGAGTTTCTGGTCATCTTGCGGCTGTGCGTCCCAGTGCCCAAGACATGTTTGCACAAATGAATCTTCATTATCATGAGGCTTGTCTGAAAATGAGGCATTCTTCCTAAAATGCTTACACTTATGTCCAGTTTTATGTTGAAGTATCTCATTTCTCATTAGGTGGGAAGATGAGCATATGATAAGACTATGAATCTTCTTTTTTTGTTGTTTTTTTTTTTTGGGCCGTGCCCCGAGGCTTGTGGGATCTTAGTTCCCTGACCAGGCGTCGAACCCGGGCCCTCAGCAGTGAGAGCTCGGAGTCCTAACCCCTGGACCGCCAGGGAACTCCCTGAATCTTCTTTTGAGTCTAGAAACTTCAGCATTTCTGTACCCTTCTATTTTAATATTTATGAAATTTGCCGAACTTATTATTCAATATGTAGAAAGCTAGCGTAACCTAGATGTTAGACTTATAGCTGGATCGTTTGGGAGTCTTCCCTCATGAGTTCTGTTGTTGCTTTGCTTTATGATCTGTAGGTACCCTGTTGGTTCCCAGTTTTAATAACGTATTTCATATTTTCTGTTTTTTATGACCTCCATTTCAGATCTCCCTGGAGTTTCGAAATCTGGCTGAGAAATACCAAACAGTGATTGTTGACATTTGCCGGAAGATGGGATTTGGGATGGCCGAGTTTTTGGATAAGCGTGTGGCGTCTGAACGGGAGTGGGACAAGGTTAGTGTCCCTGTGGAGCGTTCTCGGTGTGAGTGGCACTGATGAACTGGCGGTGCTCACCATGACATCCGGGCCGAGGGACAAGGGGTGGTTTCACAGCCCAGCTGTAGTGTCTCCACATAAACACTTAATAGGGGCTTAGGTGTAGTCATACCTGGAATAATCCTTGCTCTGGGGAGCTTATCGTCAAGTTAGGCTAGGGGTCCCCAACCCCTGGGCCGTGGACCGGTATCGGTCCGCAGCCTGTTAGGAACCGGGCCGCACAGCAGGAGGTGAGCGGTGGGCAAGCGAGCAAAGCTTCATCTTCTGCTCTCCATCGCTCGCATTACCGCCTGAGCCATCCCCCCGCACCGCCCCCCCCCCACCTCTGTCCGTGGAAAAACTGTCTTCCATGAAACCGGTCCCTGGTGCCAAAAAGGTTGGGGACCACTGAGTTAGGCCAAAGCAGATATAACTCGTCCCAGAGGTGCAAACATCAAGCTGATGAAAGTGTCTCTGACTTGCTGTGAAATTTGAGGTTAATGACCAAATTATTGCATGTAATATAGAGACATCAGTAGTTTTCACATCTTAAAATGTGTCTTCTATTTTTCTTTACTGAGCACGCGTGTGTGTTTCTGAGTCATTTCCAGTTCCTTCATAACACAAGCTTACTTTTTTTTTTTAATGAAATTTGGGTTTCTTTTTGTTTTTAACATTTCTTTATTTAGGCTGTGCTGGGTCTTACTTGTGGCATGCTGGGTCTTTAGTTGTGGCATGCGGGATCTAGTTCCCCAACCAGGGATCGAGCTCAAGCCCCCTGCATTGGGAGCGCAGAGTCTTAGCCACTGGACCACCAGGGAGTCCCCACGAGCTTACTTTTAAATTCAGTGCCACCTTGGCCCCATTTACTTAGGAGTAGGTATCAGACTGTTAAATTATATTCTGTGTCTGTTTCCTCAGAAACAAAACTGTTCACGAGGATCCCAAGGCACTAACTTGGATCATAGTTGCATTACGCTGAGGAGTGAGTGCCTTTCTAATACCCACTCCTCCTTCCCCATCATCTTTTCATAGAAATAAGACGATGCGAGAGGTTCCAGGTTTCTTGACGTCCGCCTACCTCTTTTTACGGTGCTTATAGATGCACATACGTGGAGGTACACTGCAGGAGCCCCTGGGGGGCCCAGGTTGTCTTCCTCTAGGGACAGAGCAGCTGGAAAGGGCTGTGAGAGCAGATGATGTGGCAGATACAATTACACTGGCTTTCATTTGGCCAGAGGTTATCCCTGACCAGCAGCTGTGAAGGCCAGGGGTTGAGGAGAGCGTGCTTCTCTGGACAAAGTGACATAATTGACTACGGGGACTAAACTTGACTCAAAATACAAGATAGGAGGGGAGGGGGTCTTGCCCATTTTCCATAGGAGTGGCCTCTGTGAGACTTACTCATCACCTCAATGGAAGCAGAGACATTTTAAACGTCTAAATTATGTACATATTTTGTGTCTCTAATAGTGTTTAGGTTAGGATCCCAAAAGAGAAGCTACTGCATATTCATTGAGTGAGCGTAGGTCCAAGGTCTGGCCCCTTCATTTTTCACGACTCAAAACTTGATGACAACATCTTTGGAACTGGTGGTTTATGCTCCACAAGTTGGCATGAGTGTGGCTGCTGCTAGAATATCAGTTTATGAATTTAAAGTTAAAGCTGAAACTCCTGGCCACGAACCAGCGCTGGTTATCAGCACAGTAACTTCCTTTTCTGCTGTGCAGATCTATTCAGGAAACTTAATTATAGGCTGTTGAATAGAAGTTCTGATCAGATAAAACTGAATACTTGTAAAGATTTTTATTTTCCTTCAACTTTAGAGGAAAATGAATACCTCCATCCTAGGAGTATTTCTACCCAAAGAACTATTATCTTAACATAAAATATACTTTTCCTTGGACAGCAGTGTGGGTGTTGTAATGTAATATGTAATGCTTTTATTAATTTCTAGTTAAGTCTTTTAAAAATTTGTTGTCCACAGCTGCTTTCTCTCTGATTTCAGCATATCTTTACTCTTTCCAGATCCTTCCTCTCCTAGAACATATTTCAAGTGCTTTTTCTATCATTTCATCGTACCTCTTGATTAGTCTGTGACTTTGTATTACTTTCCTTTTTTAAAATAATTAATTAATTTTTGGCTGCGTTGGGTCTTCGTTGCTGCACGCGGGCTTTCTCTAGTTGCGGCGAGCGGGGGCTACTCTTTGTTGTGGTGCGCGGGCTTCCCATTGCAGTGGCTTCTCGTTGCACAGCACGGGCTCTAGGTGTGCGGGCTTCAGTAGCCGTAGCACGCAGGCTCAGTAGTTGTGGCGCATGGGCTTAGTTGCTCCGCGGCATGTGGGATCTTTCCAGACCAGGGCTCGAACCCTTGTCCCCTGCATTGGAAGGCGGATTCTTAACCACTGCACCACCAGGGAAGCCCTGTATTACTTTCAACCAGAGACACTCTCTACTCTGGTCTTTGCCTAACTCTGCTGCAGAGGGTACCTTCTTTAACTCCTCTTCACTTCTTAAGTTGTCTAATGGACATTCATTTTATAAACGTATTGCTTTAAGTAATACAATATTGTACATCAACTGTATTTCAACTTAAAAACAGAGAGTATTCCATTGAGTTGTCTTGGAATACTCTTCTCCGGGGAGGACAGCTTTGACAAACCACTTGTATAGAAAAAAACTTCTTTGACGATTAAGATTTACATTTACTCAGATTTCATTTGAGAGAAAGGCAGAGTTTTAGCAAAGTTGTTAAACCCTGCCTCTGAAGCCATACGGCTTGGCTGAGAATCCCTGGCCTCTGACTTGCCAGATGAGTGATCTTGTGCAAGTTAAGTGACGTCTCTGTGCCTCAGTTTCTGCATCTGCACAATGGTGATAATTATTGAATGTGCCCCAGAAGATGTTTGTGAGGACCGAATATGCAGCATGCTTAAAACACATCCTTGGGGACTTCCATGGTGGTCCAGTGGATAAGACTCCACGCTCCCACTGCAGGGGACCCAGGTTCGAACTCTGGTCAGGGAGCTAGATCCCACATGCATGCCGCAACTAAGAAGTCTGCATGCCGCAACCAAAGATCCTGCATGCCACAACTGAAGATCCCGAGTGTCGCAACTAAGACCCAGTGCAGCCTAAATAAATTAATTAAAAATTTTTAAAAAAAAGAGTGAATAACTTAGGAAAGTATATTTAAAAAATAAATAAATAAAACACATCCTTGTTATGTAAAAAAACAAGGTACTACCACTACGTTCTTTTACATAATGAGGATTTTGAGACACTGCAAGATCTTAAAATGTCTTCAAGATTAAATTCTACTTAGTATTCTAGTTTCTGTTAGAATATTCCTTATTCCCTCATGGTGTTCACTCCCAATTTGGGATATCAAAAAGTTTACTAGTTTATTTTTTCAATAACCTTTTATTCTAGAAGCAGTGCATGTGCATTGTACAGATATAGAAAATACAGTAAAAAAAAAATAAAATAAAAAAAATAGAAACATCACATGAGCCAGAGATCACTTTTGTTAAGTCTTTTGTGCATATCCTTCTTGGAATGTTTTTTACTCCTTACATGTACATGGTGTATAATGTGGTTTTTTTTAAGCAAAATGAGATCTTTTACATTCTTTTTGGAACCTGGTTTTTTGTAGCTAATGATCTCTGGCATTTCTGTTTTAGTAAAAGTTTCATTATTAAAGTACTTTAAAAATCATCTTTTACAGTACTGTCACTATGTTGCTGGGCTGGTGGGAATTGGCCTTTCTCGTCTGTTCTCGGCCTCAGAGTTAGAAGATCCCTTAATTGGTGAAGACACAGAGCTTGCCAACTCTATGGGCCTGTTTCTGCAGAAAACAAACATCATCCGTGATTATCTGGAAGACCAGCAAGAAGGAAGAGAGTTTTGGCCTCAAGAGGTAATAGGTTCGGGGGATTTGGGGAGAAATAATTTTGAATGCTCTCTGACAACAAAACATTAAACCCTTTTGGTTGCAAGTGACAGAAACACAAATCAAGCTCCCTTAGACAGCATAGGAGACGGTGTAGACTAGGTTAGGATTTAGATTGCTTCAGGGGGACGGGCTGCATCCAGGGATTCAGACTATGTAATAAGGCTCTGTCCCCTTTCCTCTTGGACAGGCTTTGTCCACTGGGGGGTATAACGTCCCATGACTCCCTCATAGGCTTGGTTCCTATGCCCGTCCCTTAATCAGTTAGTAGCCAGAGCGTTGAGCACTCAGCCTAGACCTGGAGTATGTCTGCGCACACGTGTGGATGGATTTCCCCCAGGAAAGAAGGACTCGGTGGCAAGAAGGGGCACCAGATGGGCACCCACTACAGATGTTCATTATCAGAGACAAGAGTGGATCTTTGACTTAATTTAAAATGGACAGGGAAAGGAAGGGCTTTGACATTGATTTTTTTTTTTTAATTAATTAATTAATTTATTTATTTATTTTTGGCTGTGTTGGGTCTTCGTTTCTGTGCGAGGGCTTTCTCTAGTTGCGGCAAGCGGGGGCCACTCTTCATCGCGGTGCGAGGGCCTCTCACTATCGCGGCCTCTCTCGTTGCGGAGCACAGGCTCCAGATGCACAGGCTCAGTAGTTGGTGGCTCACGGGCCCAGTTGCTCCGTGGCATGTGGGATCTTCCCAGACCAGGGCTCGAACCCGTGTCCCCTGCATTGGCAGGCAGATTCTCAACCACTGCGCCACCAGGGAAGCCCCTGACATTGATTTTATTCAGAAGGAAAGCTAGGAAATCTTATGACTATCTCCTGATTTTACTCCAGCATTTACCTTTTGTTTTAATCCATAAAATGATATCCTAGGGACTTCCCCGGTGACGCAGTGGTTAGGAATCCGCCTGCCAGTGCAGGGGACACGGGTTCGAGCCCTGGTCTGGGAAGATCCCACATGCTGCGGAGCAACTAAGCCCGTGTGCCACAACTACTGAGCCTGCGCTCTAGAGCCCGCGAGCCACAACTACTGAGCCTGCGCTCTAGAGCCCGTGCTCCTCAACAAGAGAAGCCACCGCAATGAGAAGCCCATGCACCGCAACCAAGAGTAGCCCCTGCTCGCTGCAACTAGAGAAAGCCCATGCTTTCTCAATGAAGACCCAATGCAGCCAAAAATAAATAAATAAATTTATTTATTTATTAAAAAAAAAAATGGTTTCCTAGAACCAAGTGCTTTTAAGGTGAAAAAAGGCAGGTGAGAAGGTGGAAAAAAATATTTGGAGTTTATACTGCAGATAAAGAGTTAGTATTCCTAATGTTAAAAGAACTGCCAAAAGTTAAGTAAAAGACCAACTGCACAGAAAAAATGGGTAAAGGGATAAGAACAGGTAGTTCACAGAAAGAAAGATGCAAATGATCCTTAAACATCTGGGAAGGTGATCAACCTTACTCCTGATAGGTGAAATTCACATTACACCTCCCTTGACCTCAGACATCACAGGTTTTCAAGCCTCCCAGGTGACTGTGGTGTGCAGCGAGGTCGAGACACAGCTCTTGACAACCCCTCCTTTGACACCAAGGCTCAGAGAAGGGAAGGGGCTTGTCTCAGGACTCCCAGAAGGGAAGCTTCTGTCTCCTGGGTCGCAGCCCGGTGCCTGTCCAGGAAACCACACCGCCTTTCACACGAGACTCTGCATCCCTGCACGTGCTTCACTCCCCACTCTGCTATAAGATAGAATAGTTTATACCACCAGGCAGTGGTGTGAATAAAATGAGAAAAACTTCTAGCACAGAGTGCTTAGTAAATGTCAGTTCAAGCAGCTTAACAACAACAAAAAACGATCCTGAGATACCATTTCCTGCATCAGATTGGCAAAATGTTGGAAGTTTGATAAGCCGTAAGCCATGCTGGGGAAATGGGTGCTCCCATGTGGGGGGTGAGCCTAAGCTTGGCCAGTGACAGCTGTGGGAGGTTACTGACCACAGCCATTGTTTGTAATAGTTACAGTTTATAAACGACTCAGATGTCCGTCCGTACAGGACGGAGTGAATGAACTATGGTCTGTCCACGCAGTGGAGCACCAAAAGAGCGATCCTGCTGTGGAGTGAGCTCCAGGTTATATTACTAAGTGAAAAAAGCCAGGTGCCTAACAGTATGTGTAGTTCAAATGGAAGGATAAACCAGAAAGGAATAAAGTTTTCAGTAATTATGTTGTGAATAATAATATTAATATTGAAACTATTATAGAAACTTTACAGCATAAAGAAAATAGATAATTTTGTTCATATCATTAGGAAGCAAGATTTTCAGTCTAAAATAAAAGTTGAAAAGATAGAAAACACTGAAGTTAAGCAAAAACGACAGAGATCCTAAACTGGATTGGAAATATCAGTATGAACTCATGATATCGTTTCTCTTAGAAAATTCTAGCTCCATCTACTAAGAGTTGTATTGTAGAAAGAGGTTCAAGTGGCTCCTGAGTCCCCTTGATGGGACCCTAATAGTCTTTGATGGCTGCCTTGCCATTTGGTATGTCAAGATGTTCCAAGCTCATTTTGTACATTTTTTGACTGGGATTTGGACTCACCTAGCTCTTCAAGAAGCCTAAGCTTTGTGTTAATGGGAAGTGGTGCCTCCAGACCACACTTGGGCACTCGGGGTGGTCATTGCTCTCGGAGTAGTCGTTGTATATATTTAGTTTTAAATCTAAAATATTTACCTTGTAGTTTATATTGATATTTCCAGTTCAAACTCAGGACCGTTACATAGTCTTTTCTACATTACATCTCTACCTCTTCCTCCTCCACAGTCGTATTTCTCAAGGAAAATAGATGATAGAATTAGTATATCCCATAATGACTCATTTGCTTTTTTCCCACATTACAGATGTAATTACACGTTACCGCAGTCTCTGAATAGTGACTCTAGTGCTACTACTACCAAGTATGACTACTGAACACAGTTGAAAATATGTTTCGCATATGCTAGCTAATTCCCTAGTTTTATATTGTATTTATATCTAAATTGTCAGATCAGATAGCCATTAAGACTGGACTTCCCTGGTGGCGCAGTGGTTAAGAATCTGCCTGCCAATGCAGGGGACACGGGTTTGAGCCCTGGTCCGGGAAGATCCCACATGCCGCGGAGCAACTAAGCCCGTGCACCACAACTACTGAGCCTGCGCTCTAGAGCCCGAGAGCCACAACTACTGAGCCCACGTGCCACAACTACTGAAGCCTCCATGCCTAGAGCCTGTGCTCCACAACAAGAGAAGCCACCGCAATGAGAAGCCCACACACCGCAACGAAGAGTAGCCTCACTCACTGCAACTAGAGAAAGTTGTGGCTCGCGGGCTCTAGAGCGCAGGCTCAGTAGTTGTGGCGCACGGGCTTAGTTGCTCTGTGGCATGTGGGAATCTTCTCAGACCAGGGCTTGAACCCATGTCCCCTGCATTGGCACGTGGATTCTTAACCACTGCACCACCAGGGAAGTCCATTAATATTTATGAATTTTGAAGAAAAAAAAAGAACAATACTTCCTTATGTTTATACATATTGGTAATAGTTTGTCCTTTATGCTTCAAGGTCACTTTTTCTGGATATAAAGTTTTTAGCTCAGATTTTCGAGTTTCTTAAATGTGTTACTCCATGTTCTCCTGCTTTAAGACTGGCTGTTGAAAATCTAATGATAACTTACTTTTCTTTTCCATATATGTTATGGGTTCTTTTTCTTCTCCTTGGTGGTCACTGCCTAGATCCATTATCAGCGGAGATGCTAAATAGTGCTATCTTAATTCTGTCATCCTTTCTGCATTTATTAGCTGGAATTTTGGATTTTGCAAAACTGTGATGGTGGCAGCATCATAGTGTTTGGATTTTCCCAGATTCTCACAAAAAAAAAAAAAAGATGAAAAAACTCAACCAAAAAACTGAAACAGTTGTACCCAAAACAATGGATAGCATGTCCAGAAGCACAAGTGACAAAGCATCCCCAGGAACTCCAAAACACTAATGGGTGCAGACAAAACACCAGCTCCGAAAACAAAACCTGCAAAACCTGTGCAGGACAAAGCCAAGGTGGCTACAGGGTGTCTCAGACCTGAGAGCAGGAGTGGATGGTGGGATGGACCCATTTGAGAAGAGCAGGTGAAACAGGAATGGGTGTTCCTTCTCTGGCTGTGGGCGAGTCCACGGGAGCCATGGGAAAGCCTGGAGGAGCTGGAGTGCATTGGCCCCCTTGAACTGGACGTGGACACAGACCAGTCAGGATTCTCTTCCAGGATTGGGCCCACATTGAGGGGTGAAATAAAAACTGAGCAGCGAGACCTGTGTGACATCAACCAGATGCAACATTTGAATCTTGTTTAGGTACTTACTGGAAGAAACCAAGTGGAAAAAAAATTAGACAGTGGGATAATATGACTGCTAATTGGATAATTTGTATTAAATATTTATCATTAACTTTTAGTTGTGATAAGATATATGTACAAGAAAGGTTCCTAGTCTTTTAGATATTAATAATGAAGTATTTGTGGATAAAATGATATATTAGGGCTTTAATTTAAAATAATTTTGGGGCTGGGGCCGCATAGCTGGAACAAGATTGGCCAAGTGTCAGTAACTGTTGAAGCTGGTGGATGGATACGTAGGCGCTCGTTAACGTTTTTCTCCAGGTTCTGCAGGACGATCTAGTACCAGCAATCTGAGTGGGTTTAGGTGCAAATTAAGAATGGATAACAAATGTGACTTTCCATAGAATCTCTTAGTCCTTTTAGGCCTAGTCATATATTTTGGGGAGTGTATAAAGTTACACTAAGCGTTATTATTTAGGAAGCTTAAGAATACCCAAGGATAAAAGTAAATTATTTGCTAGCTTCAGAGAATCCTCTAAATACTATTAAAGATCATCAAACCAATTCTATTGTTGGGGTTGAGGCTGTTATTTCATTTTCAGGTCACTAAGGTCAAGGAGGTAATGTTCTTACAGTAGAGACTCAGCTCATTTCCCCAGATACGCTTGTTCAGCAGTGTTCTTATCAGAACTGGGAATGTAATGTTAATCATTAATTATTTTGAGGCCTTGGCCGTCTTGAGAATGTTTAATGTTTAGCTTGCAGTGCTGTTGTAGCTGATTTTGTTATAGCTGGTTATTTTTTCAGGAATAGACCAATGCCTTGCAAATAACAGGAGGGCTCTTTGGCCTGAGGTCATCAAAGTATTGCTCAGTACATGCTGCACTAATTGTCCCAAAGGGACACTTGCCCAAATACTTAACTTACTCTTGATTATGATTAGATCTTGATTGTAGTCATAATAGACAGTGCATAGAGGTTAAAACGGACTTGGTCTTGGTGAAAGATGAGGCAGCAGCTAAGAAAGGCTTTGTATATCATAGTTCTTACACACAAAGATCCTTTCATGTGACTTGTACACTGTTCCCCTGGGCATGTGCTGACTTGTCTTTCGATCTTCTTATCTGCCTAGGCTTGGAGCAAGTATGTGAACAAGCTGGGTGACTTTGCCAAGCCAGAGAACATGGACTTGGCCGTGCAGTGCCTGAATGAGCTCATAGCCAGCACGCTGCACCACATCCCTGACGTCATCACTTACCTTTCACGACTTAGAAACCAGAGCATATTCAACTTCTGTGCTATTCCACAGGTGTGGATCGGGGAGGCCGAGGGGTCGGGGTGGTGTGCTGGGGATGGCATGCCTAGAATGTGTGTGCTGTTTTGGTCTGTGTATTCAGGAATGTGGTTCCTTAAAAAAATGACTCTAGTGTATTTTCTTCTGCCAGGGGCAGGCACGTTCACAACACCTCCCCTCTGCCCCATGGCCATCACACTCAGGTCAACCTTGAGGTTAAGCCTGCTTCTTTCCAGAACCTTCTAGAACCCTTTTTTTCCTAAACGAGTTAGTTTGATGCTTATCCTCACAGTTAAATCTAGGGCTTCGAGTCAGATTTATGAGGAGTGCTGGGTGAAACACAGGTGAAGCTGTTACTAAAAAGTCTTATTTAAGCACCTAATTTTGGCTGTCCTTTTCCCAGATCTTGGGATAACAGAACCTGATCCTGTGGACCTAGGAGCTTACACTTTTTAAATGCCTTTACCAGTTATTTCCGTTTTTAACTCAAATAAAATGAAGAAAGTTATAAGATTTAACTGATTTGGAAACTTGGTTTCGTCTTGTTCTAATGACCAATCTGACCAGTTGATGGAACTAAACTCTTTATGCCAGACTTATGTTTCCATCTGTCCTAGAAATAATTTACCTTTGAGCATCGGAAACTACACGGCCCCCTTTCTTTTGTCCCCTGCCACCCCCATACTACTTTTTTTTTTTAATGTGTAATGATTATGTTCATTGTAGGAAAAATAGGGAGAAAAAACAAAATAGAAAAAACTTTCCAGATATTTTTTTGGAATATCTATTTTTCAGATCTAATAACCCATTGCCCCAGCATGGAAAATGTTACATTGGCTTATGTTTGTTTTTTCCAAATAAAAAGGAAATATCGTGACTAAACTATAGAATTATTCAAGACTGCAAAGGGCACTTGATTCTGTGTTTTGCTGAGAAAGGGAAACGTGGGAAAGGGAGAAGTCTTGACATGCTTTGTTTATGGGTATTTTCTCTTGGTTAGTTGCATCTTAGCCCTTTGGCACTTTCTCCCGAAGGTTCTCTTCCCTTCTCATGATGATCGCTTACAGTGCAATTTCTCACTTCGTTTCATGAAATGAGATGAATTAGTGTTTTCTCTCTCTCTCATTATCTGTAGGTCATGGCCATTGCCACTTTGGCTGCCTGTTATAATAATCAGCAGGTATTCAAAGGGGTGGTGAAGATACGAAAAGGGCAAGCAGTCACCCTGATGATGGATGCCACCAACATGCCAGCTGTAAAAGCTATAATACACCAGTACATGGAAGAGGTGGGCTTTCATTTAATAATATCACTCTTTAAACGTTTCGTATTTGGATATTAGATGATCTAACAACTCACAGTGTTACGGCCTTGGTGTTGGACGGGTTGGTGTCCTTTATTTGGAAGAATAGGCACCGAGAGCCGACTGTTGGGCGCTGCCCGGTACCCTGGTCAGAGGGGACAGAGGAAGCCAGGCCTTAGGATGGCGCTCCCAGGAGAATCGCATTTTCTGAGCTGGAAGATGAAGTTAGAGGCCAGCCAGGCTTCTTGTCTCATGGCTGAGGCGTGTGAAGCCGAGGCTCTGGCTGCTGACGCAGCGTCTGACTGAGTGGATCCGGGACCCCAGGCCGCACTCCCGACACCCGGTCCAGTACTTTCCACTATGGCAGGCACCTCAATTGAGAAACCATCGTGGGGAATTTAGCAAAGGAAAACCATCAAGCTGCAACTATTTCTAAATTTTCTAATGCAGATCTCATTTCAGATGCCCAGACCATCCTGTAAAACAGAACGTACTTGTTCTAGTCAGATCTCCAACTCTGGAGGGTGTAATACATGACTCGGTTCAAAAGAACTTTTTCTTAGAGGCTAGAACCCTACTCGCCAGGCCCTGGAGCAGGGCTTCTCAAGTGGAGGTGACTTGGCTTCCCCCTCCCCTGGGGGACACTTGGCAATGTGTGGAGACATTTTTGGTTGTCACGCTGGGGTGTGAGTGGCTCCTGCCATCTGGTGCGTAGACACCCGAGATCCTTAAGTTGGTTCTTACTGAAGATTGAAATCCTGCAGAAGTAGATGAAAACACAGGATCCCCCTCCCACGGGTCACTGCTGCCCCTGGTTTTCTGATGCCTCCAGACCCCGGGTTATGCTTTGACAGGGACGAGATTTGTAACAGCAGTTTCACCTAAACAGAATTCTACAGAACAAACTCTTCCCTCTGATTTCCATCGCATATTGCACCTTCTCCTTGTATTTCCTCCCTGTCTTGCACCTGCCAAGTTTTGCACCTCAGCATTTCCGCCCGAGGCACCTATAGAAGGTGTAAGAGAAAAATCAGATTTTTAAAAAATCCTAAACTTCTTTTACTGACTAGATGACTATGTTCAGCCATTGACCAAAACACTGCTACTGACGAGACTCGGGAAATTGGGGTTCACTGTTTAGCCAGCACTTATTTGAGGCGTACTCTGTGCTTGGCATAGCAGCCAAATAGGTGGATGTCAAGGAAGTTTGAGGCCCTAACCCCATGGCTGGGGCCAGAGTTTGGACCCAGGTCTGGCTGACTTCAGAGCCTACACTGTTCACCACGATTCTAAGGGCTTGAATTACCCTTTCTAAACTGAATAGTGCCTTTTTTAGGCACTGTTTCTCCATTTTATGTAAATTAGAAACATTCTGTATGGTTTGTAGTTCAGAGCATATTTTAGTTTTGCAGTTTTATTCTGATCACTGATTTTAGAAAACGATGTTTTAAAAACTGTGGTAGGCAGTTCCATTACTATATTAAACTTCAGACTTTATTAGGTATTTTCCTTAACTACTGGAATTAAATCCTAGTTGTGATTCACAGTTTGATTTAGGGCAGGGCTGGGCAGACTACAGTTGTGATTCACAGTTTGATTTAGGGCAGGGCTGGCTGACCCCCTGATTCTGTAAATGCCTTTTTATTAGGACATAGCCATGCCCATTTGTTTCCGTATTGTCCGTGGCTTCTCAGGGCTCTACAGCAGCAGAGCTGAGTGGCTGTAACAGGGGGGCCCACTAAGCTGAAAATACTTTCTTGGACCTTTAAGGAAAAGTTTGCTGACCTCTGATCTAGGGCATGAATTATTTTTGTTTAAAATTACTCTAGGGACTTCCCTGGTGGTCCAGTGGTTAAGACTCCACGGTCCCAATCCAGGGGCCCCGGGTTCGATCCCTGGTCAGGGAACTAGATCCCACACGCATGCCGCAACCAAAAGATCCTGCATGCCGCAACGAAGATCCCACACGTGGCAACGAAGATCCCACACGCCGCAACTAAGACCCGGCGCAGCCGAATAAATAAATGAATTTATTTTTTTTAAGTCTATAAAGCTACTCTAGTGAAACTCAGGGTATTTTGGAGGAAATACTAATAAGTTGATTTGACTCAAAAAACTGAAAATTTCTAAGTCTCAAGTAATAGAAAGTGATAATGGTTTTAATATCAGCCTTAAGGACATTTTTTTTTTTTTTTGGCTGCATTGGGTCTTCGTTGCTGCACGTGGGCTTTCTCTAGTTGCGGTGAGTGGGGGCTACTCTTCGTTGCAGTGCGCGGGCTTCTCATTGTGGTGGCTTCTCTTGTTGCGGAGCACAGGCTTCAGTAGTTGTGGCACGCGGGCTCAGTAGTTGTGGTTCTCGGGCTCTAGAGCGCAGGCTCAGTAGTTGTGGCGCACGGGCTTAGTTGCTTCGTGGCATGTGGGATCTTCCTGGACCAGGGCTCGAACCCGTGTCCCTTGCATTGGCAGGTGGATTCTTAACCACTGCGCCACCAGGGGAGCCCAAGGACATTTTGTCAATACAATTACAAATGAAGACTTTTTGTATGAAGTCCCTAGGTTGTCAGGCATTTTGCTGGTGGCCAGAGGTTAACTCTACTCCTGTGTCTCCTCACTGAGCACGTCTGTCCTTCGCAGTAAGACGGGAAGACATTTACCCCTCAGGTCCCTGGTTGTAGCAGTAACGCACCTGCAGGGGACTTCAGAGTTCTCCTCTTGCAACTCTAAGGTGTAAAGGACGAGGTGGAGCGAAGCCCGGATCCTCTGAGCAGGGGAGCTGCTCCTCAGGCCCTCATCCTCTGGCGCAGCCTCAGCTGGAAACCAGTCTGGCTACCTGGCAGCTGGTGAGAAGCTCAACCAGCTATTCCGGGACAGAAACAAATGCTCAGGCAAACAGCCAGAAACTTTTGATTTCCTTCTCTGCCAAAGATGATTCCTTGGCAAGGGCCAACTTTTTCAAGCGGGTGGAGCTTCCCGTTTGGCTGTGGTCGGTCTAGAGCGGCGCTGTACTCTCAGTCCCTGTGGGTCCTTGTGACTCAGAGTGTGGTCCTCCGCCCGGCTTCTGCGTCCCCTGCCGGCGTGTGAGCGTTTCAGTCCTTGAGTCAGAATGTGCCCATAGCAGGATGCCCAGGTGGCGCCTGTGAACACAGTTTGAAGAGCACGGCTCTAGCTCCCCACCTCGTTCTCAGCCAACTGTGCATTTAACCCTGTGAGCAAGTACGGAATTGGATGCTGTGAATTTGGGTTTGGATGCTGTGAACTCAGGATTGGATGCTGTGAACTTGGGATTGGATGTCTGAACTCGCTGCACTTTTGTCTGTGTCCTGACCCCCGTCTAAGCACTCTTTCCCTCCTGCCCTCTTGCCTGAGCTCCTCCGCCTTTCTCCCCCGCCCCTGCCTCTCGGTGTATATCTGCGCTCAGGTCAGTCCGTGCAGACAGCGGGCACATCCTAACTCCTCCTGGGCTTCAGCTCTCTCTGCCTCCCCGCTCCCTCTCCTTTCCTTCACAGCTAAGCTTCTTGAAAGGGCAGGTGTTCTTCTTCTTTTTTTTTTTAATATTTATTTATTTATTTAATTGCTTGCGTTGGGTCTTAGTTGCGGCAGGTGGGCTCCTTAATTGGGCTCAAGGGCCCCTTAGTTGTGGCATGCGAACTCTTAGTTGTGGCATGCACGTGGGATCTAGTTCCCGGACCAGGTACTGAACCCAGGCCCCCTGCATTGGGAGCGTGGAGTCTTAACCACTGCACCACCAGGGAAGTCCCAGGGCAGGTGTTCTTAATGGTATTGATTCCCTTTTTTTTTTCTCAGCCTACTTCATTGTAATTTTTGTTTCCTACCTTTGTCATTAGAACTTTTCTTACCGAAATGATTTGATGACCCCCCCTAGCGTACAAATCTCGTGAGCACTCTCTTTACTCTTCACAGATCCCACTGTAGCATGTGACACTGTGGGTCTCTCTCCTTGAAGCCCTTTCCTTTTTTGGCTTCTGTGACACTTGACCCCAGTTCAGTCTCTTAACCCCTCTGCCCGCTCCTTTGTCTTCTGGCTCCTGGTGCTGGTGTTTGCTGGGGTTCGTTCTTTTTTTTTTTTTTTTAAATTTTATTTATTTATTTATTTATTTATGGCTGTGTTGGGTCTTCGTTTCTGTGCGAGGGCTTTCTCTAGTTGCGGCAAGTGGGGGCCGCTCTTCATCGCGGTGCACGGGCCTCTCACTGTCGCGGCCTCTCTTGTTGCGGAGCACAGGCTCCAGACGCGCAGGCTCAGCAATTGTGGCTCACGGGCCTAGTCGCTCCGCAGCATGTGGGATCTTCCCAGACCAGGGCTCGAACCCGTGTCCCCTGCATTGGCAGGCAGACTCTCAACCACTGCGCCACCAGGGAAGCCCCTGGGGTTCGTTCTTGATTTTCGTGTTTTCTCACCACGTAAGGGCTCTCCGGCTGCCTCATCTGCTGCCGTGGCTTCCTTCTTCCCCCACCACGTGCTCTTCACGCTTGACCTGATGGCTCCAGCTCAGGCCTTGGTCATTAACTTCTTTTTGTTGTCTGATGACATTACCTTTCACCTAATCGTGGAATCCAGGTAATCTGGAGGCTGTTGCATGCCGTCCTCTGTTCTCCCTAACCCACCTCCGGGATCTCCACGTCCTGGCTGTTCTGGTTATGCTTTCATACTTGTCACAATTTTGTGCGCTTTGCCCTCTGACCGAGCACTTCTGGAACTTTACCTACAAAAAATAACCAGAAAATGTGCAGCAATGCTTATTGGAGCATCTTGTCCTCATGCGTCGTTGGGAGTGAATTGATTAAATTGTAGTACATTCATACTATGCAGCTTGTGTTTAAAAAAAGAATGACATTATTTTGTGGGTTCTAGCATTAAAAAATGTCCATAAAAAATTGTGTGAGTGAAGGAAGTCAAATTATAGAACAATATGTTTGTAACCTAATTTTTAAATAAAATTGTGTGTATAATTTGATATGGATAATATAGAATCATATATAGTTGTACATTATATATAATCATATATAGTACGTATAATATATAATACATCTTTATGACGTTTTGTGTTTGTATAGAGGCTTATATGGGCGTAGCAAGAGGTATAAAAGGAACTACACCGGTATATCATTATTACATTAATATATGTATTAATATGTGACGGTTTGTACGTTTATATGTATAGGCTTATAAGGACAAAGTGAGGGGGAATAATGTAAGGGAATTTTGATTTTTTTTTTTTAATTAATTAATTTATTTATTTATGGCTGTGTTGGGTCTTCGTTTCTGTGCGAGGGCTTTCTCTAGTTGCGGCAAGTGGGGGCCACTCTTCATCGCGGTGCGCGGGCCTCTCACTATTGCGGCCTCTCGTTGCGGAGCACAGGCTCCAGACGCGCAGGCTCAGTAATTGTGGCTCATGGGCCTAGTCGCTCCGCGGCATGTGGGATCTTCCCAGACCAGGGCTCGAACCCGTGTCCCCTGCATTGGCAGGCAGATTCTCAACCACTGCGCCACCAGGGAAGCCCTGATTTCTTTATTTTTGTTTTGCCTATTTTTATAAGCATAATTCCATCATCTAAAATTTTTGAGAAGAAATTATAGTTTCATCCCCATGTGGTCTTCTCTCTGTAGCTGTGCTTCATAGCATCGTGTTAGATGTTAGATGTCATTGGCGTATTCCTGTCAGCGTGTTCTTTTATTTCCTCGCTATATTAAATTGTAGCTGTGCTTTTTAGGGTGAGGGGGGCAAGAATATAAGAGAACGTTTGTGGGAAAAACATACCCATTGTGTAATGGAAAATTGAAGATAATTTTATAAATGCCTGCTCCGTCCTCTTCATCCACTTTGCCTCCGTCTGGGCTCAGGTCCCTGTCGCTTCCCTCCTTAGTGACCTCTGGGTCGGTTGGTTTGAGGCAGGAAACGTTGATCGAGGGCCTGCTGTGTGCTGGGCAGAGGGCTGGGCTGGAGATGGAAAGGCAAGGAAGCCGCGGTGCCTTCAGGCCTTTGGTCTATTTAGGGAGACGCGCAGATGGTGGCCCGGCGTGGGCGACGGGGGGAGTATATACCTGAGGGGGCCCTCGGCCCGACCTGGGCATGCGGGCTGGGTGCCGTAGAAGACAGCTGCCTAGGCCGAGACTTGGGTGGAGGTGGGACTCCGCCCGGCGACGGCACGTGGGAGGAGCGTTCCTGGGGGCAGCGGGAACGGTGTGAGCGGGGAGGGAACGGGAGAGGCAGCGTCGCACATGGAAGACGATCACAGGCAGCTGTTACTGGCGTGCGCGGGGGGCCTGGGCAGGGCCAGGGGCATGCTCGGGAGCTCAGGCCTCGCCTGGCCGAGGGTAGGGAGCCCCCGAGGCTGCCACGCAGAGGGGCTTGTAGGTCTCTTTGGTGACGGCGTGGTGGGGCAGATGAGTAGATTTTAGGGTTCAAGCACAGAGGCAGGAGCTCGATTTGGAGGCTGGTAAAGCTCCAATGGGAGGGCCTAACCTAAGCAGGAGCAGCGTTTGCAGGCATGGGGAGGAGGCCTGGGTTCAGCAGGGATTCTGGAGCTTTGGGAGGGGAGGGTGTGCGGGGACGGGGCGACTCACGGGGGCCCTGCTTTGTTCTCGCCTGCCGCGCACACCTCCGAGTCCATCTCGGTCTCCCGAGTGCCCATGCCCGGTCTGTGCAGTGTGTTTCCCTCCTCCGTGTGGCTCTGCTGTAGCCTCAGCAAGCAACGTGGACGTCACTGGCTCTGCGAGGTTCTGAGGGTGGGGCTCTCGGGGGCCACCCTGCTGCTCCGGGATGGCCCGTGGGATCACACAGGCCCCGCTGACATCCTGCCTTATTAGTGGAGTGACTTTGGGTTATTACTTCTGTGTTCTCTGAGCCTCAGTTTTTCTCATTGGTAAAATGGGCATAAAATGCCTAGCTGTTTCAGGTTGTAGTAAGAAGTGAACACAGATGTTTATAAAGTTCCCAGGACTTACTATTTTCTTCTCTTCCTTCCACAGATTTATCACAGAATCCCCAACTCCGACCCATGTTCTGCTAAAACAAGGCAGATCATCTCCACGATCAGGACACAGAATCTTCCCAACTGTCAGCTCATCTCTCGGAGCCACTACTCACCCATTTCCCTGTCGTTTGTCATGCTCCTGGTGGCCCTGAGCTGGCAGTATCTGAGCGCCCTGTCCCAGGTCACAGAGGGCTGTGTTCAGACCGGAGAGCACTGACTGGGCTTGGGCGGGAGACTGGACACCCTGGGAAATGGACTGACCTTCTCTTCAGGGATGGATGTGGGCTTCCCCCCTTTTTCCCTCCTGCTTCAATCCCTCAAAGAACTCTGTGGGCCTGGACCTTTAGAAACTGTGACATGTGGTGAAGATAAGATTAAAGGGAAAGGACACTTCAGCCTCGGCCACCTGTGTTCACCTGTGCCCACCTGGGTGGGGTGACTGAGGGCTGAGCGTCCACTGCTGTGGGTCACAGTCAGGGCTGCATCCGGGCCTGCAGAGAGATCATACTTAGTGTGAATACGGGCTAGAATTATAATTGAATGTATTTAATTTGAAGCAACCTTTGAATACCTATCCTAGTAGAAAGTGAAGTGCATTTTCTTTCTGTTCTGTTCCTGTTTTTCTCATCCTTTTGTTTTCTTCAGTGGACTTGAATGTAGTAGATGCAAATGTTTAGAGTTCTATGAATATTCCCATGTTTCCTAAGGATGCAGACTGTCTTCTGCACGTGAAGGCTAGGAAGTAAGTTCTGGGTGGGGTTAGCATTATTTCCTCATTTAAAGGGAGTTTAGGTTTCAGGATTGCCTTTGGCCCCATTGTAGCAGGTTGGTTTCCAGTTAAGGCTGACGTTTCTGAGATTTTTATAATAAAGAACTGAATTACTCGGCATTTGTCAAGGGCAGTTCACTTGAAGCCTGATGAGCGTGGCAGGTGCGGAACTCCAGGCTGGAGTTGCTGGTTGAGGGACGGTGGCCACTGCTGCCACCGGGAAGCAGGGACCTGGCCTCCCCACCCCGCGCTGTGCCTGCCGGGAAGGGAGCAAGGCCATCACCTCCGCCAGCCTGCTCTACTTCTAGCTAATTCTCTTAGCTGCATTCAGAAATTTTATTGCATTCGGAGGGTATTTTCAGCTTTGGGGTTTGTTTCTGTTTGTTTCTCAAGAAAGGCAGAAGATGTTTTCAGGTGATTGGCTTGAAAGCCAAGTGGCACTTAGCCCAGTTCCCCCAGCACGGTGGTCCACCTCCCTCTTCCCCCCAGCATCGCCGAGGTTTGGGCTGTGCCCACCCACTGACTCCCTGAGAGTCTCAGCTCAGAGGGGGTGTTTGAAAAAGCCCCTCAGGCTGAGAATCTGTCGCAGGGCGTTAAGTACTTTCCCGAAGCTGTGCTCTTGGTGTGTAGTGTATAGGCAGTCCTCTTTTGCTGCAGCTCTCTGTGTTGTGACTTAGTCACTGAAGGAGCTATGTTCCAGCAGTAACGTTGGGTTTGCACTGTGACACACGTACTCACACTGATTCTCCTCGTGTGGGCCGCTGCTGCCGTCTGACCATGGACTGTTTTGGTTCATTTGAGACTCAGTCCTGGATGAACCAGTCACCAGTGACATTGAAGCCAAAGTCACTTACCACTTAGAGCACAGCTCTAAGCCAGACTCGGCAGTGAGTAATTTAAGCATCAGAACTTGGTTTGCGATTCCAAGGTGGGTGTTAAGATTTGTGTGTTGAAATCTATTCTGCTGTAGTTCACGTAGGACACGGGACAACCAGGCGGAAGGAGCCTTGGTCTGAGGTGGATGCGTTGGAAGCTTCTCTTCTGGCTCAGCCGTGGGCTGTGGGGCTTTCTGAGCTTCTGGTGGTTTGTATGATCTTTTAGGTCCCTCCCAGCTGTAAAGCTATAAAGGTCTTAGCTCGCATGTCCACTCCTTTGGAAGAACATTTCCCTTCTAAATGTTTTCTCTACTGCAATTGCCAGATAATACAGGATACCCAGTTAAACTTGAATTTCGGATAAACTGGTTTTTTAGTATAATTATGTCCCAAATACTGCACAGGACATATTTATACTAAAAAATGACTTCTGAAATTCAGATCTGATTTGGCATCCTGTATTTTTATTTGCTGAATCTGGCAACCCCACCGTCTACTCCACACTTTTAAGGTAATTAATTAAATGTACAGCATCCCTGGCATAGTCTACGTGACTCCTACTTACAGTGGGAGATTTTAAGTTTTCCTCAGAGGAATATCTGACCCATCTGAATCCAGGGCTTTAAATCAAGAAACTTAACAGAGCCTAACCCCATTTGCGGAACTTTCTGGAGCCCTAGCTGAGACCTGCACACACACCCACACCCTGCCCTGGGAAACAACTACCTGGAAGCCCCACTCTTCTATCTACTGAGCCCCTTCTCTGCGGCTGGGGGTGTAGGGGGAGGAGGAGGGGTGGCTAGACATTTGTTAATTAACAGGCATTCTAGGTTCTTTTTTTTTTCTTTTATTTTTGGCTGCATTGGGTCTTCGTTGCTACGTGTGGGCTTCTCATTGCATTGGCTTCTCTTGTCGCGGAGCACGGGCTCTAGGGAGCATGGGCTTCAGTACTTGTGACGCACGGGCTTAGTTGCTCCACTGGATGTGGGATCTTCCCGGACCAGGGCTCGAACCCGTGTCCCCTGCATTGGCAGGCGTATTCTTAACCACCAGGGAAGCCCTAGGTTATTCTTAGTTTTGGAAACAGAGCTCTAAGGCTGGTTCTTAAAGTTTAGTGAACTGCTTGAAGGTTCCAGATTGCTAGGACCATGCTTTCTCAGTGGATCTGGGGAGGTGCCCCTAAACCTGCGTTTTTAACAAGTTCCCTGGTGACACAAATGCTGCTGGTCAGGAGACCAGCTTGGGAACCACTGCTATAAGGCGTTCCTCAAACCACCGTGAATGTGAGTCACCTGGAGTCTTGGTTAACTACAGATGCAGATTCAGGTCTGGCCCCAAATTGTGCATTTCTTGCAAGAATGTAAAGAACGAAAAGGCACTGTCACTTCCAACTGTCATCTTGTTTGGAGGCACCCAAGGAAAACTTAGCACCTACTGAATTGAGCTGAGGCGATGAGGTGGTGGTAGTAGGGTAATTTGTTTACTGAAGTGACATCAGTCCCAATCATAAACATTGCTTTCTGTTTTCTAACAAAGACTCCTTAGGCCAAGCATGAAGATGCCCCGAGGTCCAGTTCGGTTCACTCAGTGCATCTCTGCTGGCTTCCGGGTGAGGATGGGAGAAAGTAGTAAACAGAATTATTCAACTCAGTTTGGGAGTAGGTAGAACATGTTAGAACTTCACTGAGCTTATGAATGTATCCTGGTTGAAATTGTACAGATAACGCAATGATGAATTTGTAGCTTTAACCCTTGTTAAACGTTCTGTAAGTACTGTGAGTTTCACCAGTTTCTCCTGCAATGTTCACCACGTGTTTAAGAGCGTATTTGAGGTAGTTCTGATGCTAATTTCTGGGGCACATCAGAAGTTAAACCTCCTGTGCTTCTGGGAAGAGCTGGTCCCACTCCCAGCTGTGGAAGGGAAATGACGGGGTATTGACAGGCCGGGGTGCGGGCAGAGGTGGAGATTCTAACAGTCTCCTGTTCCCTCGAGAACTGGGGTCCTCCCGTTGTGTACGGGTAATTAGGATGATGCAAAGCAGCAATTCTTAACCAGCATCCCAAGAGACAGGAGCTCATAACACTGCACACGGGCTCTGCCCCGACCCGGGAAGCTGGTCTTCCAGCAGGACTGGCTACACCACCAGCACACCACGCCTGCAGGAACCCTCAGGTCACTGCTGGTGTGCAGTTGGTAAAATAAAAAAAGAGGTAAGAGTTCTTACCTCTTTAATTAAGCAGGAACAGAGCTCATCGAGGCTTGGGGCAGTGTGGGGTGGTAGATTTATAGAAAAGGGTTGATGAGAATGACAGGAAAGCAAGGAGAGGAGGTGCTGTGGTTTGTAAGTATGGCTGCAGCAGCGAAGTTAAAAAATTAGGTATTTATTTTGTTCCACTCAACCCAGGCAAGATATCCCTGGTTAGAGGTTCAAGGGCACCCAGATCCATGGGAACACGATTCCTTCTGGGGGAGAAGGAGAGACAGCAGCTGAAAGTCTACAGACAGTGACAAACAATCTTCGAGATGCCACCAGGACGCAGACTTCACATTGAAGGAGAGGCATTTTATTGGCAGTCATTCCTTTCTTTGTTATATTAACAGGGTGAAGCAGTGATTTTAAAACAGTAAAAGCCGGCTTCTCCCCATACTAGTTTCGCTGTGGTATCAGAGGGCAGCAGGTCAGAGAAACCTCAACCACCGAGTTTGAAGGAGACAATCTGTACAGCTAGTACAGCTCTTCCAACTAGCAGACTCTCAGTCACGTGATCAGCCGAGGAGCACAAAACAGAAAACCTAAGAATCATGCCAAGGACAAGACCAGAGAGGGTTAGCAGCACTGCAGACCTCAGCAGATGCAGGGCCTGGCAGAGCGTGGCTTTCTCCGAAGGGCTGCCCCACTCTCTCTCTCCCCGCAGCCTATTCCGGATCGAGAGCCGCCTGCTCGGGTGGGACTCCATCGAGCTGGGCGAGCTCTGCTTTCCACCCCTCTGGGAAACTACAGACCCTTCAGGTCTGTCTGGCTCCCTGGCGATGCAGAGGCGGGGGCAGCAGGCACTACACAGCTGGTCTACGGGAGAGGCTTGCTCTGCTGCGGCCGCGATGATACGTGCCCAAGTGCTTGTGTCGTGACGGCAGTCCGTCCACTGGGCTGGCCTTGGCTGCGTCTCCTTGGAAGACAGTGCGGATGGCAGACATGAGGCTTGGCCTGACCCAGTCCTTCAGGCCCTGGCTAAAAACCCTTGTATCTCATCCTAACTCAAAGAATAAAAGACATTCCTACCCCCCCCCCCCCAATCTCACCCCCAATCTGAATGGCAGTATTTAGGGAAAAACTGGCCCAGGGCCGGCGGACAGGCCCACAGGTTACATCTTCTAGTACTGACGAATGCATGGGATTCCAGCCACAATTTCCGATTCGATTCCACAGTGATCCTGTCCTCTGAGGATTTTAAAGAAGCCTAGAGAGCAGAAGACAGACGCCTTTAGACTGTGCTTGGCTTTTGACCTTTGCCGACATATCCAGACCCACCCCTGAAAGATGGGGAAGCGGAAGTCACAGACCAGCCCCAAAGCTGTCACCAGCCGGCCCATAAGGTGCTCGGCCGGCTTCCGTTCACCCCACAGCCCAGCCCCGCATCCGGCCCCTGCACCTGGTGCCCTGGGGACCCGGGCCGAGCACACACCCTCTCGGGGTCAGAGGCTGCCCTCGTGGAGGCCAGGACAAGACGCCCGCTGTGCCCTGGCTCAGGGGGCCCTGCTCTTAGCAGCAAGGGGCTGCGCTCACCATTGTCACCCCAGTCGGTGTTCCAGGAGTTGCCGACCAGCCAGTAGGGGGTGCTGTTCTCCACTCCCCAGCCCAGGATGCGGATGGCGTGGCCTCCCATCATCTCTCCTGTGACATGCTGGTACACCCCTGGGAAAGGAGAAAGCGGTCAGACCGAGACCGGGCGGCCGCCCCATCTGCCACAGCACCCCTCCAGCTCGGCTGGTCACCCCGGGCAGGACGGACGGGGCCGGAGGAAAGGATGGGCCCTGGCGTTCCACGAGAAGGCTCCAGGGCTTCCCACAACATTTGGGAATTACTTATTTTTGAAAGCCTAACACACTCGAATATAGGGGGGTAAATATTAAGATGGAGGCCAATCAAATGTGCTTGTTGGTTGCCTTTAAAACTAAAGTTGTAAATTCGAATAAAAATACCAACAGTTAACTGTGTTACCTACAGGGACTCCACGTAATGATTTGTCGAAGGGGTTCCGTGGCTTAGTTTTAAACTGCTGCTCTGGGGCACACCCTGCAGAGGTGCTGTGAGAGAGGGGCTGGGCTGGCAGCTGCCAGAAAGATGCTGGCTAAGGTGCTCTGAGGGCCCCCAGGCTGCCGCCTCACTGGTGAATCACTTCGTCAAACTGGAAATGCGTCCTCTCATATAATATTGGTGGAGACTGTTAAGAACTGCCAACTTTATCATTTTTTTTCTTGCCAGGCACCTTGGTTTTTTTTCTTATAAGACTGGAGAGCTTTGGAGTTTTCGATCTAGCAGCATATAAAATGAGACAGAAACCCTCAGCACAGACTGTTCGTCTGGAAAGGGGGATTTCTAAGACAGCTCTCAGGCGGGGACCATCCTGTCCCCGGCCGTTTGAATCCCCATAGCAAGGTGCTCCCTCTTTCCTCATGCACTGGGTGCTGGGCATGATGCTTAGACTCTGCCAAGACAAAGATGAAGGAGGAAACCTACTGTTACAACGTGAATGCGATGAGGAAGCAATGGAGGCGGATGGAGGCGGGGATGGAAAGGCTCCCCAAGGAGATATTTGAGCTGGCCTTTCCGGGAGGAGTAGGAATTGGCCATACAGGAAACCTCTGGAGATGCCAGGGGGAGCCAGAGGACAGGGCAGGCAGGAAGCTGCCGAGAGCTCTACCACCAGCCAAGGAGCGGCCAGGGGCGTGTGGCACCGCCTCCCCCTGGAGGCCCGCCTCCCACCCAGGAGGTCCTGCCAGCCGAGAACCCAGATCTCCCTCCTCTGCCAGCTGCCACCAGGGGTCGAGACACACCAGACTTGTACAGCAGGAAGTCCGAATACACGGAGAAGGCCCCCTCGACTGGGCCGTTTTTGTAGATCTCCGCCATGATCTCCTTCTCGCTACCGGAGACGCTGTAGGAACTGCATCCTGCAAAGGAACCGGCCAAGTGGGGCAGGGCGCCTCCCACAGAGGGTCGGTCAGTCACTCACTGATGCACGGGGCTTGCCCCGGCGCGTGTGCGCAGTGAGCCTGAGGCCCTGGAAGCAGGGCAGGTGGCCCCCAGAAGGATTCTAGGGCAGACTACTCCCCCATGAAATGAGGGCTCTGGTCTCTTCCTTCCAAGCCTGAAGGTCTAAGACACCATTCCCGCAGACTTCAGGGTGGAGACGGGCAGAGAACGCAGTGCGCTGCTCCCTCCCGTAAGACAGGCTCCATTCTGTGTTCCTGACCTAAGACCCCACAGCCCTGGTCCTCCCTCCTTGGCTTCCCCCAGCCGGTGCGCTGGGTCGCCCGCCCCGCTTACCAAAGTGCTTGTCTTCTTTGTAGGACGGGGTGTAGCCGGGCTCACAGATCTTGCTGCACTTGGGGGTGTCGCCCTCCCCCGTGCACGGGGGCCGGGAGCCGTTCACGTGGTGCTCGCAGGGGGGGATGGAGTAGGGCCTGCAACCTGGAGGGCCAAGGACAAAGGTGGGTGTCAGGAGAAAGCCCCTCAAAGGCCCCTCGAGGCCAGAGAGAGGAATCGGGGCGACGGCTCGCGGGAACAGAAGTCACCCTCAAGTCTGCGGCACTGACACCGTCGTCCTCCTGTTGCTACCTCTGCCATACACAAGGCTGCCTTGTCTTTCTACCTGAAGTTTCAGCCCAGCATTCCTGCCCTCAACCCTTAACCTCTACTTTATATGGGAAAATGAGACCACTATTATTCCTGCATATAAAATCCATCTGGCCAGATGGGGGCTGAGGGCAGACACTCACCCACATGTGAGTTATAGAGGCCCCCGGACACCAGGCCATGTTTTGTCCAGAAGTTCCAGGCTCCAGAGGGGAAGCCGCCATTACAGCTGAGAAAAGAACCACTGGTTAAACTCATGGTGAGTGGTTCTCGCTGCTCCCAGACCACAGCCCGGTACACCACCACCGCCTTCAGCAACTGGCCCAACGGTTCTCCCAGATCCCCAAACGCCCCATTCATCCTCCCGACAGTCACTTCTTGCAGGGACTCCCCCAGGCCTGCCCACCAAGATCCCCCAGGAGACAGAAGTACTTTCATAATCACGTCCACACCAGGCTCTGTCTTCTGTCTAGACAGTGGTTCTCGAAGGGCAGTACGTTAGAATCCCCTGGGGCTCTTACAAAACACCAATGCCGGGGGTTCCCACTTCATTACTGTGGGGTGAGACCTGGGCACTATTTTTTTTTTTTTTTTGAACTCCCAGGTATTGCCAATCCGCAGCCGCATCTGAGAACCGCTGTTGCAGAACCAAGGGCAGAGTTGGCAGAAGACAGGGATCTGGTTACTCATGTGGCTTACCTGGGAGCCCATCACCCTTAATTACAGAGAAGGAGACAGGCCCCAGACCACTACATTTCCTCAAGCAGCAAAGGGGAACCAGCACGACAAAACCCAGAAGCTACGCCGCCTGTGCCGAGAACACGTGTCTGGCCTGGACCCGCGGCCCACACCCAGCTCTGCGCGGCCGACCTGGCTTCCGACGCCCCGGGTCCCCATCGTGTCTCAGCAGAGGCGTCGTCCTGCCTGAGGGAGCTCCCCGGCCAGCGCCCACCCGCGGGTCTGCTGAGGGGCTCCGACTCACCCATCCCCACACTCGTCGCCACAGCAGGTCAGCATGTCCTCGGCGGACACCTCCACGCTGACACGCCCATTGCTGCGGATGCAGAGCCGGTCAGAGATGGCTTCCACAGCCCCGAACGCCTGCAAGAACCGGCGCACTGAGCCCCATCCTGCACTGCGGGCCCTCCAGCCTCTACCCGGGGGGCGACGTCGGGCACCCCGCGCCCTCCTGGCGGCTGGGCCCTCTCCACGGCAGCGGAGGGGCCTGGTGCTCAAGCTGGGCATTCAAGCAAGAGAGCAGTCCACCCCAAACCTCTACCTGGGCATTCAGTTCGCTGCTGAAACATGCGGTCTTTGGTTTCTGACATAAAAATATAGCTTGTACGAAGGACGAATACTGTATGATTCTACTTACATATGAGGTACCCAGACTAGTTAAAATTGTGAGAGACCAAAAAAAAAAAAAAAAAAAAGGCTTCCCTGGTGGCGCAGTGGTTGAGAATCTGCCTGCCAATGCAGGGGACACGGGTTCGAGCCCTGGTCTGGGAAGATCCCACATGCCGCCGAGCAACTAGGCCCGTGAGCCACAACTACTGAGCCTGCGCGTCTGGAGCCTGTGCTCCGCAACAAGAGAGGCCGCGACAGTGAGAGGCCCGCGCACCGCGATGAGGAGTGGCCCCCGCTTGCCACAACTAGAGAAAGCCTTCGCACAGAAACGAAGACCCAACACAGCCAAAAATAAATATAAATAAATAAATTAAAAAAAAAACAAAAAAAAAAACGTCAGGGGTGGAGCACACAGCTGTTAGCGTAACTGATTCCACTGTGGCCCCTACAGCTCCTCCGGTCCTTCTGCTGACCCTACCCAGGGCTGCACGGCGCAGTCAATCACTTCTGTGTCATCAAAGGCTTTAGTATTTACTAGATTTTAATAATCACTAGGACCTGGTAGCCTCTATGTTCTGTTAGTCCCCAAACAATGATGAAAACCTTCGCTGACATATTCCTGGTACCCGTGAAGCAGGCTAGTTACCCATTCATGAATCTTAAGCATGTACTTTCCCTTTCCAAGCACCTACCTACCCCCCACACCCTGGGTGAGCTATAAAACTGTCCCAGAGGCTCCTCAGCAGTGCAGCAGGCGACGGCACATGCTTCCGGACTGCCGTCCCCACTCACACCCCTCACCCCGATCCCACCCTGCGAGTTACCCTGGAATACACTGATTCACAGATTTAAAAAAAGAAAAACCACAAGAGACAGAAAGCAGAAGAGTGGTTGCTGAGGGTCGGGGAGAGGGGAATGGGAGTTAGTGTTTCGTGGGGACAGAGTCTCAGTTCTGCACGATGAAGAGCTCTGTGGACGGAGGTGGTGATACCTGCACAGCAACCTGAATGGACCCAACGCCACATGTCGTGTGTATTTTACCCAAACACACACAATTAAGAGAGCTCATTGATACAGAGGGGATGCTTCTCCAAAGTTAATGGTATTTGCTGATGGCCTGGGACAGCGTGTCAAACAGAAATAAAAACCGCTTCACAACCCATACGTGGGACACGCCCTGTACAGGGCATTCTGCACGTACGGATTCTTCCGCCTGGTCCTGCAATGATTCACGACCTCGGATCCTTCTTGTTTTTATACTGGTGGACGCTGAGACTCGGGAACCTTCTGTGACTTGCCTAGTCACAGCTGGTCTAACCTCAACTCCCCTGGTCTCTCCCACCCAACCTGTCCCCTAGCCCCAGCCCTCCCGGCCAGCAGGGGCCTCACCCAGCAGGAGCCACAGGAACCCTGGTCTCTGATCTCTCTGATGGTCGGGCAGTTTGGCCACTGTTCCCGGGCATCGAAGCTTTCAGGCAGAATCATGCCCTCAGCAAATGCAGCTCTGGAAAAAGGAAGGTCTCCGTCACAAGCTGTCACCTTAGAACCCACTCTCCCATCCCCGCAAAGGCCAGCTGACTGCCATCACCTACAAGGGGAGAGGCAAAAGGATATGCAAAGGAGGGTGTATGCAAGGGTGTCCCCTTGGAATTTATTTATTTATTTAAACACTTCTTTTTTTTTTTTTTTTTTTTTTTGGCCGTGCCGTGCGGCTTGCAGGATCTTAGTTCCCCGACCAGGGATCGAACCCGGGCCCTCAGCAGTGAGAGCGTGGAGTCCTAACCACCGGACCACCAGGGAATTCCCCCCTTGGGATTTTATAAAACAAAATAGGTTCTACTGCGCCACGTAACTTGCCATTCTGTACGTTTCTTTCTACACCCATTGTATGGATATTTTTGAGGAGTTTTCGCCACAGGGTCCAGATAATTGTATCTCTTGCTTCCCCAACCCGACCCCGAATCAAACATCTGCCCAGGTTCATCATTTTTTAAATACCTTCACAACCGTGTAACGGTCCCCATAACCTAACTATCCCATCCTCACCGTTAGATTTTTCTAACGCTTCCTTCAAGAGTAATATCTACATGAAAATAGAAACTGCAGACTTTTCTAGAAAAAATAAACATTAATGGCAGATCATATGGCTTTTCTTAGATTTTTCCTTAAATTATTCAAGATTGGGTCCATTCAGATCTTGGAGACCCAGACCTGGGGCCTTTCCCACTGCGGCTGGGACGCCTGGAGAAGCACCGTAGGAAACTCTGGCATTGGTGGCTAGGCCCTGTACCTCAGGCAGAGTCCCTGCAGCTCTGGGGGCAGTGAGGCCTACGGATGCCAGGGAAGCCTTCTTGCCTCCCCCTTCCCTCTGCGCCAAGCATCTCTGCTCCCATGGCAGTGGTGCTGGTGTAGCCGTGCGTCCTCCCCAGTAGTGGGCACTCACCTCTGGGGCAGCTTGGGCCCGCCCAGGAAGGTGCCACACAGCTTCTTCACGTAGCTCAGGTCCACGTTGTAGAAGTTGTGTCCAGCCTGGAAGACAGCCGCACCCATAGCAGTCACCCACCAACACGGGGCGGTGGGGGGGTGGGGATGTTTCCAGAGACGGGGTGGAGCATGCATACCACCCACACAAGCCCTGGCAAGGCCAGGGGTCCCCTCCACCTCCGCAGAGCAAGGGGGCTGGGGCACTGCTACAGAACAAATGTGTCCCCCCCCCCCAAAATTCATGTTGCAACCTAACCTCAATGTGATGGTGTTAAGAAGTGGGGCCTTTGGAGGTGCTTAGGTCATGAGAGTGGAGCCCCCATGAATGGGATCAGTGCCCTTTCATAAGGAGACTCCAGAGAGCTAGCTTACCCCTCAGGCCAAGTGAGGGCCCAACAAGAAGTCAGCCACCTGCAACCTGGAAGAGGGCCCCCACCAGAACCTGACCATGCCAACACCCTGATCTTGGACCTCCAGCCTCCAGAACTGAAAGCAATACATTCCCGTTTACAAGCACTGATCCACACGCTTTTGTTACAGGGGTCTGAATGGATTAAGACAGGCATCTGCAGACCAGGCGGGGAGCAGCCCAGAGTGACCGCACGGGCAGTGGGCAGCTCTCAGACCAGTGGGTATCTCCTCCAAGCTGTACCATTTGCTGACGTCACGAGAGACCCTCCACTGCCCTGAACATGGCTTATTCCTCATCCCCCTGTTCCTGTAGCCTCGGGCCTCAGGGCTGGGCAGAATCACGGAGTTGGTGGTACTGATGGGCTGTGACACCTACCACGGTGGGGTTACAGTGTCTACCCGGTGGTGAACTCTTCCAGAGCTGGTTTACCCCCATGCGCCTTCACACACTCTCACACACATACAACACACACACCAGGGAAAGGGACAGGGCAGTGCGCGTGGGCCTCAGTGGCCAGGTCTATGAATCAGATCAACTGTCTAGGACACACTGTCCCGTGGGCCACAGCTGCAGACCCTCCCTCGGGAGTCAGAGTATACAGAAGGGGCCCCCAGCCCACCTTCCACGTAGTGTTTTGCTTGTTAACAAAGTTGACCAGCTCATCCGACAGAGGCGGGAAATGCACATTGCTCCAGGCACTGGTCAGCACCACCAGGCAGCTAAGTGTGGCCAAGAGCCGCCACATTTTGGAAACTGGATCCTAGATTAACCTGGAAAGGAAAGGACACAAGACATCAGGATGCTTCTTCCCTCAGTTCAGGTGCTTGACACACACAAGGTGTCACCTCAGGTACCCCTGTTCTGGGGCCACAAACAACGCAGTGGTCAAAGGGATCCCATTCCGTCCTGGCTCTACCTATCTGCCCCCTTGTGCTCCTCAGTTTCCTCTTCTGGAGATGAGGTGTCAGCAGAGAGACTTCAAGCCTCGGTACCCATGTGCTCTCAGGCCTTGTCTCAAAGTCCCAGCCCATGCCCACAGCATGCAGGACTGTGAAATGGACTCATGTTTGTGTCCCATGCCCCCAAATTCAAGTTGAAATCCTACCCCCCAAGGTGATGGTGTTAGGACGTGGGGCCTTTGGGGAATGATGAGGTCATGAGGGTGGAGCCCTCATGAATGGGATTAGTGCCCTTATTATAAAAGAGACCCTACAGAGCTCCCTGGCCCCTTCCTCCATGTGAGGACACAGGGAAGTCTGACCAGGCAGGGGGTCCTCACTGGACGATGCTGGCCCCTGATCTGGGGCTCCCAGTCTCCAGAACTGTGAGCAGTAAGTTTGCTTGGAAGCCACCATCTGTAGCATTCTGTTGTAGCGGCCTGAATGGCTAAGACAGACTGTGTGCTCCTCCTCCAGGTGGCTGGGAGCATGCACGAGAGAGAAAGCCAAGAAAGGGCTGTGCTGTGTGTGTGAGGCCCCCTCGGATGCCGGCAGGACACCATGTCACCCAGTCTCTAGAGCTGCTGCAGGGCCAGGGCAGGGCTCACAGTCTGAAATGATGCTGGTCACTGCATGGCTTGTGGATCAACTATCTTGTGAGCTGTGAGGTCGGGGCCGAGGCCGCTCTGCTGTCTGTCAGAACCCACCCCAGGGCCCAGGTGACAAGCAGTTCCAACAAGTCCATCCCAAACAAATGGACAAACCCGGATCTTCAGGCAAAGTCGAATCCAGTGCCCTCCCCACTATGGCCAACCTGCCTCTCCATGGGTTCCTGGAACAAAGTTTGTGACTTCTCCCAAGTTTGTGCTCCCAAGAAATAAACAGCCTTTTCCTGTGATCATGTCTCAAGTGGAAGACCAGTGGGATAAGAAAAACGCAAGAGAAGATAAATCCCATGAGCCACATTCTGGACACCAAACAAGCAAACACAAGCCCACCTCCAGCCCCGCATATGCTGTCTCGAGAGCCGGGAAGCAGAGCTGGTTTGGCCGGTGGCACAGGTCTCCTGGGACTGTCCGTGGCTTTTCCAGTCAGCCAAGAGCTCTGCTTCCAGTTTCAGAGACGGGGCTCCCGAGAAGGGAAGCCATCCCATCACCACCAAGGCCTTAGCTCTTGGATTGGCCTGCAGGTCAGGAGACTGCCAACTTCCAGCTCAGCCTCTGAGGCACACTCTCAGGCAAGAAGCTCTGATGAGAGCAAGAAATGTGACCTGGGCGCCACAGCACTGCGGGGCCTCGTGAGATGCCCACTCAGTGAGCGAGCGTGTGTGTGTGTGCATGCGTGCGTGTGTGTGCTGGGACCTCCTGTCCCTGACCTCAGGGGCTGGCACAGCAGGGTCACTGGGTCACCTCCTCAGGTCACAGGTTTTTGTGAGGGGTACATGAAGATGACGTAGGTGACAGCACTGAACATGCTGCCTTCCACACAGTGAATTATATTCAAGGGAAAAGCTAACTTAATTGTTGCTTAAGCAACAATTCACTTGGAGGAATCCATGTGTGAAGATAGCCAGACGGTTCTGGAAAAGAACAGTGATGGAGGCCTGAAGGTCTGGGGTGGGAAACGTATGATAAACCCTGGGTGACGCCAGCCCAGGAAGAGCTGCATCAACTAAACAGGCCATTTGGAAGCACATCCTACGAGGGAGGAAATAGCACATCTTGGTGGATGGTGCCTGCACAACTGGCTGTGCATTTTGGAAAAAAGAAAAAGAAGACTCAATCTTTACCCTCAAGTCCTTACTATACAAAAAGTGCTACATGGAACAAAGATCTTGAATTAAAAACAGAAGTTGTATGAAGAAAATAAGGGTACTTTTAAAAATGTAACATTGGTGTGAGGAATGCCTAAGATTGACATAAAACAGAATCTTAAAGAGGAAAATGATTACATGAAAATAAAGCCTCTCTTCTAGAAAAAACAAAATACAAAGTGACAAATGGACAAAAAACAGTCCTTACAAATACTTAGGGCTCCGTTTCCCTAATACGCAAAGGACTCAAAAAATCAGAATAGAAAAAGCATAATAGAAAAATGGCCAGAGGACATACACAGTAAATGTACAGAAAAAACTATAGAAGGCCAACAGATACTTAAAGATGCTCAGCAAAGAGGTATGTATCTTTCAGACTGGCAAAGGTTGCAGGGTTGGAGAGTTTTCAGCTGGGGTTAGATGTGTAGGGAAACAGATGCTGACGCTGATGAACACCCAGTGGCAGGTATGACCCAACCTCTATCAATTCTCCTAACTGCATGCCCTTTGACTCAGCAGTTTGACATTTAGAAATTTATCCCACAAGCCTCAAGACGAAAGATACCGGTACACGGGCGTTCACTAAACATTCTTGGTGTTCGCAAAAGACCGGAAAGAAAGCATCTAATAACATTAACTGTAACAGCTGTGGTAAATGCTTAAATAATAGAATACAAAAGCAGCCATTAAGAAATGAACTAGTTGAAGTGAATCACACTGTACTGATAAAAAAGACCAAAATAGACAGTAAGTGAAGGAGAGCAAAGCAGCAGGTGAGTCATGGCAAGTGTGAGCCCATCAAGCCACGTACATGTTTATCCCTGTCACTCGTGCAAAACATTGAGAAAAACATACACAAGTCCCAAGAAACTGATTTTCACTATATAGCCGCCTTTTTTTTTAAATGAGCGTGTTATATATACATATATATATATTTTTTATATTTTAAATGAGCATGTTATATTTGTGGGGTTTTTTTTAAGGAAGAATAATAGCTGGTGCTACCAAAGACCCAGAGCCACCCAACTGAAAGAACGCTTGTTCTGATGAGCCCCCAAATGCTCTGTTTCCAATCAGATGCCTTCTCCCCAGTGACTTTCTGCTCAGAATGCTTAACCTTCCCATTTTCAGTGACTCATGGGGAAGCTGATGCTCAATGACCCCGTGTCAGGGAGCCTCCAAACTGTTAGGAAACGTCTTGCCGTGTCCGCGTGTGGCAGGAGGGGCGACAGAGCTCTCTGGGGCCTCTTTTAAAAGTCTTCTGGGCAGAGACGCAAAGCAGAGGGTTCCTTTGTATCGACACCCTGACTTACCCCTGGCATCTTAACACCGCCCCAAGATGGGAGGTGTGCTCCCCACACGTGGGCGTCCGGACCCACCTGGCAGGTGGAGGCCTGGCCGATGGGCCCGTCAGAATCGCACCTGGAAGGGCGGCCACCCTCGGCTCTCACCACTACCTGTCCCGGTGTCAGGAACATGGCAGGGTCCTCAGGAAACCAGAGGCCATCCGCGCAGAACACTCCCTGTGTGTCAAACAGGAGCGTCCCCAGGGCCCCTGCGGGCTTAGCTGGCCGCTCACGTGGAGCACGGGGCTCTTCCACGCAACCGGATTGCACAGATCTCTCTGGTGTCGGGAATTCCCTGTTGGTCCGGTGGTTAGCTCTCGGCGCTTTCACTGCTGAGGGCCTGGGTTCGATCCCTGGTCACCCCTGGTCCGGGAACTGGTATCCCGCAAGCTGCATGGCGCAGCCAAAAAAAAGGGGAAAGGATTCTCTGGTTTCGCGGGGGCGGGGAACGTGGGCAGCTCCCAGGTGGTTCTCAGTTGCCGTGCTGACAACTGCCCCACGTCCCGCTCTCCTTTCCTGCTCCATGGCTCCTGTCAACTGTTCTCCCTGCTCATCCCTGGCCTCAGTGAGAACCGGGCCCATGAGCCTGGGGTCAGGGCGCAGTATGAACCACCACTCCAGTCTGGTCATGGGCCCTTCCCTGCAGCCGCAGCCCGCCCGCTGGGGCCGCAGCATCACAGGAGAGCATCCGGGCTGGAGTTCAAGTGGTCAACAGCCGCGGGAGCCGCTGGAGAGGATGAGAGTGGGGCTTGGAGTCAGGAGACCTGGATTCCACTTACTTCCCAACTGTGTACCCGCCTTCACTGAGCCTCAGTCTCACCACCTGTAAAATGGGGCTAGTGACCACTCGTGTCCCCGGGTGGAAGTCCAGAGTGAAAGGAGGGTGCCTGCCAGTCAGAAGGCAGCAAAGGCCCCACCCTTCTCCTCCTCCCTCTCTCCTCTCCTTTCCCCACTTGCGGTCCGTGCCAGACAAGTCCAGTTCACTCAAACCCGCCCAAAATACCTCCACGTCACAAAAAGCCCCAATTAAAACTGAGATTTTAACTCCAATCAATCTCCTAATGGACCTCTCCTTCTGAGGGTCCGGGGGCTGTTGAGATCCCAGAGCATACGGAATCAAATTTCTCCTCCTATGGGGACAGAGAGATGCTCCTGCATTCCAGTGGACACCACCTCTTCCTTTCTGTCCACATCCACATGCATCCTGAAACAGGACAAACTAAGCACAGATGGTTTAAAGCACGGGTTGTGCTGTTACCAAGCCAGTCACGGTCCCACTCGTGGCCTCAGCACGAAACACCACCAGCTTTCACTTTCCCTCTTTTGAACAAACATTTCCCTTTTCTCAATTCTGTGGGGGGTTTTCCCCCTTAAAAACCAGAGAGAAAGGCCAGAAAGTCCTTATTGTGAGGGAAGAGGGCCCCAAACAGGATTAGGACACCTGCAAGTCACCAGATCCCCATCAGGGTGTGGCCGGGAGGCAGGACAGCTGTGGGCAGATGTGACTTGCAGCCCTCAGTCAGCTGACTTCCTGGGAAGACCCTGGGCTCCACTACACTATCTGGCCCTTTTCCAAACTACTCTCTGGCTTTAAAAAATGGGCTCTCTCATTTCTTTCCGCTCCAAACCCCTAGAGCACTTGACTGTTTATATGAAAGCACATTCCGCTCGAGCTCCGCAGAATGTTGTCCTGGGCAAAGTAGGGCCTGCGTCCAGGTGACTCTGTGAGCCTCCCCCAAGAACAGAGCTGCTCCCCACACCACCCTGAAGCCAGTCCTGGGCCCACCATGGGCCTCGGGGCTCTGGAAGGAGGGGAATGAACACAGGCGTCCTGACATCCCAGGGACGCACAGCCAGGCTTGATTTTTAAAACAGCTTTCTTACGTGGTTAAGAGCCCTCTGTAGACTGGATTCTAAATCTGATCTAAGGAGACAGGACACATGTACCTGAAATTTCCAAATCGGCCAGCTGCAGTCTTCTGGCTAGTCCAGAAAAAGATGGATGCATGTCCAGCCAGTCTTTCACCAGGTCCCGTGCTCTTCCTTACCCCCGGCTGCCGCTTAAATACTGCTGACCCCTTTCACTGTTGGCTCAAAAGAACTGAGTGCCTACATTTTGCCAACAGCCACAAATTAAGGTTGTTTCTTACATGTCAGCAGAGTGGCTCTAGGCGGGGGGGGGGGACGGTGGAACGGCTGGAGGGCTGTGAAGGTTCAGTGGGACCTTGCTACAGCTTGTGCTTCCTTCTCTTCCACAAAGACTACGCTTGCCCCTCGCCGTCACCACGGCACTTGCTCCTGAAGCTTGGGCCGTTCCAGCGCACCCCCACAGAAGCAGGCAGGCCTGTGCTTCCCCTCCGTGTCAGCCGCCCACTGACACCTCGATGTTGGAGCGGCACAAGCGCCTTGACCTCAAGAGTGCTCTGATCGACCCGAAGGGCACCCGGGACCTCTCCTTGAGTCTGAAGCACAGCCTTGATGTGGTCTTTCTGTTTTACGTCTTGGTTCCTAATGGAAACATGTGAAGCTGCTTTCTGGTTTATCATCTTTAAATCAAAACCAAAACCAAACAAAGACAGCTGCCAGCCTTCATCCTCACAGCTTTAAGGAGACAGACGGCTGGGCACCAGTTGGCTATCCAGCCCCTAGAGCCGGGCCCCCCGCAGCTGAACGCGCCCAAGCAAGTGCTGTGTGACCCAGAAGAGGCGTCCAGCGCGCCACCGCAGGCTCCCGGAGCTGTGAGAAGGCCCCGCCTGCCTCAGCCACCTGAACCCTTTAGGACACACACAGGGCCTCCCCTGCTCCCCATCCACCAGGCGTCTGTCTGAAATAAGTGACTGATTCCCACCAGGCTCGGCAGGGAGGCCTCCTCGAGCTGCTCGCTCGTGGTGCCTGGAAACCGTGCGGCTACACTGCCCACAAATGGAACACTGCTTAAGATCAGTCACAGCAGCTCAAAACCTGCACACACAAGAAAATTACTCCCCTAGGCCTAAAACAACGGACCCCCCCAAGAAGGCCCTCAGCGGTCAAAACATTTTGTATTTTTGAGAAACATGACCATTTGGGCAAAGTTCTGGAAAGTTCTGGAGGCTTTTGCTTGCTGGATTGCTCCCCGACTCCGACCCTGACTTAGTGAGATGTTGAAGGGGTACTTCATCCCCGTGCCTCAGCTTCTAAAACGGGCGTGCTGCCCGGATTCTGGAGGACCTTGGGGCTGCTTCATAAAAGCTTTCAGAAATCCCTGGAGGCTCAAATGAGATTAGTGCTCCCTGCCCTCCAGCCTGCGGGAACACAGCAGCTCCCTAATTCAATCCCCGGCTGGAGTGCGTCTCCCTGCTGGCTGGGCACGAGTGGGGGGGATTGGCAGACACAAGAGCAAGCAACAGAAAGGCCTCGCCTCTCCGGCTTGGTCCGGGTTTCCTCCCCTGGGGCCCTGGGAAGATACACTCCCCTCGCCAGCCTGCTGGGAGATGGAAGGAGACGTCTTCCCCGCAGCCTGGCTCGGTGTGGACGGCCCTACAGCCCCCAGAAAACCATCCCTCAGCACCAGCACCAGCACCAGCAGCGCCAACATGCCGCTCGCTGCGCACGGGCCAGTTAACTCCTGCCGTCCCAGGGTCATTCTTTCTATCCTCAGCTGTATCCCAGCGTGGAAGGAAAATCATGATCCCCCTGCTCAGATGATGGTTTATCCTGCTATCTTGACCACCAGAACAAAGCACCCCCCAAATACCTGCAGGATCAAGTAGATGGAGAAGGCGGGGCTGATGGCTCTCAGCTGATGTGCAACAAGGCCTCTACCCTGGAGCGGCTGAACCCCTTGGGCGGCATGCCTTCCCAGGTCTTGCGCAAGCCCAGAGGCCATGTGACTGGTTTGTTCCAGTGAGCACATCCTGCCCCAGGGCCTCTGGTCTTGATTAAGGCTTTTGTTTGCCTGGTGAGGGTAACTGAAGCTTGAGAAAAGACCCAAGGCAAGCTCTGGATGGTGTACCTGGGTAGGGACAGAACTGCCAAGAGATGGAATTGTAGAGATTCCTCCACAATTATCTGGGTGACACCTGTCATGTCACAAACGTGCAGGTGCCTCAGTTTTCTCACCTGTGAAGTGGAAGAGTCAGACTTCCAGTACCCAAAACCCACACGCATCCTCAAAGTTAAAAAATCAGAAAATATTATCTAATTGCAGACAAGTCCAGATACCCAGGTTAGGATCAAAAGAAACCTTCTTAAGTTCTAGCTGTGGACAAACACATTAAAACCCACAAACTATCACTGATCAACAACAAAAATAGAAAAACCTCATCAATGATTTCCTAGAGCAAAGAATTAAATTTGACTTCCCAGTCATGCAAATTAAAACAAGGACAGCATTTCAAATGCACCCGACTGGCAGAAATTAAAGTCCGATAATATCTGGTCTTAGTAAATATGAGAGACAAGAACCCTCAAGGCCACTGGGAATATACGTTGGTAAAACCTCATTGGACAGCACTGTCACAATCTAGAAAAATGGAAGGTGCACACACCTTAGGACCCAGCAACTTACTGACTTCTCCTGCTTCTGCCCTAGAGAAACTCTTGGAAGTGTCTGACAGACACAAGAATACTGCAGGCTGTGAGAACAGTGAAAAAGCAAAACTGTCCCTCAGGAAATAAACACACCGTGCATTTAAGATGAATGAACTTGATCTGTTATGTAGTAACATAAATCAATCTCACAGACACAAATGGAAAAAGGACACGTGCAGTATAATTAAAGCATGTTAATTTCAATAACATTATTCGCAAATTGATACAAAGTATTAAAAGAACAACAAGGAGAAAAAAACCCCAACCAGGCAGGGGAATCACAAAGAGAAGAGCAGACAGGAGTTACAAGGTCCCTCAGGCACCAGTAACAGATTTGCAGAGTGAAGAAGCTGAAAGCTGCTGCCTGCCTCCGGGGGCCATGACCAGCAGGAAAGGCACTGACTCTAAGACCCCACCCACCACCCCCGTGACCACACACACACATACACACCCGAGATAAGAAGCTGTGGGTGCTGCAGAAAGCAGGTGGGGATGAGGCCTGCGCTTTAAAACGGGACTGAAGTCTAAATATTTAATGGTGTTTGATCCCTAGATCCCCCTCCTACCCAAACTAGGGTGGGATGTGAACATACCAGGCATGGAGAGACTTCGGCGTCATCTCCCAGGCACCCTTGCTTAGGCAGCTCTGGAGTGTGTGCTGAGCGTGAACCAAGAAAGATGAAGCCATGGGACGAGGGGTGGAATGCCAACGGCCTCCCAAAACCCAGTGAGTCCAACACACACCTGCGTGTGCTTCAACTAGATTCGTCCCACTTACTGTCAATCCTGACCACCTCTACACGTGAGGCTGAACCACATCCAAGTGCCTGACTGCAATCCTCCCTGACCTACAAAAATTACCATTTCATATAGTTCAGCCTCACGTATTTCCAACGCTTTCCTTATGCTAAACTGCCCAAAACAGGCGGCAGACACTGTGGGTCCGCACCCTGAAACGTTTCAGTTCTTCTCTCCCGAGGACGGGGATATTCAACACAACCCCAACTCATCACCACATTTAAGAAAACCACCCAACAGACATCCCAAGGCTCAGCTGAAAGCACTCTTCCTTCACTTCCCTATCCAGCTGCCAATGGTAACACAAGGTATCTTAGCCCTAAAATGTATGCCACTTCCTACTCCAACTCCCAGGGCCGGCAGCTGGGGAAAGAAAGAGCCCATCTACAAGGAGGCCCGCAGCTCGAGCTGCTGAATCGGCAGCACACAAGCAGGTGCTTCCTGGAGCTAAAGGGCTTCCACACTCACTGCCTGGCCAGTTCAGAAACAGTCTGTCCTGACCCAGCAACAGGGGAGCTCAAGGGGAGCCAGGGCTGTGTCTGGCCCAAGTCGCCTTCCCCTGGGCCTGGGAAGCCCCCAGATAAGGGATCTGCACCCTTCCACTTGGCTGCACCCCAGCTCTGGGACAAAAATGCCCCCAAAGGTTTGAACGAATCCATTCTCCAGGGTGCCTTCAACTCTTTGGGAAAGCCACACAGGTTGCGGGCGGCCCAGCCCCTTTCTCTACGAAGCTCAAGGGCACTAGGTCACCATCACCAGTGCCAACGGGAAACAATCCTCCAGGAAGTTAAGGATGTTATGAAAGAAAAGGAAAGTAGTCTTTACCAAAGCAGACGCCCTGCTAAGGCTCTTCCTCGTATCATCCTGCATCTATAGATTCAAATAGATGAACGCACCTCAGCTGCATTCGCCTCTAGTGAGGCCCCTGAGAGTCAGTTTTTCCAGAGGTAACCAAAGGTTCTAGGCCTCCCTTTGAACCCCTCCTCCCCCCACTGGGTACGAGTCTCTCCTGGGTCAGGGGGAGGGAATCTGGAGCCTGGGCTACTGTCCTTCTCCCCGCGCCAGCCTACTGGCTTCCTCTGTGCCTGGGGAAGGGGTTGACCGAGATCCACGAATTAGACAAATCCAATTCACATCTACCTGGACAGCCGGAGGACCCCCAAACTCGGTCACCCCACAACGCTCCCTCTCCGAGGCCTCCAGGGTCATCAGCTGAGCGACGGGCGAGGCCCCCGGGGCTCTGCCCTGCCTTCGCCTCTCCCGCAGCACCCTGGGCCCAGGCCGGCTCCCTTCCTTAGCAATCCAGGGGTGGGCCCGGCATCTCCCTCCCCCCACACTCCCGGCGGGGGGGGGCGGGCACCCCGGGTCCTACAGTCTCCTGTCCCCCCCTCTGCTTAGTTTCTCCTCCCATCTGTGGATTTAACTCTTCCTGTGGGTCCCACCCCCCTCCCCCCAGTTCCAGGTTCCTGTTTTCCAATTTCTGTCTTCTGAGGGTCCCCGGACTTGGATGTGATTGTGTGCAAGAAACTGCCCAGGCAAACCCTTTAGAAAAAGAATACACCTAAAACTGATGCAGATAAATACTATCATCTCAGCAATTTGCCGAGGAAACTGAGGCCCAGAAGCTCAAAAGGGGCTGGGGAGCCGGGCTGCCGCCGAAAAGTCGGCAGGGCCCGGGCCAAGCTCTTCCTCGCAAGCTCCTCCCTCGGATCCCACCGCCCGCCCCTCCCCGGCCCTGAAGACGGCGGACCGTGGGGTCTGGATGACCCGGCCTGGGGTCAGAACACGGCCCGGGAACGGGGGACGGGGGACGGGGGGCGGGGGGGGGGAACACGAGCCTCCCAGCCGGAGTGGGAATGGGGGAGGAGCCCGGGCTACCCGCGCGGGGGTTGATTTCTGCTTTTCTCACCACAACGACGTCCGGGAGGGCGCCGTGCCGCCCCGCCTCGCCCGGCTGCGACTGCCCGAGGGTCCCCCCTTCCGCCGGCCCGGGACGCCGGTCTCCCCATTCCCCCGACCCGCCCGCACGTACTCACTCACCGCGCTCCGCCGCCGCCGCAGAAGGCCTGGGCCTGGGCCTGCAGCCTGAGACTGCCCTGGCCGGGGCTGCTGCCGGTGCCTGAGCAGCCGCCGTAGCTCCCCAGGGTCGCCCCCGCACTAAATACCGCACCCGGCCCCGCCCCGCGCCCGACTGACTCCCCACGTGACCGCCGGCGCCCCGCCCCGCGCCCGGCTGACTCCCCACGTGACCGCCGGCGCCCCGCCCTCCCGCCCGCCCGGCTCCCGGCCGCCTGGGAAGAGGGGCTCTGAGCTCCGCCGGCTTCCACCCTGCGCGCTGGGACCCGTGCGGAGCGGAAGGGGGCTGGAGGCGGCCCTCGGGGCCTCACCCCGCCTGGAGAGATTCCCCGGGGCCCACCCGGCCGAGACGCAGCGCATCAAAGCCAAAGCCCGGATCCCTACTTGGGGGAGGGGATAGCTGTTCCTTATTTCGTTGATCCAGAAACAACTGCCAGAGATGGGGATATCGAGACAGCGGGCTTCCCAGAAGAGCCTTAAAAGCCTGTTGGCTTTACTGTTCTGAGAAAGGGTACCTATCAGATAGTCCAGCTATGTAAGAAAGAAAAAGGTAGTAGTTAATTACCACTGAGTACTAACTTCAGGAGCTGCATCAGGATTTCTATAGAGAATGACCTGAGAGGCAGAAATCTGTTTGGAAGAGGGGTGCCAGGAGGCCGGTCCTGAAGAGGACGTACACAGCAAGCACACTGTTGTACTTGAAGTTTACTTGTGGGTGGGGGTCCCTATGGCGGCTGATGGAGGGGCTCAAGTCCCACTTGGTTCCATGATTCCCCGGATTTTTTTTTTTAATTTATTAATTAATTTATTTATTTTTGGCTGTGTTGGGTCTTCGTTGCTGCGCGCGGGCTTTCTCTGGTTGCTGCGAGCGGGGGTTGCTCTTCATTGCAGTGCGCGGGCTTCTCATTGTGGTGGCTTCTCATGTTGTGGAGCACGGGCTGTAGGCGCGCGGGCTCAGTAGTTGTGGCGCACGGGCTTAGTTGCTTCGTGGCACGTGGGATCTTCCCGGACCAGGGCTAGAACCTGTGTCCACTACATTGGGAGGCGGATTCTTAACCACTGCGCCACCAGGGAAGTCCCCTGGATGTTTCTAATATGCATTACAATCTTGCGAGGTTGGTATGATCCCAGTTTTATTCAACGGGCTCAGAAAAGTCTGGTATTTTATCCTGGTGCTCCTGTAGTAAGAAAGCTGTAGGTCTGGCCAACTCCAGGAGGCCCTGGCTGTCTGCTGTGTCCTGCAGATGCCTGGCCATGAGCTGTGACACAGTCCCTGTGCATGCCAGGGCCCTTCAGAGAGCCCTCCGGACACATGTGCTCGCACCTGTTCGGTCCCAATTAGGGGTAAGAGTGGAAGGAAAAAAGACTCAGTCCACACATGGTTGCTGCATCCTCAAGTGCGTGGAATATCCGAGGAACTTACAACAGCATTGGGGATCAAGAGACTCCAGCCTTGGACTCCAGACTGCAAGTCAGTGTTTTGCCAAGTCACCTTCATATGACATCAGTCATTCTTGAATTCCATAATAGCGCTCATAAGAGGCACAAGTAGGAGGACACACCCATGATCATGATAAATTTCTCTCTCTCCCTCTGTCTTCTTTACAGCACGACAAGGGGAGTGCCAAGTGCTTTCCATGCATTCTCTCAATTTTACGGAATTTTGGATGGGTGCCATTATAGAGATAGAAATCCCTTTTGAAATAGAGCAAAAGAAAAACATGTACTACTAGAGTAGAATTGAACCATTCCTGGGAGATCCAGGAGTGCTTCATGGAGGAAGCAACATGCCACAGGATCTATGTTACTTCCCTCTTTGCTCTCACTGGTTCTTAAGCTCCAGGAGGACCAGGATTTTGCCTGTGTTGTTCCCTCTGCATCCCCAGCACATAGTAGCGTGCTTGGCACCTAGTAGAGAACGAACACTTGTTCACTGAGTGAATTCATAAATGAATGAAATGGACTTTGAAGGTTTAGTAGAATTTTGGCTTAACTTGCCAGGTTTGGGACCAGGGAATAGCTCTCAGAATGTACAGAAGGGCCTTGGCCTGTATGTGCAGAAGATGTTTGCCTGTTGAGCTTCTGGAAAAGAGGCCTAGGTATACAACCAAAAGAGATAAAAACATATCCTCACAAAAACTTCGATTCAGATGTTCATTGCAGCATTATTCACAATAAAAAAGGGTAGAACAACCCAGTGCCCATCCACTGATGAATTGATACACAATACGCCATATGCCCATACAATGGAATGGTACTCATTTATAAAAAGGAATGAAATACCTGTACATACTACGGCATGGATAAGCCTTGAAAACATTTATGCTAAGTGAAAGAAGCCAGTCACAAAGACCACGTATTATATGATCCCATTTATATGAAATGTCCAGAAGATGCAAATCTATAGAGATAGAAAGTAGATTAGTGATTGTCTCAGGCTGGGGGGGCAGACAGGGAGATGGGAGATTTGGGAGGTGATAGCTAAAAGGTATGGGATTTCTTGAGTAATAAAAGTGCTCTAAAATTGATTGTGGTGATGGATATATATGTACCCTATGAGCATAGTAAAAAAAAACAACATTGAATTGTACACTTTTAAATGAGTAAATATTTTGGTATGTCAGTTATATCTCAATAAAACTATTACCAAAAAAATTTAAAAAGAGGGTTGATTAAGGAAGTACTGGAAAAGGCTAAAGTAGAAACAATCCCCCCCCCCCTTTTTCTGGCTGTCCTTTAAAAAGTCCCTTTTCTGAAGAAATATCTGATCTGTTTTTCCCTCTTTTGTAAACACCTGTAAATTCATTTTCCTCTGACCTCTTTCTGCCAGCTTCTAAATCCAGGGGAGTTAGGCTGGTGGTGGAGAGATTTTTAATGGATGGTCTGTCGATATTTACTGGGCTCTTTAGTAGCTGACAGTGGAGTCTGATGGTTTGGGCATCGGCTAGTTCTTCCTCCCAGGTGTTGACCCAACAGAGTGACACCTGATAAGAGTGAATCCTCTCTCTACCTTCTTTTTTTTTTTTAATATTTATTTATTTATTTGGTTGTGTGGGATCTTAGTTGCGGCAGGCGGGCTCCTTAGTTGTGGCTCACCAGCTCCTTAGTTGCAGCATGCATGTGGGATCTAGTTCCCTGACGAGGGATAGAACCCAGGCCCCCTGCATTGGGAGCGCAGAGTCTTATCCACTGGACAACCAGAGAAGTCCTACAGATAAGACCTTCTGAAGGTTTCCTTGGGCCCCTAATTCTTACTTTAGGCCTTTTATGAGCCTGAGAGCGTGATCTCCTGAGACCTCTAGCAGGTGGAAGGAAGGAAGTATTTGAAGGAGGATTTCTTTCCCCCATTATGCCCTGCCCCCAGTTCACTCAAGCCTACAGGGCCAGAAGCACTGGATTCTACCATGAACCAGAATCTCCTGAGCTTCCTGGAGGGCTCTGACCAATGGGAAGAGTTGACAATAGTCTCCTGCACAGAGACCTTGTTCCCTGAAAGCTGGGTTCACCTCTTGGTGGATGTTGAGCCAATAGACACAACCAAGTCAAAGATCAGGAGAAGGATGTATTATTACTTGCAGCAAGGAAGGAGAACACTGGGGATCTTTCCCAAAGCAGTGTCTCCCCGAACAGTAAAACTGGGGAAGGTTTAAGCTAAGGGTACATACATATTAATGAAGGGGCTTGAGCAGAAGACTATTAGCACAGAATTGGGGCTAAGGTCGACAGAGTCCAAGTCTTAGCTGACTGAAGTCGGGAGGGTCAACGTCATCATTCTGTCCTCCACCTGGGTGGGGACCTTGTTCCCGCAGAACTCAAAGATATATTGGGGGGACTTCCCTGGTCGGGGAACTAAGATCCCACATGCCATTCAGCCAAAAGAAATAAGTTTTAAAAAAGGATATATTATTATGTATATCCCTTGAGGAGAAACTAGGACTCTGCTTTATCACTGCACTATTGTTTGACTGCCTTTTCTCTGTTCCTGCTTTCCTTTGTTCCCTTAAAATCATTAATTACTGAGACTACTCAAGGGCAAGCATTGTGGCCAGGCTTAGATCCCAAAAGGGCTTAGGCCAAAATGGGTTCTCTTGTATCAAGAAAGCCATTCCTGGTTCCCTTTCTCCAGGACCCCCTACCCTATCTGCTTACAATCTCCCTTCTCAAAACTCTTTTTTCCCACTGGTCCTAGCCAGGGTGGAAAAAAAAAAAAAAAAACAGAGCCAGAATAACCTGGGTTTGATTTCTAGTTCCACAGTTTCTTCACTTTTCCCAGCCTCTAAACAGGTTGTTATGAGGGGACAATTTAAGTTAGAGTCTGTGTAGTGCATCAACCACAGTGCCCGTGAAACCGAGCAGGACACTATGGGGCCTTCCTGGGGACAAACTCCCCCCATGTTCCCCACCTCTTGTTTATAAAAAAACCTTTAACTTCCTAGATCTTCCCCAAGTTCCAAAGAGCAGATTTAATCAGAGAAATTTAAAAATGCAGAAACAAAGGAAAACAGTGAAACAAGACAAAATAATAATAGTTTAGCCATAAAACAAAGTCAAGGACCTTTAGTTCCTCCTCAAGGACTATAGATAATATCCTGAACCATATCCTTGAGTTGTTTTGCAGAGACAAAAACCCCCCATCAGGTGGAAGAAGTTAACTACATGCGGACCACCAGCAGCACTTAGACCCCAGACCGGCTGGAGCCAGAAAACTGATCATTGAGATCACCTTGTTACCGCCTCACTAACTAATTAGAAGGATGTCCATGAGTTGATCATGCACCCCAGACCCTCCCTCTCACTTTGTCTTTAAAAACCCTTCCCTAAAAGCCACTGGGGAGTCCAGGTCTTTTGAGCGTGAGCTGTCCATTCCCCTTGCTTGGCCCTGCAATAAATGCTGTACGTTCCTTCACCACAACCCGGTGTCAATATATTGGCTTTGCTGCACATCTGGGTGAGCAGAACCAAGTTTGGTTTGGTAACACCCACAAATACACTCTTCAAGTTTACAAAGCTCCTCCCACTTTCTAATGGCCAGAGCAAGATATATAGAAAGTCCTGGTCTTAAAACATGGACAATACCAAATGTTGGCAAGGATGTGAAGCAATGGGGGTTCTTTTTTTTTTTTTTTTTAATTTTTATTTATTTATTTATTTAATTTTTGGCTGTGTTGGGTCTTCGTTTCTGTGCAAGGGCTTTCTCTAGTTGCGGCAAGCGGGGGCCACTCTTCATCACGGTGCGCGGGCCTCTCACTATCGCGGCCTCTCTTGTTGCGGAGCACAGGCTCCAGACGCGCAGGCTCAGTAGTTGTGGCTCACGGGCCTAGTTGCTCCGCGGCATGTGGGATCTTCCCAGACCAGGGCTCGAACCCGTGTCCCCTGCATTGGCAGGCAGATTCTCAACCACTGCGCCACCAGGGAAGCCCTTTTCTTTTTTTAATTATAAGTGGAGCGAGAGAGGAAGCAAGCTCTCTGGCGTCTCTTCTGATAAGAACACACTCAGGACCTCATCTAAACCTAGCTAATTCCCAAAGACCCCATCTCCAAATACCATCTCACTGGGGTTAGGGCTTCAACATGTGAAATCCGGGGGGACACGATTCAGTCCGCGGCAGGGAGTTAATACATGTAAGGCACCGAGCGCCCAGCACAGGAAACACGCTCCAGATCAAGAGTGCTGACAACACACGTGAGTATGTTTGTACTCATATAGCTCCTTACTGTTTGCAAAGCCGTCTCACCCTCATAATCTTTCCCACTTGGAGCCTCTTAGCCACTCTGTGAGGTAGGCTTCTTCCAGATGAGAAAACCCAGGAGAGGCTGGGCCATTTGCCAAAGTCATGTGCACTTAAGCAGCTAAGTCTCCTGACTCAGCCCATGCGTTTCCTGTCTCTTCTTCTCAGGTCACCGGCACCACCTTTAGCAAAATGTGTCCCCTTGGACCCACTCCAAGGCTTTCTAGGAGCTCGCAAAGGGGTCTGAGTTACAGAGAATTGACAAGTCTGCTTTGTGTCCCGTACTTGGGGGTCTCCTGGAATGTGTCAGACTGTTTCTGTCCTAGGTACTAAGTTTCCCCTAGAGACAGATCTGTTGACTTAGCTCTCTGTGAAAAAGCAGCTCCATGCCGTCAGCAGTGAATACAGAACATACAATCAGCAAAGTCATCAGGAAGAGTGACAATAGGGAAGTACCCCAGTTCAGGGTTCTCCATCATTTGGGGCTCAAATGGGAGAAAAGTTTTATTACTGTACACCAGCAGAAATCGTTTCTGAGTATGAGATTCTTTTTGCTAAGGGAAGGTAAAGAGTAAAGTGTTCCCATTTAAATGCATAGTCATTGCTCTGGCTCATTTTAGAGACCAGTGAGGTCACCATGGACGGATGGTCTAATTTCTCTATCGATTTCAGAAGGCTTGTTTGCTGTAGATGGCCAATAAGTACTTTTCAAAAATCAACTAATCTTCAGAGAAGAGCTTTTCTTTCTCATGAATTCTTCTTTTGCTTGAGGATGTCTTTAGATTTTAGAAATCCATGGTGAGGGGACTTCCCTGGCGGTCCAGTAGTTAAGACTCCATGCTCCCACTGCAGGGGGCACAGGTTCGATCCCTGGTCAGGGAGCTAAGATCCCACATGCTGCGCAGCACAGCCAAAAAAATTCAAAAAAAAAAGAAAAGAAAGAAAAGAAAAGAAATCCATGGTGAGATATGAAATCCTTTGTTTCCTCCAGATGTCTACCTGTGTGAGCTCCCCATCCTCGTCTGTTTATCTTGGGTTCTGTGGAGGTGAGAAAACCTCCTCTAACTGGCATTGATCTGTGACTGGATGAATAAAGTATCTTCTGATTGTTAATCATCTAATTTGCGTGTGTGTGAAGGGAAGTAGTGGATTAGTCATCAGGGAGTAGGTGGGGGAAGTTGGTGAATTTGCAACAAGAGCTGAGAAGGGCTTGAGCATTCGTTGGGGGCAGGGTACAGCCTGAATCCCAGCTCAGTTTTCTGCCTTCCGTTCAGCCAGGGGTGGCCTTCAGTCCCGGAGCAGGAGCTTCACACATGCTCATGGCTGAGGTAACAGGCTCGTGAACCCATAAAAGAATGGTGCCTCCTGGGCTTCCCTGGTGGCACAGTGGTTAAGAATCCACCTGCCAAGGCAGGGGACACGGGTTCGAGCCCTGGTCCGGGAAGATCCCACATGCCGCGGAGCAACTAAGCCCGTGAGCCACAACTACTGAGCCTGCCCTCTAGAGCCCGCGAGCCACAACTACTGAGGCCACATGCCTAGAGCCCGTGCTCTGCAACAAGAGAAGACACCGCAATAAGAAGCCCGCGCACCGTAACGAAGAGTAACCCCCGCTCACCACAACTAGAGAAAAGCCCGTGCTCAGCAACAAAGACCCAACGCAGCCAAAAATAAAGTTAAAAAAAAAAAAAAAAAAAGAATGGTGCCTCCTGCCAGCAGAGGGAATGTGACCCGTAGGAGGCCGGCTTCTAGCTGTCAGCAATCTGATGGTAGCGCTGGGCCAGAGGTCCATCAGGAAGCCGAGGGCAGGAGGACAGGCTGAACTCAAGCCTGCAGCCAGCCGTTGCCGTGAACCAGCACATCAGCTCAAGCCCAGGGGCAGGAGGGGAACCAGGGTCTGTGTGTCTGAGACAAGCCTGAGTTAATCAAGGCAAAAATATCTGTGCTCTGTTAGCAAAAACATCCTTGCTCCCTTTTACGCTTTGCTATTTTCTTGCACTTTAGGTTTTCACCTGGGACCTCCCCTCCCTTTAGATTCAGGTAAAATGGATGGAAAACTTCCATTTTGACGGTCTTTGGATGTTAAAGGTGTCCCTAGATGTTGCAAATCTCCAGGTGAAGGAGGATACTGGGGGAGGAGGGCGTGCTTGCTTTCTGAAGACGTAAAACTCCACCCTTGTTCAACTTCTTTATTATTTTATTTATGTATTTATGTATTTATTTTGGCCACACTGTGAGGCATGGGGGATCTTAGTGCCCTGACCAGGGATCAAACCCTCACCCCCTGCAGTGGAAGCACGAGGTCTTAACCACTGGACCGCCAGGGAAGATCCAACACCCTTGTTCCATTTCTGAAGCTCACACTGAACCTGGTGAGTTTAGTAAACCCTCCTGGAGATTTAGGAATAGACCGTGAGGATGGGCAGCTGGAGGCCATGAGGTGGAGGAGGGCTGTACCTTGCAGAAAGGCATCCAGAACACGAGGCATCTCCTTCCAGAAGATGTTCTTTGCGGACCCCGCCGTGCTGGATTTCATGTCGCCCCGACCTCTCCTCTCTCCTTCCCTGCCTCACGTACAGCTGCCTGCCCCCTTCTCTGAGGTCGGGGTCCTTGCTGACATTCATCTACCCCACAAGGTCTCATCTGTCCCAACCTGGCCTAGCTCAAGATCCTTCCTGTATCGGTTGGAGTTCTGGGTTCAGCTGTGCTCTCTCTTTTTAATTTCATTTCTCCAGGAAAGTGCCTTTTGGAAATCCCAACCTTGCTCAGCTGCACGAAGCGGGTCAGGGCAGGACTGCTGTGGGGTTGTGCGCGCGTGGAGATTCCACGTTGTCCTGGCCTCCCGGGTTCCGGGTGCCCCAGGGGAGCCCAGCGGCGGGAGGGGGGTGGAGGTGCAGCTCCTTCGTAGTTGGCACGAGTGAGGCGGTCATGCTGCAGAAGCCCTCCCAGGCAAGGGAACATGTTCCAGACACACCTACCAAGGTTGCCCTGAAGATTTCTTCAGGTTTTTTAAATTTATTTTTTATTTTTTACTTTTGGCTGTGCCACAGGGCTTGCGGGATCTTAGTTCCCCGACCAGGGATTGAACCCAGGGCCACGGCAGTGAGAGCGCCAAGTCCTAACCACTGGACCGCCAGGGAACTCCTCAGTTGTTTTTTTAATAGACAATTTTTTAGAGCCTGTTGAGGTTCACAGCAAAACTGATGGGAAGGTACAGAGATTTCCCGTATATTCCCTGCCCCCGGCAAGCATATAGCTTCCCCCGGTACCGCCATCCCCCACCAGATGGTACATTTGCTACAAGTGGTGAACCTACATTTGAACATCATTATCGCCCAGAGTCCATGGTTTACATTAGGGTTCACTTTTCTTTTTTCTTTTTTTTGTCTGTGGCTGCATTGGGTCTTCGTTGCTGAGCGCGGGCTTTCTCTAGTTGTGGCGAGCGGGGGCTACTCTTTGTTGCGGTGCGCCGGCTTCTCACTGTGGTGGCTTCTCTTGTTGCAGAGCACGGGCTCTAGGCGCGCGGGCTTCAGTAGTTGTGGCACGTGGGCTCAGTAGCTGTGGCTGGCGGGCTCTAGAGCGCAGGCTCAGTAGTTGTGGCGCACGGGCTTAGTTGCTCTGCGGCACGTGGGATCTTCCCGGACCCGTGTCTGCTCGAACCCGTGTCCCCTGCATTGGCAGGCGGATTCTTAACCACCGCGCCACCAGGGAAGCCCAGAATGTGAGTTTTGCAGCCCACAACCTGATGCCAGACCCAGGCTCTGCCACTCACTCACTGTGCGAACTGGGACAGGTTAACTGATGTCTGTGAGCCTCGATTTCTTCTGCAAAATAATCAGAGTGGTTATAAGGGTGAAAGGGAGTATCCCAGGTACATTCGTCTGCTCAGCCTACTGCAACAGAGAACCACAGACTTGGGGGCTTCAGCAACAGAAATTTGCGTTCTCACAGTTCTGGAGGCTGGAGGTCTGAGATCAAGGCGTCAGCAGGGTTGGTTTCTTCTGAGGCCCCTATCCTGGACTTGCACATGGCCGCCGTCTCTCTCAGCCCTGTGGTGGTCCCTCCTCTGTGCTTGAGCACCACTGGTGTCTCTCTGTGTTCCAATTTCACCTTCTTATAAGTACACAGGTCAGGCTGGATTAGGGCCCACCCTCAAGTCCTGGCTTCATTTTAACTTAATCACATCTTTAAGGGCTCTATCTCTAAACACAGTCACATTCAGAAGTACTGGGGATTAGGGCTTCAACATATGAATATTGGGCGGCGGGGGGAACACACGATTCAGCCCATAACACCAGGGAAAGCTTCTAGCCAAGTAGCGGCCTCCACAGATCCTCATTATTATGAGACCCTGCCATTTCTTTCCCCAGCCTCTTTCTCCCTGCTCCTAAATCTGGAATGTTTTTGTGCTTTTGATAATTATGCAGGGGGTGACAGTAGTATTTTTCACAGAGCTTAATAGTAAAAACTAATTAATAGCAAGAAGAGAGGAAATGTGAAAACCTGCTCAGCATTGCTTTACGGTCTACCCTCAGGGACTTCCCTTGGGCTAGTCTTACTAGTAGAGGAATTGTCTGCTGGTTCTGAATATGTGGAAAATGTGTTACTCCCAGGTCAAAAACATGCTGTGGTTACAACCCACCTCTTGTGCCTTTTGTGATGGGCTGTTTGCTGCATAAATGAAGAAAGGGTGTTTAGAGGATATTTCTACATCCACATTAGTGGAGCCTTTTTGGTGAGGTCTCTCTTAGTAGCATTTTTTTTTTTTTTTTTTTTTGCCACATTGCATGGCATGCGGGATCCCCAACCAGGGATCGAACCCATGCCCCCTGCCGTGGAAGCGTGGAGTTCTAACCATTGGACCACCAGGGAAGTCCAGTAGCATTATTATTTATTTTTATTGTCCTTGAAAAAGTCTAAGTAATCTTAAAATTGAAAGGCACCTCAACGTGATTGAGGGCCTTGTACGTGCCAGGTACTGTCCTGGATGTTGGGAATACAGAGAGGGTCTTGACAGGCTCTCTGCTCTCCCGGAGGTCAACTGTTTACAATAGCCCATACATCCACTGCCAAAGGTTACAAGGCAGTAGTACTTTCTATAGGTAACTTGAACCCTGGCTGGTGGTCACCGGCCTTGTGCCTGAACAGTGAGGGTGCTAGGATGCTTGCTACCTCACCAGGCCTCCCTGACGTCTGAATACGGAGTTAGATCTCTGTCCTACTTGTCCCCCCGCCCCCAGGTTCAAGTATCTCTTTCTGCCCAGGTGAGGCTGCCACATTCTTTGATTTGGGCCAAATGGCCTCGATTCCATCAGCTCATGCCCTTGGGATTCGGTTCCCAGACCTGACCTCATCCTGGTCGGGTTTCTTACCATTTACCACTATCTCCCTGAAAGCATGGCCTCCAGAATGGACCCAACCCAGAGCATTGCAGTGCCTGGGGTGGGATGGGGGACAGCCCTCCCCACCAAGACCCAAGGGCCATTTTCTCCACAAGCAGTGCGGTCATGGATGGTTTCTCTAAAGGCAAGAGTCTTTTTTCTCAAATTCCTAATGTTCAGACCCTTCATTAAATCACTTGACTTCTCCCTTCTCTGCATTAGGGTTAGGGTTAGGGTTGGGTTAGGGCTACATAATCGAGTCACCTGTCTCTCATCCCCTTTATTGTTATGAATGATAATGTTCATTTATTTATAGTAATGTTGACCAGCTATGGTGTAACAAAGGCCTTGCCTTAAATATTTTATGGATTTCTAAAAGCCTGACCTGTGGTTTGAGCTGCAAAGAGGATGACAGGTATGCCTTTGTCTTTCCAGAACAGTCCAAGGTCGCTGTGAGCCCAAGGACAGGCCAGCCTCTTTTGCTCAACAGCAGTCATTGAAGCAAATTCTTATCTCTGGGTTCCAGGGGAAAAGGACTTTGGAATTCGCAAAGACAGATTTTAAAATATATGTTATACATACATAACAAGTAAATATAAATGATAATAGTAGGGAATTCCCTGGCAATCCAGTGGTTAGGACTCCGCACTTTCACTGCCAAGGGCCTGGGTTCAATCCCTGATCAGAGAACTAAGATCCTGCAAGCAGCGAGGCATGGCCAAAAAAAAGATAATAATAGTCTACATGCACTTTCAGTGCACAATGTCATTCAGTCTTTACATCGACCCTGTGAGATCTTTTAACAGATTAGGAAACTGAGGCAGAACAGTGAGGTAACCTGTCCAAGGACCCAGAGCCAGTCAGCACTAAAGCCGGGACCTAGAATCTGCTCATTTGGCTGCGATTCAGCACATCAGTCAGGACCAGTAACCAACGCCACCAAGAGCCCTCCTAGAGCCAGGTGCCGGGAGAAGGTGGTGGGCAGAAAGCAGGGGGGCCCCAGAGCCCAGCCCAACCGGCTGGTGGCATTTTACTGGGGAGCCAGATGAACTGTACTTCAACACACACAAATACACACGTGTACACACACACCGCAAGCACACACGTCACACACCACACACATACCACACGTACACTACACACACACACACACACACACACACACACACGTCCGTGTCCGGCAAAGGAGGGGGAGAAAGAGAGCAGGACTGGGGTTCTGACTGAGAGAATCTGGGACAGCTTTACCAAAGTGACCTCTGAGTTAGATTTTGAAAGACAGTAGAGTCTGAACAGGAGGAAGGGACTTGGGCAGCAGAGGCCCCAGATCCCTCCAGGCAGGGAACAGCAGGAACAAAGCTTTGGGCCGAGGGACAAGGCAGGCACATCCTGAGGAGGGCTGGGTGTGGCCAGGGGCCTGGGGGAGGGGGCTAAGCAGGGGAAGGACTGGGGTGATGGTAGACCCAGCACGGCTTCTGTTTCGAAGAATTTCTACATACGCTCTTTCCCTGTCGTGCCTTTGGAACTCGGAATTTGTCTTCGCAGTGCCCTCTGCTTCCAATGGTCTCCCCCTCTTTATTTCCATCTGAGTTCCAGGCTAAGAATAAATGCACTTCTTCTCTGAAGCGTTTATTGATCCTGTGGCGGGAAGGGCCTCACCCTCCGGAGCTACTGGAGCTGATGCCTTGTGGTCATTCAGGGTAAGTACACCGCGAGCCCTGGGAGGGAGGGACGGTGCCCTGCTCACCTCTTCCCTTTCCAGGACCCCGTTTCTGTCCCTGCACGTGGTGCTTATCCCAGCGCCTCCTCTGAATAAGTCCGCGGACTTGCCCCAGGAGCCCCCTGGCTGCTCACCCCCCGGCCCCAGGGGGCCGCGGCACTCACTGTGCAATACGCTTCTCTCCTCCGGGGCCAGACGGGGCTAAGCTGGACCCCTGTCTAGTCTGGACCCTCACACGGTTTGTGTTCCCCTTTCCCAGCAAACGTGCCAGGCAGAGAAGGAGGACGCCTTGCCTCCTGCCGGCAGGATCTCTTGCAGGAGCCCCTCTGGGTCTGCAAAGTTCGCTGGCATTTTAATGTTTCTGTTGGACAGCTCAAACCCAGGACGCTTGCCCTTCATGATTACAGATGCAGCAGAATTACGGCGGCGCATCTCTGTGGGCCCCCTGCCTGCCCCAGGGAAAGGATAGAGGGGCTCCAAGCCACTCTCTGGTGTGCTGCCCCAGAGTTTGGCTGCAGGTCCTGGGCACCCATCAAGGTTCACCCTGTGGCCCAGGGAGAGTCCGGAGGTCAGGAAATAAAGGGAACACAAAGCCATTTGGTCTCTGTCTCTTACTGTCCAGAAACTTGCTTCTCACTGTGACAGAAAGTGTGGAGGTGAGGCCTCACCCAGGGAGGCCGGTTGTGCCGGGCTCACTCCCGAGTCCGGAGTCCTCCGCGGCCCCAGCCCCTGCGCGGACAAGGGCAGGCGGGGTGCACATCGCTGACCTGGCACACCAGAGGCCTCCTGGTGCTTGCTTTGCCCCTCCCCGCTAAGCTTCCCGCGCGTTGGTGAAGATGAAAGGAGAAAGGCGTGAAAGGCCTTCATTTCCTTCCGTGCTTTGCCATCCCAAGCCCTCCTCATTCCTCTTCTCTATCCTAGTAAAGCTGAAAGGGCTCCTTTGTCAGCCTTAGTGCACTTTCCCAGCGCCATCTGGGGGCCATCGTCCGCTGGCCACATCTGTATCCTTCTTGCTGTATCTTATCTTTCTCCAGGATACACTGAACAGCTGTGCAGATTGTTCACTGCACAGCCCTGGGGGGAGCCATTCACAGACATGAGGGGGTGAATGCACAAAGGTACACAACCACCTCGTGGGCCCCCTTCTGCATCGCATGCCCTGTCTTTGTTACGTCAGAATCCATCAGAGGCTTCCCTGAGTTGGCGGCTCTGAGGTCCTTTTCCCTTTTTTTTTTAATAAATTTATTTATTTATTTATTTATTTTTGTCTGTGTTGGGTCTTCGTTTCTGTGCGAGGGCTTTCTCTAGTTGCGGCGAGCGGGGGCCACTCTTCATCGCGGGGCGCGGGTCTCTCACTGTCGCGGCCTCTCTTGTTGCGGAGCACAGGCTCCAGACACGCAGGCTCAGTAGCTGTGGCTCACGGGCCCAGTTGCTCCGCGGCATGTGGGATCTTCCCAGACCAGGGCTCAAACCCACGTCCCCTGCATTAGCAGGCAGATTCTCAACCACTGCGCCACCAGGGAAGCCCCCTTTTCCCGTTTTTGAGAAGAGTCTGGCTCAGAGAACTATTTCTCTATTAGAAGAAAAAACAATTCAGGGATTATGACGAAGTGGTAACTAATACTTGGCCTCAGTATTGGGAAGAAACTAAGAGAATGGTGAGGAGTTGGGAGAAATAGAGCATGTAAGCCTTAAAGAAAGGGATAACTTCTACTCAGTTCTGGAAAATTCTGGCCATAGAAGTGAGTAGTTCTCATTGCCCGCACAGAGAAAGAAAACTGTCATCAGAGTGAGGGAGACATTCTTTCGGGCAGCTGACTGCAGTTCTGAAGGCTGTCTGGCCAGGCAGCACCTATGGGACCTGCAGGATTTTCCTCTTATGATGGCACCATCCTCCCTGCTTTGGTTCCATAACTTCCTTTTTTTTTCTTAAATTTATTTTATTGAAGTATAGTTGATTTACAATGTTGTGTTAATTTCTGCTGTACAGCAAAGTGATTCAGTTATACATGTGCATACATTATTTTTCAGATTCTTTTCCATTATGGTTTATCACAGGTTATTGAATATAGTTCCCTGTGCTATACAGTAGGACCTTGTTGTTCATAATTTCTTTTTATTTTTTAATTTTAAAAAAATTTTAACCATTTTTTAAAGTTGAAGTATACTTAACTTGCAACGTCGTAGTTTCAGGTGTACAGCAAAGTGATTCAGTTACACATATATATATCATAATTTCTTGATGAACACATTTTTGTCCTCACAGCAAGGCTGGGACATTTGATCTCAGGGATGAGTCCATCTGGGGACTTCCCTGGTGGTCCAGTGGTTAAGACTCTGCGCTTCCAATGCAGGGGGCGTGGGTTCGATCCCTGGTTGGGGAGCTAAGATCCCACATGCCATGCAGTGCAGTCAAAAAAAAAGAATGAAAAAAAAAAAGGGATGAGTCAGCCTGGATGCAGTGGTGCCCTTACAAGCCCTCAAGCAGTGAGCTAGTTCTTGGTGGTAAAGAGGAGAACGACCAGGAGGGTGTGTCCTCGGGGAATCCCATGAAGAATGCATTCCAAGGAGCTCTACACAATCGCTCGCTGCACAGACCTGCGGGGTGAGGGTCCCTGGTGGGCCAGAGAGTGGCGTGGAGCTGGGGGCAGCGTTCAGGAGCAGTTCAGGGAGGGCTGGGGTGTGAGGGGAGCGGCCCTGAGGAGTGAGTGGGAATTTGTGGAGGAGGATAAACAGCTGTCCGGACGTGTCCCCTGCGGGCCCCGGATGCTGGGGCTGATCTCCAGAGTACGCTGGACTCTCCCCCAGGGGAAGGGTCTCCCCTGAGCTCCGGGGCTGCTGGTCCAGCCATTCTGTCAGGCAGACGCTGGGGCCGGGGCTCTGGTGAGAGCCAGGGGTGGTAAGGGCTGCGAAATGAGGCCAGGTCCCCGCTATGGGCTGAATTGTGCCCCTTCCCAAATTCATCTGTTGAAGCCCCCGTATCTCAGAGTGTGACCGTATCTGGAGATAAGGTCTTCAAAGGGGTGACTGAGTTAGAATGAGGCCTTTAGGGTGGGCCCTCATCCAATCTCACTGCTGTCCTTATAAGAAGAAAAAATGTAGAGCCCAGGCAGAGGACACAGAGGGGAAAAGACCACATGAGCGCACGGTGAGAAGGAGACTGTGATACTGTGATATATAAAAAATATATGTTTGGTCACCCAGATGACCAAAATATATTCCTCATATATATTTGGTCTCTGTCCACAGTTCCTGACTCACAGCTCCCCAAAACCTTGGAACTTCCTAAGGCTTGAGATAAATGTTAATGAGGTGACTTTTGGATCCCACCTAAGTATAGGGGCCGGTTGCCAGGGGGACCAACCAAGTGACTAGAGGGTTGGAACTTTCAGTCTTACCCGCAACCCCTGGGGAGGTGGGTGGGGCTGGAGGTTGGATCAGTTGCCATCACCAATGATTTAATCAACCATGCCTATGTAATGAAGTATCCAAAAAACCCAAAGGGATGGAGTTTGGAAAGCTTCTGGGTTGATGAACACAAGGAAATTCAGGGAGAGCCGTGTGCCTGGAGAGGGCATGGAAGTGCCCCATCTCTTCCCATATACCTTGCCCTGTGCATCTCTTCCACCTGGCTGTTCTTGAGCTACATTCTTTTGTAATAAGCCAGTCATCTAGTAAGTAAAATGTTTTTCTGAGTTCTGTGAGCTGCTCTAGCAAATTAACTGTGTCTGAAGTGGGGGAGAGGGGCAGTCTTGTAGGACTGAATCCTTAACCTTTGGGATCTGATGCTATCTCTGGGTAGACATGTTAGAATTGAGTTGAATTGTAGGATACCCTGGTGGTGTCTGAGGATTGTTTGTTGGTATGGGGGACCACCGCCCCCCCCAATTAGAATTGGGTTCAGGAACCTAATTTAGTGACCATCCGTAAGCCAAGGAGAGAGGCCTCAGAAGAAACCAACATTTCTGACACCTTGATCTCAGAGTTCCAGGCTCCAGAACTGTGAAAAAATTAATTTCTATTGTTTAAGTCAAGAAACTGAGGGTGGCTTCCAGCCAAAAGCCAGCTAGGAACTAAGGCCCTCATCAGTCCAACAGCCCCAAAGGAACTGAATCCTGCTGACAACCACAGAAGTGAGTTTGGAAGTGGATCCTCCCTGCGCTGAGCCTTCAGACAAGACCTCAGCCTTGGCCAACTACAGCCTTGTGAGAGACCCTGAGCAGAGGACAGCAAAGCTGTGTCCAGGTTCCTGACCCACAGCAGCTGTGTGACAGTAGATGTGTTTTAAGGAATGGTGTGCTAATGTTACTTGGCAGTAGGTAAATAACACAATCCTGAAATAGCTCTTTGAGATGGAGGCTGGAGTTTATTCTGGGCCCAGTTAACATTGGCCTGAGGTAGACTCCTCGACTGTACCTGGAAGCTGGAGTCTCCTGGGATGAATCACCTCTCCACTGACTCTCAAATTCCTCATTGATGAAATGAGAAGTTTGGACATATTTCCAAGGTCTCTTCTGGTGCCATCTTTCTACGATATGATTAAGAGGCCACAGCCAGCACACTTGGGTTGGTTGGCTTGTGGCAGCCCACTGACGCCTTGTTTAAAAGCCAGTGTTTGGCATTTCAGAGTTTTGCAGAAGGCAGCCGGAGTGGGTCAAATAGTATCTCCCAAAATTCACGCCCTTCCAGAACCTCAGAGTGTGACCTTATTTGGAAGGAGGGTCTTTGCAGATGTAATTAGGTTGAGATCCTACTGGATTAGGGTTGGCCCCCCCAAATCCAATGACTGGTGTCTTTATAAGAAGAGGAAGGGAATTCCCTGGTGGTCCAGTGGTTAAGACTCGGTGCTTTCACTGCTGAGGGCCTGGGTTCGATCCCTGGTCAGGGAACTAAGATCCCACAAGCCACACCACACAGCCAAGGAAAAAAAAAAAAAAAAAAGAAGAGGAGGACACACAGAGACACACTGAGAAGAAGGGGATATGAAGACAGAGGCAGAGATGAGAGTGATCAGCTACAAGCTAAGGAATCCAAAGACTGCCAGGAGTCAGCAGAAGCTACGAGAAAAACAAGGAAGGATTCTTTCCTAGACCCTTTGACGGGGGCATGGTCCTGCTGACACCTTGATTTTGGACTTCTGATCTCCAGAACTGTGAATGAATAAATTTCTACTGTTTTCAGCCCAGTTTGTGGTAATTTGATATGGCAGCCCTAGGAGACTCATACAACAGTATATTTATTTTCTTTTTTATTTATTTATTTATTTATTTATTTATTTATGGCTGTGTTGGGTCTTCGTTTCTGTGCGAGGGCTTTCTCTAGTTGTGGCAAGCGGGAGCCACTCTTCATCGCGGTGCGTGGGCCTCTCACTATCGTGGCCTCTCTTGTTGCGGAGCACAGGCTCCAGACGCGCAGGCTCAGTAGTTGTGGCTCACGGGCCTAGTTGCTCCGCGGCATGTGGGATCTTCCCAGACCAGGGCTCGAACCCGTGTCCCCTGCATTGGCAGGCGGATTCTCAACCACTGCACCACCAGGGAAGCCCTATTTATTTTCTTTTAAATTTAGGTATACTATACAGAAGTCATTGATATTCTTGGAATTTTCATGAAGTATAGATATTCCACTATGTGGCCATGAAGAAGGATGATTTTGAAGATTTTTAGGTACTATTATAAACAGTTTTCCAAATTAAGGAGAGAAAGCAGAATTATGTACAGTGTGATGATGACCAGGTAAAAAGGAGACCCATTGCAGAGGGAAAGCTGAAATAGTAGGACTGTGGAAGATTTTCCCCCTTTTAATTTTTCAAAATTCTTTAATATGTTTATATTCACTTCTGTGGAAAATATTATAGGAAAATTGCATAAAAGGAATCCAGATTTTAAGAGAGTATGTGAAACACGTAGGTGATGGAACATAATAATGACATGAGTCTGTGACCCCACTACCCACCTCTGGAATAACAGTGTTAGCCATGAAAGTACATCACCTGTATACTTTTTCCCTATCTACCCCCTCCCTCCCAGAGGTAATAAATATTCAAAGTTGAACTTCTGTCACTATTTTACCTTTTTAAAAATAGTATTGCTGTGAATTATGAATCTGTAAATGGTAATTGTTCAGTCCTATTTATTTTGAGGTTTATTAGAATGGTGTACATCCTAGTTTTGTGACATGCTTTTTTGGTTCAATGCTATATGCTTAACATTGATCCATATTGATTTATACGTTGTTCTTCATTCAGTTTCGTTGCTCTATAGCCTGCTTTTAAATTGTATTCATTTATGGCTTTGTCCAGGTTTTTGGGAATAAAGGAATACAGGTGGGGAAAAAGGAAAATCAGATTTTGAGACAAAATTTTCAGAGAGCCAAACTCTGCACACAGGGACCTGTGGCATGATTTGACCAAGTCATGGTTGTTTTCTTTCCTCTTTCCCTCCCGGTTTGCGTATTTCCTCGCCTGCTGCCAGGAGATGATTTCAGAGGGTTGCGTGCTTACCGGACCTGAGCCTGCCCAGCCCGGCTCCCATTTCAGGAAGACCCGAGGGCAGAGCCCCTGAACGGCTCACGGCAGGGCGCAGACCTCACGGCGCAGTGAAACTCCGCTGCTTTCTTCGGAAGTGGTTAGGAAGGGTCTTTTATTTTTGGCATTTTTGCTTCCTCTCTGCAGCTTTGGCCCATGAAGTGACCTCAGCGTCTCCTGACTGTGGAGTCACATGCCTTTCTCTATCTTGGAGTTTGAGCTTTATAAAGCCCCAACTCTTTGGCAATAGGTAACATGTGGGCCTGATGTCAGCAGTGTGGACAAGTCTCTCCGTCGCTCTCTATCCGTCCACGTGAGCGCAGTGACTCCTGGGGCGCCCCGATTTGAGCCTCCCTAGAGGAACCCACAGCGCACACTGTCCTGAGACAGGCCCTGACCCGCTAATGACAGCCCTCACGGGCTGCTTTTGTTTACAAAGCCTCCCCAGACACACTCCCATATGATTCTTGCAGCAACCCTGCAGGCAGGCAGGCACTCCAAGTCCATTTGACGGAGGGGATGGTCCATTGCCAAGTGGGACAATGGGGTGGGAAAAGTGTGGTCAGAAAAGACGCTGGCATTTATTTATTAAGACTCTTCTCTGGGCCTTGCCCGGCACTGGGTGCTCTGTACATGCTTGACCCTTTAAACAAACTTGTGAGGCAAGTAGTATTTTCATGCTATTTTTTAAAAAAGACAACTGTTATGTTCCTCCCTCCACCCCGTAAATTCACATGTTGAAGTCCTTACCCCCAGTGGATGGTATTAGGTGGTGGGGTCTTTGGGAGATAATTAAGTTTATATAAAATTAGGAGATTGAGGCCCCCATGATGGGATGAGTGTCCTCATAGGAGAAAGATCAGAGCTCTCTCTCCAGCACGTGAGGACACAGCGACAAGGCAGCTCTCACCCAGACACTGGATGTGCTGGCGCCTTGGTCTTGGGTTTCCAGCCTCCAGAAATGTGAGAAGTAAATGTTGGGTTAGCTACCCAGTCTATGGGATCCTTGTTATTGATTCTGAATTGACTAGGACGATAACCAGGCTCACAGTGTAGAGTGACACAGCAACCAGGGGAGGAGCAGGAACTGAAACTCAGCCCTGGGTCTCAGGTCGAGTGCTTTTGCCCATCGCTGACTACATTATGAGCAACCGATTACACCAAAACTTAGTACAGGCATGCTTCAGGGTACTGTGGGTTTGGTTCCAGGCCACCACAATAGAGCGAATACCGCAATAAAGCGGGTCACATGAATTTGTTTCACGGTGCATATAAAAGTTATGTTTATTAAAAACAAAAAGTTATGTTTATGCTATACTGCAGTCTGTTATGTGTGCAACAGCATTAAGTCTAAAACAATGTACAGGGAGTTCCCTGGTGGTCCAGTGGCGAGGACTCTGTGCTCTCACTGCCGGGGCCCTGGGTTCAATCCCTGGTTGGGGAACCAAGATCCCACAAGCCGTGCGGCTCAGCCAGAAGAGAAAATAATAATAATAAAATAAAACAATGTACATACCCTAACTAAAAAATACTTTCTTGCTAAAAAATGCTAACTCTCATCTGAGCCTTCAGCAAATCACAATCTTTTTGTTGTAGAGGGTCTCGCCTCGATGTTGATGCTGCTGACTGATCAGGGTGGTGGGTGCTGAAGGCTGGGTGGCCCTGACAATTGCTTAAAATAAGACCACAGTGAAGTGTCCCTCATCCATTGCCTCTTCCTTTCATGAATGATTTCTCTGTAGTAGGCAATGCTGTTTGATAGCATTTTACCCAAAGTAGGACTTCGTTCAAAATTGGAGTCAATCCTCTCAAACCCTGCCACTGCTTTATCAACTAAGTTGATGTCATATCCTAAATCCTTTGTTGTTGTTTCAACAGTCTTCACAGACTCCATCTCAAGAAACACTTTCTTTGCTCATCCATAAGAAGCAAATCCTTGGGGCTTCCCTGGTGGTGCAGTGGTTGAGAATCCGCCTGCCAATGCAGGGGACACGGGTTTGATCCCTGGTCCAGAAAGATCCCACATGCTGCGGAGCAACTAAGCCTGTGTGCCACAACTACAGAGCCCACGTGCCGCAACTACTGAAGCCCGTGCGCGTAGAGCCTGTGCTCTCCAACAAGAGAAGCCACCACAATGAGAAGCCCGCGCACCACAACGAAGAGTAGCCCCTGCTCGCTGCAACTGGAGAAAGCCCATGCGCACAGCAACAAAGACCCAACTCAGCCAAAAATAAATAAATTTAAAAAAAAAAAGCAAATCCTCACCCATTCAAGGTTTATCATGAGACTGTAGCAATTTAGTCACATCCTTAGGCTACACTTCTAATTCTAGCTCTCCTACTGTTTCCACCACATCTGCAGTGACTTCCTCCACTGAAGTCTTGAACCCCTCAAAGTCATCCATGAAGGCTGGACTCAGCTTCTTCCACACTCCTGTTCATGTTGATATTTGGACCTCTTCCCATGAATCACGGATGTTCTTAATGGCATCTAGAATGGTGAATCCTTTCCGGAAGGTTTTCAATGGACTTTGCCCAGTTCCATTAGAGGAATCTCTGTCTATGGCAGCTATAGCCTTATGAAATGTATTTCTTAAATAGTAAGACTTGAAAGTTGAAAAGACTCCTTGATCCATAGTCTGCAGGCATTGTGTTAACAGGCATAAAAACAACATTAATGTTACTGTATGTCTCCATCAGATGATGGGTGACCAGGTGCATTGTCAATGAGCAGTAATATTTTGAAAGGAATCTTTTATTCTGAACAGTAGGTCTCAACATGAGCTTAAAATAGTCAGTAAACCATGCTGTAAACAGATGTCATGTCATCCAGGCCTTGTCGTTCCATTTATAGAGCACAGGCAGAGTAGATTTAGCATAATTCTTAAGGGTCCTAGGAGTTTGGGAATGGTAAGTGAGCACTGGTTTCAACTTAAAGTCACCAGCTGCATTAGCCTAACGAGAGTCTGCCTGTCCTTAGAATCTTTGAAGCCAGGCATTGACTCCTCCTCTCTAGCTATGAAGGTCCTAGGTGGCATCTTCTTCCAATATAAGGCATGTCGTCTACACTGAAAATCTGTTCTTTAGTGTAGCTGTTATGGATTCCAAGCTTGCACTGCATTTAGGCCCCTATAGGACAATGATGGAAGGGAAACTGCCCTGCCCTGGGAGTGGCTCCTGGCCCACATTGGGTGCCCTATTGGGTCTTAGATCACCATACCAGACCAGGTCCCTGTGTCCCAGGAACTAACACAGGATTTTCTAATTGATCCCTACAAGGAGGGGGAGCCAGTACCACAGCTTCCTAAGCCCCAGTGTCGGGAACTGGGGTTGGATGGGAATGAGAGGCAGTGGGAGGGGTGGGTATATTGGCATAACAGCTAGAGCAGCTGGGACAGCCAGCTTGGCCAGAGGTTGGAGCACCGTATCCTAAACCTTGTTCCCTTTCTTTTCTTCCTGTATGACAGATTTTCCCTTGGGTTTCTTTTACCATAAGGTGACAATTGTCTGACTTTTTCCCACCCTGATATAAGAGCACAAATGCTTTCACATAGAGGATTTCATCATTCTTCCTCGCGTCTTCACAGAATAGCTATAGAGCCACTCAAAGGCCACCGTGAAACCATAAATAGCAATTGATCATCTCTAACCATTAAAAGGATGCCTTTTTGCCTTGGCATCAACCAACTGGGCTGAATTCTGGGATGGGGCTTTTGGTGATTTTAGGAACCAAGTGGAAACTTTCTCTTTTCCCTGGGAATGTCCCACTTTTGGACAAGAGCAGACAGGTTTTTTGGTTCTTTTCCTCAATTTGACATCAGTCTGTAAATGGAGAAATGGTACCAAAACAAAATGAAATGAGAAACCCAAAGAACAAACAGAAAACCCTAAATAAACCCTCAAGTTTTGTCTCGCGGTTTTACATAGCACAAGAACCATCAGTCCAACCCCCATGCGATGTGACTCCTTGGCCAGGCCAATGATACAGGAGACCACAAACAATGTAATTAACAGAGCAAGGGTGACAGTACACGGTGCACAGGGTCCCAAGATAACTCCGCCTAAGCCACTCCTGGAGATCCTAACAGGTACTGTAACCACACATTGTTACAATAAAATATCATCTTCCTGTCAGTCATGGGTTCATAGCTGTCATCAGACCACTTATCCAAAATGCACCCCAGAGGACTTTCTTTAGGGATAGTTGAAACATTCCCCAATTTTTAAAGACAAATACCAGACAAACAAAACACAGATGGCACATACAAATGCTAGCATCCAAAGAAACAAACGAACTGGTTCACAGATCAGGTACAAGTCTAGCAACTCATTCCTCTCTCCAACAGGGTACCCCACTCAAATACAAAGCAAATTGGCTTATTCTGGAGGAAAAAAAGCCCAAAACAGAGGAAATAAAATTTCTGGCCGTACACCAGAGTGACTTACCCTACGGTATTGAGCCTGTCAGCTCCCAGATGTCAATTCCCTGCTCCACTTGCCAAGTGGCAGCCAGCGCTGCTTCAGGTAATTTTGAAGGAAAGAGTCTGAGCACAAGGGGTCCCAGCAGCTGCCCGGGCCTTACCAGAAAATTCCCCCATCTGGGGCCCGCAGGCCACAAGCAGCAAGGCTCCTGGCTGGCTTCAGAAGATGGTAGACTCGCGTCCCAAGGAGCCATCTTCCCCTAGTTAGAATTCAGACTTCTTTTATACTGAAAGGGGTGGGAGTAAAGTCCTGGTTCAGTCAGCCTCCAGAGGGGATAGGTTAATTTCTTCCTTCCTGCAGCCATTCACAGGTGGGCCTGGTCAGGATGTGTCCTGGGAGCTAAACACAGGTATTTTAGCTTAATGCTCACTACCTGGGGGGCAGGGTTCCCAGAGATGGGCCATTATGTATCATTTAAGCTTCTGGGAAACATCCTTTTAGTGATTAACTTGTAATAGAATACAAAGAGTCTTCCTTATTACATAGCCACCATCGTGAATTATCTGAGCTAGATCTCCTGGGTAACTTGCTGCAGCTTCTACATCAGCACTTGCTGCTTCACTCTGCACTTTTACGTGGTGGAGACGGCTTCTTTCCTTCAACCTCATGAACCCGTCTCTGCTAGCTTCACTTTTCTTCGGCAGCTTCCTCATCTCTCAGCCTTCAAAGAAATGAAGAGAGTTAGGGCCTCGCTCTGGATTAGGCTTTGGGTTAAGGGAATGTTGTGGCTGGTTTGATCTTCTATCCAGACCACTGAACGCTTTCCATATCACCAATAAGGCTGATGAGTTTCAACACATGCCTACATTGGGACTTCCCTGGCGGTCCAGTGCTTAAGACTCCACACTTCCAATGCAGGCGGCACAGGTTCCACCCCTGGTCGGGGAACATACTTCCATCCCCCCAAAGTTTCCTTGTGCCCCTTTGTAATTCATCCCTGCTTTCACCCTTGTCCCAGGCAACCACTGATAAGCTGTTTGTTACTGAGTATTTTCATTTTTGAGAATTTTATATTACTGGAACCACACAGGGCATTCTCTTTTATGTCTGGCTCCTTGCATTCAACATAATGATTTTGAAAATCATCCATGTTATTATGTGTATCGATAGTTTGTTCCTTTTTAAAAAATATTTTTTTTTATTGAGGTATAGTTGTTTTACAATGTTGTGTTAGTTTCTACTGTACAGTGAAGTGGAGTTCCCTGTGAGTTTGTTCCTTTTTAAACATTAAACAATATTAACAGCTTTATTGAGGTACAATTGGCATACAATAAACTGCATGTATTTAACGTATACACTTTGATAAATTTTGACCCATGAATATGCACAATGAAACCATCACATTAATGAAAATAATGAAAACATCCATCACTCCCCAAAGTTTTCTTGTGCCCCTGTGTAATCCCTCCCTGCTGCTTTTCTCTGTCCCCGGCCCCCGGCCCCAGGCAACCACTGATTTGGCTCTAACTATGGATTCAACTACATTTTCTAGAATTTTATATACGTGGAATCATATAGTATGGGCTCCTTTTTGTCTGGCTTCTTTTTTTAAAAATAAATTTATTTATTTATTTATTTTTGGCTGCGCTGGGTCTTCGTTGCTGCGCACGGGCTTTCTCTAGTTGCGCTGTGAAGGCTTCTCATTGTGGTGGCTTCTCTTGTTGCGAAGCACAGGCTCCAGAGCACAGGCTCAGTAGTTGTGGCTCGCGGACTTAGTTGCTCTGGGGCATGTGGGATCTTCCTGGACCAGGGCTCGAACCCGTGTCCCCTGCATTGGCAGGCGGATTCTTAACCACTGCACCACCAGGGAAGTCCCTTGTCTGGCTTCTTATATGTAGATTCGTCTCTGTAGGTACATGCTCACTTTTTTTTTTAATTACTGAGTAGTATTCCATTGAATAGACCACAGTTTGTTTTATTCACTCACCATGGATGGAAGTTTGGGTTGCTTCCATTTCTTGGCTATTATAAAGAAAACTGCAATGAACACTTGAGCGCAAGTCTTTGTGTGAATCAGTATTTTAATTCCTGCTGAGCAAATACCTAAAAGCGGAATGGCTAGATCACCTGTAGGTGTGTGCTGAATTTTTCAAGCAACTGTCAAACTGTTTTTCTAAGAGGTTATACCTTTTTACACTCCCACCAGCAGTGGGTGAGTTCCAGCTCCTCCACATCCTCACCAGCACCTGGTGTGGTCATCCTTCAGTGTAACAGTCCAGTGGGTAGGTAGTTGTATCTTATCATGGTTTTAATTTGCTGATGACTAATGATGTTAAACACTTTTTCATGTTCTTATTGGCCATTCATATACCTTCTTTTGTGAAATGTTTATCCAAGCCTTTTGCCCAGTTTTGAAATTGGGCCATTTGTCTTCTTCTGAGTGAGTGAAATGCAAAGTATAGAGAGTGCTACAAACATGTAAATTATTTGCACAGGGACAGTGCGCGCTGCCTAGTTTTCCTTCTGACTTTTATAGCTTGCTGCCCACATCAAGTGGTGGTGGTGGGAGAGGGGAACTATAAGGACCTGGGCAAATGCAGCCAACAGGGTCACATGCAGAGGACGGGGGTGGGGTGAGGTTGGCGGGCATCTTATGGCATCATAACCTCTGAAAGAGGGTCCATGTATCTGGAAAGGTCACTGCATCTGGGCACCCCTTCCCACTTTTTTGATCCCAGCCCCTATATGGCTCCAGGTTGAAATCCTCTCAAACTACAGACATACAAATTACCAGGAAATGTGGCTGCAAAGTGCAAACACCAGAGCTTAATCTTATCTCCAAACTGATGCCTGTGTAAAGTCGAAGCAGCCAGGATGTGGGTTTGGTGGTCTTTGCTCTGCTGCCTCAGGGAGGTTTTGTGGATCACAGGGCAAAGATTTGCCAGTAATGATGACTGGGGTGAGGATATTAATAATTCTTTACACTTACTGAGCACACAACAATTTAAAAAGTCTGTCCTTCACGGGTTCGAGCCCTGGTCTGGGAAGATCCCACATGCCGCAGAGCAACTGGGCCCGTGAGCCACAACTACTGAGCCTGCGCGTCTGGAGCCTGTGCTCCGCAACAAGAGAGGCCACGACAGTGAGACGCCCACGCACCGCAATGAAGAGTGGCCCCCACTCACCGCAACTAGAGAAAGCCCTCGCACAGAAACGAAGACCCAACACAGCCAAAAATTAAAAAATTAAAAAAATAAAAAGTCTGTCTTTACCTAGTGTCCTTTTTCCCTTTGAGATGGGCAGGGCATTGGTCAGTGTGCCCATGTTACAGGGAAACTGACTGAGGGTCTGACAGGCTGGGAGTGATGGAGGCAGGACTCCTTCTCCAGCCCAGAGAGACCTGGTGGAGTCATTCCCAGGGCAGCCTCAGCATCACATGGCTGTGACCTCCCACAGAGTTTACCTGCTTCAGGGGTACCTTATCTTCTCTCTTTTCCCTGTGGATCCCGCCTTCCCATTTTTATTTATTGAACAAACATACACTGTTCACCGAACAAAGAACGAAATGAGAAACAAGTGTACTTACTGGACTCCGGAGCCAGAGAAACCCGAGTAAATCCTATAATCTCAAGGGACCAGTTTCCCCGAGGCTCGCAAACGGGCCGCCGCCGTTCGTGCCCTCTCGTCGTATGTAGATTGCAGAGACCCTCTTCTGGAGCCTCACGCTGAAGCCAGCCAAGAGCTAGCACCCTGGGTTTGTATTCGTTTCGAATTCAGCCTGCGGGTGGGTCCCTGGAACCCCACGAGCCTCGGTCTTCCCGGCGAGGCTCCAGGATCCACGTCCAGCCCCAGGCCGCCTTTCCAGCCGCTGCGAGCCCGCGGCATCCTCCGTTACTGCCGACAGCGCCACCCAGCGGCTCACCTGGGAACAGTCGCCACCACCCGAAGAAAGGGAGGTGGGTTCTGGGCGCGGAGCGGTGGGGAGAGCCCCGCTTTGGTCCCGATCCGCTGGGTCGGATGGAAACCACCCCAGGCCGGGGGGGGCCTTCTCCCCGTGGAGGACGGACGGCGACACACAAGCCAGCTAGAGCCACCTCCGTTGCTTCTGCTGTCGTGACTTAAGGTTTTCCCCTTTTCCCGTCCCCGGAGTGGGCTTTGTGTGTGCCCAGGGCTGCGACTTGGGGGGAGCCCTGTGCTGAGTCTGTCGGGGGGCGCTCCCGTCCGCACCTGCAGCATTTTCACAGATGCACGCGGCGTGCGGGTTTCTGTCTTCACCTTCCCTGCAGGCCTCCTGGGAATTCCTGTCCCCTCCTGTTTCTCCCCCTCCTTCCTCTTTTTCATTAAACGCCTCCGTTTTCTGGACACGCAGGTGTCTGCCGCTGAATGACCCAAGGCGTGCAGTCAAGGGACTTGGGATCCAGACACAGCTGTGCCCCATGTGAGCATCTTGTCCTAGGGCACGTGGGGCAGGAGAGGCTCATGGTCGAAAACAGAGCTTCCTTGATTGGCTCGCACCCTCCAAGCTCTGCTGTGGAACCCCCTGAGCCTGTAGGTCGGGGGACAAAAGCCCCTCCCCCGGCCCCCGCAATCCCAGACCCCATCTTCTGGCTCAGCCTTCTCCTCCAGCCTCACCTCCCAGGCAGGTGGCCTCGCTCTTCCCCCAGAACATTCCCATAATTTCCCACTAGTGTCTCCCCCTGGAAGGCAGCTCAGCTCCCTTGGCCTGAAATCTGCACATCCACACAGGCTCTGCTTGCTCCCTGAGCCTTCACAGATATCTGACAAAAGAGTCTCTGCCACCCGAGCTCCAGGACCAAAAGCTCATATTGGATGTGTGGACACGGTTTGTTGATTATCTTAATGTTTTTCTAATTCGAAGGGTGATATGTGTGCTGTTCTGTACAAAACATTTAAAGAAAAAGTAGGAATCACCCATTAAACTACTACCCTGATATAACTACTATTAATTTTAAATTAATTTTAATTAGTACATTCCTCTAGACTTATAATTTTTTCTGTGAAAGTACATGTATTTTACAAACATAAGATCATATCTATGAACCATCTTTTTTTTTTTTAATTTATTTGGTTGCATCAGGTCTTAGTTGCGGCAGGTGGGCGGGCTCCTTAATTGTGGCTCGCCAGCTCCTTCGTTGCGGCATGCGAACTCTTAGTTGTGGCATGCATGTGGGATCTAGTTCCCTGACCAGGGATCAAACCTGGGCCCCCTGCATTGGGAGCATGGACTCTTATCCACTGCGCCACCAGGGAAGTCCCTTAACCATCTTTTAATGTGCAAAAGTTATGCTTCTGAAAAAAAAAATTATGCTTCTGAAGCTAGTTACTGAGCTTCCAGAAAGCATGAACTCCTACTCACCCTTCAAAGCCCAGCCCATGTCACTCCTGTCTGAAGGACTCTCTGATTCGCACAGGCAGTGTTAACTGCTTTCTCATCCAGGTGTTGACGACAGCTTGACCATACTTTTACTTCCATACTTATTATCTTGCATTTGGCTATTGGTTTAGGCAACTGATTTCCCCACTTGACTGGAACTCTTTGAGGCTGGGACCCTGTCTGATAGATTTTTGTATTCCTACCTATAAAGAGAGATTATTCTGATACTTGTGAAAATGGTAAGAAAAACTAACACAACATTGTAAATCAACTATACTGCAATTAAAAAAAATGAAAATGAAAAAAATGGTAAAAAAGACTTTATTCAAGACTATTGCAAAGGGGGTTATGACTCTGGCAGTAGGAGCGAGAGATGGGGTTCAACTCCTACTACAACAGGGACAAGTTGGGGAGAATCCACACTTCCACTACAGGGGGCACGGGTTCTATCCCTGGTCGGGAACTAAGATCCTGCAAGCCATGCAGCCTGGCCAAAAAAAACCCCAAAAAAACGACAAGCGGGGATTTCTAGTCAAGGAGCAGAGTGGGGGTAATGGATGGAAAATTACTAAGAGAAAATCTCAAGGGTAGGGGAGGGTCTTGCTAAACTGATCTAACAGGATTCTTGCTAAAGACAGGACAAGGACTTAGATAGCAAGGGTGGGGCATGAGGAACTTGATCAGATACCCAGGGTGATCAGATATCAGGGTGATCTGTTATCAAGGGTGGGGGGATTCTTGCTAAACTGAGTCAAGTGGCCTGGGGACAGGATGGGGGCCAAGGTCGAGACCCAGTTGAGAGGAGGGCTCAGAGGAGCCTGACTGTAATGTCTGGTCAAGGAGAGAGTCTTTGTCACAAAACACATCCACTGAGTATGTATGTACTGAAGTAAATATCATGCACATAATTAAAAATAAGCCACTGAATTTTTAAACTACCCTCTAAGAGCAAAACTCATAATTTCCTCTCCAGGGTTTGTAAACTTGAAAAGAAGGAGTTTGGCAACATGCATCACATCACCCTTGATGCCGGAAGCCCTCTGTAGGACACAGGAGCTTTATGAAGACAGGGGACCCCCAGCCTGGCTTCTATCCTGGTACCTCATACCCCCCAAATCCATTATTTATTCAAGAAACATTTATTGAATGCTCATTACGTGACAGATACTATTGTAAGTACAGAGAATATAACAGATATCGAAACAGATCCCTGCCAGACTTCCGTGGTGGCTCAGTGGTTAAAAATCTTCCTGCCAATGCAGGGCACATGGGTTCGATCCCTGGTCCGGGAAGATCCCACATGCTGTGGAGCAACTAAGCCCACGAGCCACAACTACTGAGCCCACGTGCCACGACTACTGAAGCCCGTGGGCCTGGAGCCCGTGCTCAGCAACAAGATAAGTCACTGCAATGAGAAGCCCGCGCACCGCAACTAAGAGTAGCCCCCGCTCACCACAGCTAGAGAAAGACTGCACACAGCAACAAAGACCCAACGCAGCCAAAAAATAAAAATAAAAAAATTAATAAACAAACAAAACAGATCCTTGCCTTCTTTGAGGCTTACATTTTACTGGAGGGAACCAGACAATAAGCCAAATAAACAAGTAAAATATATACTATATCAAATGGAGAAAAACAAAGCAGGGAAGGGACAGTCCCATCCCTAGACCGGGCTAGAAGGACCCCTGCCCTAAGCCCTACACTTTAGAGGCCTGCCCGGCCTCCTCCAGGGGGAGGCGCTTGCCAAGCCAAGGAGGTGCACCCCTGGGAGCCTGAACCCCCTTTTTAGACCACACCCTGGTTACCCAGAGTCTCAGAAGTTCCTGCCCAAATGGCGGAGAGTCCACATCCAGGGCTTGTACGGATCTCCCTGAGGTCTGATCTTAGCGGGTAGAATGGAACACACGTGTGTGTACCCCTAAGCCCGCATTGTGATCAGGAGGTGGCTGCTTGCTGGGGACACAGCTGGGATGCTCACATGTGTGGGTGAAGATCTTGAGGGGCCAGGTGGAAATGGGGGTGGGAGGAGAAAGGAGGGGCTACATTTTGGGGACCACCATTTTACTCTTGCTGCAGGCTCCACAGATGTCAGGGGCAGGCCCAGGAAGATAAGGAGAGGGACTTTTTTTTGTGGGGGGGAGCATCGCTGCAATTTTAGATCAGATGTCAGGAAGGCATCACAGAGAAGGTGATATTTTCCTGAAGACCTGAGGAAGATGAGGAAAGGAGTGATGTGAATATCTGTGGAAGAGCGTTCCAGGCAGAGGAAAAAGCACGTGCAAAGGCCCTGTGGTGGGAGTGTACCTGGCATGTTCAGGAAAAGACACCTCAGCCCATGGGGACCTGCCACATTTGTGTTTGTGCAAAACATAACAGGCTGTCCATAAATGTCATATATATATATATACACATATATTGGCTGTGCTGCGCAGCATGTGGGATCTTAGCTCCCCAACCAGGGATCGAACCCTGTAGTGGAAATGTGGCGTCTTAACCACTGGACCACCAGGGAAGTCCCCATAAATGTTATATCGAGTAAATGAAGGGGTCATGGTCTTCCTTCCCTGTCCTGCGCCAATGAGTGTTCCTGGGCCAGCTCTGCTGTCATTCTGATGACCAGGGACTGCTACTCTTTAGGCCAGGATTTCCCTAAACCTGCTGTTTTCAAGTTTGTTTTTCCAGTTCCCTCAAGACTCTCTCCTTATCACCTCCACCTTCCTGTTTTCCTCTCCCACCCGCACCCTTGATCTCCCCAAGGTCTCCCCACACGTCTGACTGTCCTCAGGGACACCCGGGTGTCGGATGTGGCTGCAGACACAGGGCTGAGGTGGGGGGTGCAGGGGGGAGGCCGTGCCGAGGAAGGAAAGACTCAGAGGTCGCTGGACCTGGTCTCAGCCAAGGGGGACGGGGGAACGTGTGTGGGTACTGACACAGATAAGAGGAAAAGGAAAAAAAAAAAGCCTATCTGGGGGGACCAATCCTGAGCGTTTCACCTGACAGGGAGCCTGGGTCTCAGATTTTCAGCTGGTGGCGTCTCAGCGTTGCTGTCACTGCTCTGAGCATCCTCCATCCTTGTCGCTGGAGAGGGCCGTGGTCCCTGGGAGGGGGCGGGGGGTGGCCCCCTTTCAGAGAGTGGGCCAGCTCCACCCCCGGGCCCTCCCCCGTCTCCTACGGCCCAGACCAGTCCCCTCACAGGCCCTTGCCACCCTCCTGGGCCCGGGCAGCGCCGCCTGTCCTCCTCTTCTGGCTGGCGAGGTGGTGGGACACCCTCCCCTGTGCTCTAGAGACCCTGCACTTCTTCGCTTGGTTGCCCTGACCACTGTGGCCCTGTGAGCTGTGTCTTCCCTTGGTGGCAGAGGCCTAACACAGGGCCAGACACCCAGTGGACATCCAGAGTATCAGTTCAGTGAATGAACGGGTAGGACGTAAACCCTGAAACAGGCTCCCGGGGCAGTTCAGTACGTCTAAGGGTGGAGCGGGTGCCATGAGAGGGGACACTTATCGCGTTGAAAATGGGGATGGGACTCAGATTTGGCCAGCAACCTCCATGCAGTCTCTGGAGGTCCCCGGAGGGTCGTGCCGGCTGCCTGGGTTGGCAGGGAGGAGCTGGGGAACAGGAGGGGAACATAACCCGCGTTATAAAATGCTTTAGCTACAAGGAGCTCAAATTTACCATCTAGCAGGAGGTCCTCCCCTGGGAGGTGGGTGGGACAAGGATCTCAGCACAGATGGAGAAACAGAGGCTCAGACAGGTGACCTGACTTGCTCCAGGCACCCTTGTATCTAAAGGCAGCGTCAGCCCTCACACCCCGACTGACCTCTTGATTGCAGCCTTCTGAGAGAAGCTGAAGCAGAGCACTCAGGTAAGCCGTTCCTGGACTTCAATGTACAGACACTGTGAGATAATAAATACATGTTTTTTTTTAAGTCGCTAAGATTGTGATCATTTGTTATGTGGCAATAGGTAGCAAACACTGATGTACATCAAATAACATGAAAAACTTTGGGAATCATATTATCCAGTTAAGTTAAAGATTAAGATACACTACTTTTAGTTTTAAACATCTTGAACGAAGTCACAAAAACTGTCCTTTCAAAGATGTAGGTAGTTAACTGTCTTTAAATAGTCCTCTGAGACAGACAGAATGTTCTTTGGTTGACGGAAACCACCGTTCATTAAATGAATGTTAAATAAGTTCAAGACATCAGGCCATGGCAAGTTATTGATAAGTTATTTGGGCCAAATACCACCGCCCCCCCGAAAACAACAAATTCTGGAATGAAAAAAAAAAAGTCTTAAAAGCATTTAAGTACGGATATAACAGCAACAAATTATCAGGTCAAAACTGAAGTATAAACAAGTACCTAGAGATGTAAGCAGAATCTGGAAACCACTTTTGCCTTGAGGGTATTTGCTGATCCTGGCAAATCTGGACTTTCCTCTGACAGCCTCATGGGTTGGATAATAGAGGACAGAAATAAAAGTCCAAGCCCATGTAAATTGGAAAGTCTAATAGAAAATTTCTCCCACAATATGCTGGCATCACAAAGGGCTACATCCCTAGAGTAAGGGTGAACTTGATGTACAGCCATCCTACTGGGGGTTAGAAATTGCATTCCCATTGTCTGGGTGGTCCAAGGAACCTTAAGCTTTGAACTTAGTTTAAGGCAGCTCTGGAGGTGCATAGCCCCTACATACCTGACAGAAGCAAGCAAAATCCTCTTTGGAGAATGGTAGTTTGACCCCAGATCTTAAATTACTGCTATAAATATTTTTTCAAGTATAATGAGCAGCTCACAATAGAAGATAAACTGGCACCAAAAGAAAACAAGGTACCATGAGGAGAACCAGCATAAAGAACAGATAATAGAAACAGATATACAAATACGTCGCTCTCCTCTCTGTCTGAATATTCCAAGTATATCCCCACAAAAAGTATACTAAATACGCTTAAAGAAATAAACGAGAAGCTTGAAAATATCTGCAGGAAATTTTCCAAAGTGACATAACAGATCTTAAAAGGAACCAAACAGAACGTTTATGAATGAAACATACAATAACCAAAAATTAAAAGTTCAGTGGCTGGAAATAACAGTCCATTAGACACAACTAAGTAGAAGAATAGGAAATTAGCCAGAAGAAATCATCTGGAATGCAACACAGGGAGACAAAACAATGGAAAATGGAGAAGAAAGGGTGAGCGATATAGAAGATAGAATAAGAGGGTCTAACATATGTATAGTTGGAGTCTCAGAAGGAGACAAGAGAGAATAGAAGAGAGACAATTTTTGAAGGAATAATAGTTAAGGAATTCCCAGAATTGGTAAGAGATCCCAATCCACAGGTTCAAGTGTAATAGAATAAATCCCTAGGTGGATAAAGAAAACATATATCCACACTAGACACATCTTACTAAAACTGCAGAAAACCAGAGACAAAGAAAAAAAAATCTTAAAAGTCACCAGAGGGAGTAAAAACAGAGATGATTACACCAGTAATAATGGAATCTAGGAGGTAATCCAATATTTTCAACGTGCTGAAAGAAAATAACTGCCAATCTAGAATTCCATACAGTACAATTTTTTTTTAGGAATAAGAGCAAAATTAAGACATTTTTAGATAATAAGACCAGAGGAATTTTTCAATATTAGACCCATGTAAGGGAATTCTACAGGCTGACAGTAAAACAATCCCAGATGGAAGGACTGAGCTGCAATAACAGAGATCCAAGCAAGTGAGTGAAAATATGGGTAAATGTAAATGAACATACACTGTATCAAACAACAATACTAATTTGAAAGAAGAACTGGGAAAACGGACATATATAGCAATAGCAAGCCAGCTGGAGGGGTAAGTGGAATTAAAGTGTTATAGGATGTTATACTGTCTGGGAGTGATATAAACATATTGTTCAACTTTACACTTTGATAAGTAGTTAACTCTGCATGCTGTGATTGCCAGGGTAATCATGATAAAATTAGGGCTTATAACTTCCAAGGTGGTAGAGTGGGAAAAAAAAAAAAAAAAAGGAATGATAAAATTAATCGAGTCAAGTGATGCCCAAAAGAGAAAGAAAAACAAACTTAGAGCAGCCAAGACAAAAGAAAATCACAAAAGAAGTGGTAGATGTAAACTCAAATATGTTAGTAATCCCATTAGATGTAAATGCACTAAATGCTCCTGTTAACAAAGGTTTTAAGATGGTGTAAAGTAACTCTGTGTGGACCAGAGAGAGGAAACTAACTTACCCAAGTCCCCAGGGAGTCCGGGGGGAAGGAGGCAGCACCCTGCTTCCTAGTCCTTTGTTCTTCCAGCCCTACTCAGTCCAATCAAACCCAGTCTCTCAGTACTGAGCAGCCCACTGTGTGCTGGCTGGCGTCAGAGTTTGGAACATACAGATGGGTGAAAACAAAGTTTCTATCCTTACTTATCCTAAACGAGGAACAAGTACGTTTCAGCACGAATTCTTGGATACATCCTTTTTCTAGGGGTTTGGGGTCGCAGCACAACTTCATGGTGGTGGTGGCAGGGGTGGGGACAATTTTGAGGACACCTGTGAAAAAGGTCCCGCCTGTGAGCCCCGAATGTCCCCCGGAGTGGGACCTCGTGAACACAGCGGGGAGGGGGCACTTTTCTCAATGGAAATTCATCAATGTGTTTCTGTCTGCCGCAGTTATCAACGTTGCTATTTCAGTGAGGAGCCGTGGAGCCTCCGCCGGGCTCCCGCCAGACGCTGGGGGTGGGGATGCAGGGCAGCGATACGGCGGGGTCCTCTCTGTCGTCAGAAAACATGAGCTCACGCCAGGGTTTCTGCAGGTCACCGAGATAGCACTGGCTCCCTGGAGACAGGCGTGACCCTCAGGTCGGCTCCTGGTCATTGAACTAAGTGGGCCCAGATAAGGGCCGGATAATGGTAGCCAAACTCCCACGGCCTGGGCAGGCTTCCCCCAGGGCCCTGAGGCCAGAGAGGGGGCAGGTCAGGGAGGGGCCAGCGGGAGGGGGCCCTCAGGAGATCCCACAGGGGCCCGGGCCTCCTGGGCTCAGGGCCTTACTGTTGGTCAGAGCCCCTGCCTCTAGGCCAAACCGTTGTTAGGACGCACGGATGTGTGCTGGGAAGACCACTGGCCACAGTAACTCCTGGGACGATGTCAAACTGGCAGCACTTCCTTCCCTGGACTTTTTCTTGTTTCATCGCAATTTGCTGTATCTGTTGGCAGATTTTAGTATGTGGGGAAGTAGACTCGGGCATTTGTTACCGAGTCCAAGCTCACTCTGCTCGCCGCTCGACAGGCCAATAAATCGGAGACGAGGTGTCGAGGCAAGGAAGACGACTTTATTGGGAAAGCCGGCGGACCGAGAAGATGGCAGACTAAAGTCTCCAAATAACCATCTTACCGGGGTTTGGTTGTCAGTTTCTTTTATAGCACAGAGAAGGGGAGGAGATGAGGAAGTTAAAGTAAAAAGGCCATAAGGTTTGCAAATATCCCGTGGAATCGCCAGCCTCGGGGAGGGGATGTGTTAATTTCTTCTTTCTTGCAGCCAGCCACAGGTGGAACAGGGTCCGGATGCTTCCCTGAACAAAGGCACTTTGGTTCAACATTCAGGCAGAGGGGCAGGGTTCCCCGAGGCAGGCCATTATGTATACACAGTATCTTTTCAGTGAACAAAAGCAGCGGAAAGCAAAGGTTAAAGTAAAGGAACCAGATCCAGCATGTAGTCCGATTTGGCTCTTCCGTGTTCAGGGCCCTGCTGTGGATGGGGTGGGAGGGTACCCGGGGTTAATCTGGGCGGTGGTTTCAGGAAAAACCAAGGCCTGATCATGCTCCAAACATTTTCTCAACCTCTGTGCTCTGACCCTGAATCCGCCACCGAGGAGGTTTCATCTCAGCTAAGCCTTCCTGGGACTCAAGCCACAGCCACTTCAAAAAGAAAATGATAAATAGAAACCCATGTAACCACGATGGGAGATGGTCACGGCCCAGGCCTGCGAGTCGCCGGGGGCTGCTACAAAGCACCTGGGGAGGGTGGGAGGTGGATTAGAGCCGGGAGGACCCCCCAGACCTCATCACCTCTGGGATGGCGAACACCGGGCTGCAGGCGGCCAGTTCCCCTCTGTCCTCGTGCATTAGGGAATCTTTCCTCTGCCCAGAGCAGCTCCCAGGGAGCCTCTATCAAAGGACCGGAGTGCCTCAGGGAGATGCAGCGATTTGCTACCCCTGATTCTCGGGGTGGGGTGAGGGGGTGGTGAGGGGGGTTTGGCACCGAGGTCCAGGTACCAAACATGCCTGCCCAGGTTGGCGCTGCTGAAAGCATTCTGCGCACCCCAGAGCTCACAGGCCTTCCCTCTAGGGAAAGAACTGAAAGAAATCATCGGAGGTCTCACTGCTTACGGTGCTGCTGCTTCGGTATCTTGCTTGTAGACAGCTTCCAACTGCAAACGAGAGTTAAAACTTGCGCAGAAGGAAATCCCAAGCCCGGCACTGAGAGCGGAGAAACCGGCTCCCCATGACTGGAGCGCTAGCGACATCTACCGGAATGTGTAGGCACTGCATGTGCGTCGGGCAACGAGTCATCCCTTGATTCCAACACAATTTAGTGTGTAAAAAAGTTTAAAATCATGCAATTCATGTTATTCATGAATATAAGCACATGCAGAAAAAGTATAAAATATGCCTTCAAATGACAAGCATCACTTCAAGATAGAAGTTACCTCTGGGAGGGTAGAGATGGAGAGTGTGGTAAGGGTTTTAGCTCTATATGTAATAATTATTTTTTTCATTTAAAGAAATCTGAAGCTGATATGACAAAGTGTCAACATCTATTAAATCTTGGAGGAGGTAATAATGGAGTGTTTTTCTGCACTTATCTCTTCGTTTAAGATAGGTTATAATAATAGTAATGATTATTATATAGTATATGTTTATTGTACTATATTATATAGTAAAGTTATATATTCACTGTGTATTGTATAATTACATGTATGTAAGGACAATAAAAAATAAGAATGTAAAATTTGGGGTCCAGGTTTTTGGCCCTGATGGCAGCAGAGCAGCTTAAATAGCAAAAGTTGTTAATACTTGCTGGCTGCTATTATTATAATTAACAGGTTTACCACAGTTGATGCAAATAATTGAATAGCAACCAAAGACTCATGTATGGGCTAAAGATGAATGGCGCTCTTCAGTAGAGGTGACGAGATGAAGATGATACATGCATTTGCTGGTTTGATACTGAACAGACTCATTTCTTCATTGTTGCTGAAGAATGGTCCAGTCTCCATAAGGAGATGTGGTGTGAAACGTCAGAATGTTACTGGCACCGAATCTGGGATTTGCACGTAAGATCTCATGTAGGAGGCTGAAGGAGGTAGTTACAATTGACAGTCAGTACTATCTCCAGATTAACGTTGCAGCCTAGGGATGATCACAGACCCCAGCTTCCCACAGTTGCGACTATAACCCAGAAGTCGCCTAACAAAGGCAGCAGGGCTACAGCAGGGATCACCATATTTTGACAATTCGGGTTCACCTTCATAATTTTTTACATGTTTGCGTACCTCTTGCAGTTTATTTACACAGTATATTTTTATTGATATAAACTCACTTTTCACTACCAGATATTTGAATGTGATGGGTCTGGTTGTGTCCTGGGAGTTTTAAAATGTCCCCAGTTGATTCTCATATAAGCCAAGGTTGAAAAGCACTTCTTCAAAGCAAGAAAGGGAAATCCCAAATTTCTGGGGGTGAAGAGGGAATTGAAAGCTGGAGTGTTGGTGTGAAAGCTGGTGCTGTGGGCCCTGGAGTCTGGATGGGTGGATTCTCACCAGGAAATGGGTCTGATTGGCTAAAGGCTTGGGTTTCAACATTCTCACAGGGACAGATGATGAGGCCCCAGGCCTGTGAAAAAGGGGAGCTGGACTTGAGACCCCTGGTCAGTGAAAGGGGGGACTAGAAATTAGCTACCCACTGGTGAGGGAGACTTTGTGTGCCTGGGGCTCTAGGTGGGAAAACACCTTCCAGGGTAACCCAAACTCCAGCTGAGAAATTCACTTAAAACTCAGTCCCCAACAACTCAACTATCCATCCATGGATGAATGGATAAACAAAATGTGGCATATACATACAGTGGAATATTATTCAGCCTTAAAAAGGAACAAAATTCTGTTTATTTATTTATTTTTAAAACTGAGATATAATCAATGTATAACATTGTATTAGTTTTAGCTGTACAAGGAATGAAATTCTGACACATGATACAATGTGGATGAACCTTGAAGACATTACACTGAGTGAAATAAGCCAGTCACAAAAAAGACAGATATTGTATGATCCCACTTCTGTGAGGTACCTAGAGTAGTCAAATTCATAGAGACATAGAGTCAAACTAATAGAATGGTGTTTACCAGCAGCAGAGGGGAGGGGAGAGTAGGGAGTTAGTGTTTAATGGGGACAGAGCTTCAGTTTGGGATGATGAAAAAGTTCTGGGCGATGGATGGTGGTGATGGTTGCACAACAATGTGAATGGACTTAATGCCATTAAACTGTACACTTAAAAATGATTAAAATGGTAAATTTTATATTATGTATATTTTACCATGATAAAAAAAAATTGGTCCCAAGTTTATGTATCCCTGGAGTATTTGGCAGAATCAAATAAAATTCTACTTGGAGGAACAATCCTCTTCTCAGAGTGTATTGGTTCCCACAGTAGAGTGGAGAGACAGGGGATGGGGTAGGGTGAATCCTCACTGAAAATAGTTTCATAGTAATAAATTACAAAACACAGGAAAATCACCTACCATGATAGAGAAACAGCAGGATTACCACCCAAGAGAGTGAGATAATGGGACAATCTAAAAGAAAATAAATATCTTAGAGATGAAAGAAGAACTAGAAACCATTAAAACATACTATATACAAAAGAATAGCAGTTTAGATATGGGTAAAGAGAAAATTAGCAAATGAGAAAACAGGTCTGAGGAAACTCTGACAAATGAGGCCCAGAACAAAAAAGAGATGGAAAATATAAAAGTGAGTTTAAGAGGCATGAAAGATGGAATGAGAAGTTTCACTATAAATCTGAAGATGATGTTGGTGGTGCCCTGTGCTAGTCCCTGGACCCACCTGATTTAGAGCAGCGGTGGTGGATAATCCCAAGCACAGTGCCAACATCCTTTCTCAACCATGTGCCACTGTCTCTGTTCTGACCCTGGGCTTTCACCAACACTGCAAAAGCCCACTCAGTTTACACATAAGCACAGGCTGGAAGTTTGAAGGTGCTAACACTTCCAGTAGCAGCCCTCAGTCAATGGAGGATGGGAGTAAGTAAATAAATGTCTCAATTAAGTTGTCCTTTGTTGAAACAATTGGGGGTATATGCTATAAAGTTCTCCAAAGAATCTGCTGCAGGATTGAGTCCCAGTTGGTCACAGTGGTAACTAGTTTAATAATGCAGACTTTTTTGAATTTCCTGCTTCACTCTCCATACCTCACTATTTCTGGTCACTGAGATCATCTCCTGAATAAACTACTTGCACCTAAATCCTTCTCTCAGGCTAAACTAAAGCACAAGGTGGGAATGCAAAAAATGCATTATTTGAAGAGGCAATATCGGAAGGGGTAGTATCTAAGAATTTTCCAGAATTAATGAAAGACAAGTAGCCTTAGATTCAATAAACACAGTCCTAAACAGGATTAAAAAATAAATTTAGGGCTTCCCTCGTGGCGCAGTGGTTAAGAATCCGCCTGCCAATGCTGGGGACACGGGTTTGAGCCCTGGTCCGGGAAGATCCCACATGCCATGGAGCAACTAAGCCTGTGCACCACAACTACTGAGCCTGTGCTCTAGAGCCTGCGAGCCACAACTACTGAGCCCATGTGCCACAACTACTGAAGCCTGCGTGCCTAGAGCCCGTGCTCCGCACCAAGAGAAGCCACTGCAATGAGAAGCCCACACACCGCAACGAAGTGTAGCCCCCACTCGCCACAACTAGAGGAAGCCCATGCACAGCAGTGAAGACCCAACGCAGCCAAAAAAAAGACAAAAAACTTTTGCACGGTGAAGGAAACTATTAACAGTTGAAAAGGTAGCCTACTGAATGGGAGAAGATATTTGCAAATCATATATCTCATAAGGGGTTGATATTCAAAATATACAAAGAAGTCATACAACTCTATAGAAAAAAACCCCAAACAACCCAACTAAAAAATGAGCAGAGTACCTGAATAAACATTTTTCCAAAGAAGACATACAGATGGCCAACAGACACATGGAAAGATGCTCAACATCACTTATCATCAGGGAAATGCAGATCAAAACAATGAGATACCACTTCACACCTGTCAGAATGGCTATCATCAAAAAGAAAACAAATAACAAGTGTTGACAAGGATGTGGAGAAAAAGGGAACATTTGTGCACTGTTGGTGGGATTGTAAATTGGTATAGTCACTATGGAAAACAGTATGGAGTTTCCTCAAAAAGTTAAAAATATAACTACTGTATGATCTAGTAATCCCACTTCTAGGTATTTACCCACCGAAAACAAAAACATTAATTTGAAAAGATATATGTACTCCAATGTTTATTGCAGCATTGTTTACAATAACCAAGATATGGAAGCAACCTCAGTGTCTATTGAGAGATGAATGAATAAAGAAGATGTGGTAGACACACACACACACACACACACACAGATATATATATATATATATATATATATATATATATGTGGATGGAGTATTACTCAGCCATAAAAAATGAAACCTTGCCATTTGCAACAACATGAATGGATCCAGAGGATATTACACTGAGTGAAATAAGTCAGGCAGAGAAGGGCAAATACCACATTATCTCACTTAAATGTGGAATCTAAAAAACAAAACAAAGAAACAAAACAAAAAGACTCATAGATACAGAAAATAAACAGGTGGTTGTCAAAAGGGAGGGTAGTGGGGTGTGTGTGTGAAATAGGTGTAGGGGAATAAGAGGTACAAACCTTGAGTTACATAATAAATAAGTCATAGGGACGTTAGTATACAGCATAAGGAATATGGCTATTAATACTGTAATACCAGGACTTCCCTGGTGGTGCAGTGGTTAAGAATCCGCCTGCCAATGCAGGAGACATGGGTTTGAGCTCTGGTCCGGGAAGGTCCCACATGCCGCGGAGCAACTGAGCCCGTGCGCCACAACTACTGAGCCCGTACACCTAGAGCCCATGCTCTGCAACAAGAGAAGCCACTGCAATAAGAAGCCCGTACACTGCAACGAAGTGTAGCCCCTGCTCACCGCAACTAGAGAAAGCCCGTGCACAGCAACGAAGACCCAACGCAGCAAATAAATAAATAAATAAATAAATAAATAAATAATATATATATATATATATATATATATATATATATATATATACACACATAGTAATAACTTTGTATGAGGACAGAGGATTACCAGACTCATTGTGGTGATCATTTCATAATATATGCAAATGTCAAATCATTCTGTAGTACACCAAAAGCCAACATAATACTGCACATCAACTATATATCAATTAAAAAAAATGATAACAATACCTATTTCTTCATCCTTTCACCAAAACCGGTTGTTTTCATCTTTTAAATGTTTTCCCTGACGCTGTTTCTTACTACTCTCCCACTTCTCCATCCCTTTGTGCCATCGACTTCTCTTCCGACACACCAAACACAGACACACTTCAGAGACTCATACTTTGTATTCAAGTCATAAAATCACACAAACATAATCCATATGGTCAGAAGTCATGGAGTGAAAATCACTCAAACAGGCATCCACGGGAATTTGTAAAATCACACACACACGTCTTCACACACAAACGCAATCTTCTTTCCAGTCAAGATAAGACTATTGGTGGGAAAAGTGCCGCAAACTATCTCATTTCCCCGTATGGGCGTCCCAGATAAGTGGCCTCCCACATCTGGACAATAATACCCCAGCTGACAGCTTCTCTGCAGCCCTCAGCCCGCCCGTCCTGAGAAGTCACCGTCGTCACGGCTGTGCCTGCGGCTGGGTTGGCCAGCAGCTCTGAGCAGATCGGATGGGTGGGCAGCAATGAGGACCTAGGAGCAGGGGTCACAGCCACGATTGCGGCGTGGCTGGGGATGCCCGGGTGCCCAGCATCACCTGGGAAGGGTGGCAGCCAATCAGAGTAATGAGAGTAACCCCAGGGGCCCACATTATCACTGTGGCCTGGAAGGGAGGATGCAAAGTGGCCAAGCTTGAGGGGTGCGTCCAACAGGTGTGTAAACCTTCCTCCGCTCTGTCTACCAGGCACTCTGGGTGGGATGGCCCTGCTGCCAACGTTCCCTCCTTTCCCAGCCCTGTCAGCCTTTACGCTGCGGCTTCTGCAATAGGTTAGCGAGTGCCAGGGACTCTGCTCGTCCTAAAGGAAACAAAACACGGTAAGTGCTCACTTCTGCCCTCAAGTACCTCATGGTCTGGAGACGTGTCTCGGATCCCTCTGGCACTATAATTATTTTATAATCCTAGACCATGTCTCCCTGCCCCGTGTTCCTTGCTGCTGTGTCCAACGTTCATGGTCTCGAAGCCACCGATCTAGCTGCTCACGAGGCCCGTTTTGAGTCCTTACTGCTATTTGTGAAGTAAAAGCCTGGAGACGGGCACATGGGAGACCAGCAGCGACGAACGAACCTGAAGCCAGAGGAATAAATACACTGCTCCACGTCCCCACATCCAGGGCTCGGAAGGAGAGGCTGGAGCCCGAGAGACTCTGCTTGGAAGCCTGGAGATGTTGTCAGGCTGTGCAGAGCATGAAGGTAGCCTGTCCTAATGATGTCTGTGGTCCCCCCACTTGGGAGGGAGGGGCAGGGCTCCTCACATCTGTTACAAACGAGAAACTGAAGCCTGCAAAGGTTAAATGACTCGCCCCAGGTGGCACAGCTGGGAAGGGAAGAACCCAGGTCTCTGGACTTGAGGAATGTGGGCCCAGCCACGGGTCACATCCACGGGAGCTTGGCAAGCGCCCTCTCGGTGGAGGAGGCGGGGGCATCCCTTGTGTTCTCCTGGGGCCCAGGCCCCTGTGTGCATCCTTAGGGAGACGGGAGACAGAGCAAGTCACATTTATGCCCTGCTCAGCCCCCAACATGAGCCTCCAGGTATAACTTGGTTAAGAAGGGGAAATTAAACATTAAGGGTGGACTTGAGGGGTTTATGGGCTGGGTGTGTGTGTATAAGCCTAATATTCCCAGCACTAGTTGATGAAGCTGCTGGCTTTTTCCTTAGAAATAGTCTGAGCCTTTTGTTCTCCAGTCAGATTGAGACCCCAAACCCTCAGGCTTTTTTACTTGCTGATTTACCGACCATCGGTGTCCTGGCCACAGTGACAGCCGTGTGACGGGGCCCTGAGCTTGGATGTGAGGGCCACAACTTGCGCAAGTCCAAGCACAGCCTGTCTGGACTGGGAAGAGTCATACGCTGGGGTCCAAGGCGGAATTCTATAAAAGAATCTAGGGTTAAATATCAAACAGTGGGAAAACCAAATGCCAAAAGGGGCCAGAAGCAGGAGTGAAGCTTTAAGGTGGAGCTGGGATTCGGAGCTGGGTCAAGAAGAGGTTTGGAAGCAGAAGGGAGGGTCAGGGAGAAGAACTGGAGTATTTGGGGGTCATGGTTTTAACGTGTTTTGAGCCATGGAGCCCGATCTCCCCCCAAAAACGGTTGTTTCAATTTTCACTGCACCCAGCAAGGGGTGACAGTTCCTGTTGACCAGCACTCTTGCCCATACGGTCAGTCCCCTACATACGAACGAGTTCCCTTCCAAGAGTGCGTTCGTAAGTCCAATTTGTTTGTAAGTCCCACAAAGTTAGCCTAGGTACCTAACTAACACAGTCGGTTATATAGTACTGTACCGTAATAGGTTTATAATACTTTTCACACAAAAAATACATAAAAAAACAAACACAAAAAAATAAACATTTTTAATGTTTAAAAATGTTTTGGGGGGCTTCCCTGGTGGCACAATGGTTGAGAATCTGCCTGCTAATGCAGGGGACACGGGTTCGAGCCCTGGTCTGGGAGGATCCCACATGCCGCGGGGCAACTAGGCCCGTGAGCCACAATTACTGAGCCTGCGCGTCTGGAGCCTGTGCTCTGCAACAAGAGAGGCCGCGATAGTGAGAGGCCCGCGCACCGCGATGAACAGTGGCCCCCGCTTGCCACAACTAGAGAAAGCCCTTGCACAGAAACGAAGACCCAACACAGCCAAAAATAAATAAATAAATAAATTAAAAAAAAAAGTTTTAATTGTTTAGCTTACAATACAGTACCTTGAAAAGTACAGTAGTACCAGCTACATCACTGCTGCTTTTACGCTTGCTTCCAGACAGCCTGGGTTTGAAATAAAGATACTGTACTACTGTACTCTATACAGTCCTGTACAGTAAAGTACACAAAAGCACAACCACTTGTAGAGGATGCACGCCACGTGACAATGTACATCAGACACGTGAGCTAACTTATGTGATGACATGCGAGTGCACGTTCGCATCTTTGAAAGCTCGCAACTTGAAGGTTCATATGTAGGGGACTTGCTGTACTTGATATTACAACTAAAAAATGGGATCTCATGAGACTGTGGTCCTGGAGGGTCTTACTGTCTGGGGGAATTTAAGTGCCCAGCACGTGGAACACCCTCAGTAAGCATTAGCAATTCACGGTTATCACCTGGATTGGGGGAAGGGTTTGCAGGCCTGGGAGGGGAGTCTGGAGGCCAAGTCTTAGGTGTCCTGGCCCCGCCATCCCTAAAGGAGGGAGTGAGCCTCTTCCCTGGGGGCAGCCGGACAGATACAGGCCTGCTCTCTAGAACCAGAACCAGAAGGTCCAGATCCTATTCTGGAACCAGCTGTGTGACCTTGGGCAAGTCACTGGCTCTCTCCTTTCTCAATGTTCTTGAGCACAAGATAGAGACAGAAAAACCACGTTTCCAATATGTGGAGCTGTTGTCGGGGAGATGAGGTACATTCAATTCAGGTATGGAAAGATAAAAGTCTCACAGAAATGCAGCAAGCTATCGGAGGTATTAAGAGGGAAATGGGCAACAGTGTGAGATCTGGGTGGCACGTGGGATAAGAAATATTGTTCTAGGCCTCTTCTGCTCCCTGACCATCTGCCCTGCATCCAACCTCTGGGAGGGAGGTGCAGGGTTTACCTGGGAGATGACTCCTGGCCAAGAAGGGACACTCAGAGTCTGCACAAACGTTCGTGAGGGTCAGCTGGCCTGGTGCTTCTGGAAGGGCATAGGAGGTGAGCAGAAGGGAGAGAGAGGCCCTGGGATGTGCACGGATGGCACATTCTCCATCACTGGCACCTCACCCGTGTGGGGTAGCGGAAGGCACGGTGCAGTTCTCCCCTCATGTGGGACAAATGTCCGCTTCTCCATCTAGCGATTCCTGAAGTCAGGAGGTGGCTGAAGTGCCCGGGCACCAGGAGTCACTGTGTGTCCTGGTCTGGGGGGAGAGGTTGGAGGCCCGTGATCCAGCAAGAGGGGGGCCCAGGGGCCCCTGGGGGGAGTCATAGAATCCTCATTTGTACACCTGAAGGTGGTGCAGGCAGACTGCTGGAGGCTGAGGGAGCCCGGCGGGGGCGGACCGCCATCTCACAGAGACAGGGGACAAAAAGAACATGTTTCCTGAGTGTTTGCTGCCCACCGGGCATGAAGGACTAATGTATTAGTCTATTTGGTCCTTGCAACATGCTCTGAGGAGTAACAGTTACACTCCCATTTTACAGATGTGGCAACTGGGGTTGCAGGGAACTGCCTCTACTTCAGAGCACATGGCCGTGGGAAGCCCAGCTCCAGGCCCGTCCTCCGGGGGTGACAAGGCGAGCCCCACCTGGCCGGGGCAGAAACCAGCCCTTGCAGTGTTGGACCAGACTGGAAACTGACCCCAGCTGTGAAGCCAGCAGAGCAGTGACACGGCCGGCAGGACACGGCCGTTTCCCTGGGCCCCAGCTCCCCACGGCTCTCTCCATAGCCTCACGCGACACCGGAGGAGGACAGCGGATGCTGGGCCTGCACCGTGCCGGAGACTTTAATTCCTGAGCCGGATGAATGCCGCGCTGGGCTGGACTGAGCCGGCCAACAGGGATGGAAATAAATGGCCTGGGTCGTGGGGACCTGGGAGCAAGCATGCACTTTTATTTCAGGGGACAAGGGGAGACTCCCTCTGCCCTTCTGTGCCTGGCTAAGTGGTGGCTCTGTTTGCAGCTGGCCCTATTCCCAAGTGCAGCTTGGAGGGGGGTGGAAGCTGAGCTGGGAGAGGTGGCCACGTGCCCTGATGGCCGGGGCAGCAGGAACCCCCAGAAAAAGGCCGGGGCCACGCGGATTTGAAGGCTGCGGCTGACAGTCCGCAGAGGCCCAGCCTGTGCCAAAGTAACCAGAGCTCGGGCTGTCCTTTGCCTCCAGGCTCCCTCCCCTCTCCGGTCCCAGGGAGGCCGAGCTGATAGGAGCTGGGTTCTGCCATGAAGTCATCTGTTTTGGTGCCAGGGAAGGGAAGGGCTGGGGGAGCAGGCGGAGGGGCCACAGGGCCCCCGCTCTGTCTGCCTTCCCCAGGCTGGCGCCATGGGTTGGAAAGCCTGAGTTTTATCTAGGCAGTGCCCGCTGCGGGGAGGCGACGGTGGGTGGGAATGGGGTCCCTAGGAGGGCAGGGGGCCGGGTGGGAAGGCCTGTGTATTGTCAGCAAATCTGGAAGAGAAAATGAGAGTTTGGTGGAAATGTCAGGGATCAGGGCATTTGTAGGTCTCCGCAAAGTTTGTCTAGCTGATACCGGGAATGATTCAATCGTGATCTGATGTAAGCACTCCTTTGACCACGTGCCACTCTACAGAAGAAGGAAAGACCCTAAAGGACATTCCAAAGTGCCGAGGTCGTGGGGAAGGGGTGGACCAATCCAGCTCTCTGAGAGGGGGAGGGGCGTCCTGGAGAGATGGTGCTGGAAGTTACCTCCTCGCGCCCAAATGAAGCAACAGAGAATGTTGCAGGGCAAGGTAAGAAGGATGACAGAAGTGTGAGCCCACTCAGGGCAAGGGCACCCATGGGCGTAAGACCCAACCAACCAAGCATCAAGAAATCAAGACCAGGAGAAGGACCATCTGTGCCCCAGGGTCCAGGGCCCAGGCACAGTGAAGGATGTGTCTCTTAGGGGACAGAGAGGCTGGAGACAAGCCCTGGACGGGAGGTGGACAAGAGCAGGCGGCGCCTTGGAAGCGGAAGCAAAGAGCCGCAGAGGAAGACTCACGATGTCAGCCATTGTTCTTGATTACTGGAGCATGAGGGAAACTGAGTCCAGCGCCGGGCGGGTCTCTTGGACTGGACTGAAGGCCCATCTTGGGATGCTTGTCCAGACAGAGAAAAACGTTGTGCTCTTCCTCAGGCGTGGGATATGATGCGCATGTACTCAGGGAAGGGGTCAGAAACAGAGGGAAGCTGAAAGCCTGGAACCCAGAGCCTCACACCCTCTGATGTGGTCTGAATTCTGTGTCCCCCCCAGATTCACACGTTGAAATCCCAACCCCCAAAGGTGATGGTGTTAGAAGGAGTGGCCTTTGGGAGGTGCTTAGTCATGAGGGTGGAGCCCCCAGGAGGGGGGCTAGTGCCCTTACAAGGGACCGCAGAGAGCTCCTTAGCCCCTCTACCATGTGAGGACACAGCAAGAAGGCTGTGAGTTAGGAAGCGGGCTCTCACCAGACACCCAATCTGCTGGCACCTTGATCTTGAACTTCCAGCCTCTAGAACTGTGAGCAGTGAATTTCTGTTGTTTGTAAGCCACCCAGCCTGCGGTATCTTGTTAGAGCAGCCGGTATAGGCTAAGATGTCAAGCTGACGCCCTTAGCCCTGGGCTGGGCCTGGGACAGCACAGCCTCATCAGGACACCGGGCAGGGTGGGGCCCCAGGAGATGATTCTGTGCTCCCTGTGGACCGCCCAGATCCAGAGCTGGCGGCTCTGTGTTAGTATGTAGAGCACAGCAGGAGAGGGAGCCCATCCCTGATACCCGCCTGAGCCCGCTGCAGAGCCCACCTGACAGTTACAGACCAGGTGCCCCCTGGGGCCGCTGGAGGAGGTGGTGCCACCGGTGCCCAAGTGCCAGGCATCCTGCTAAGGTGTGGCTGGTAAGCAGTGGAAGGGCAAGGCTTTAGGTGAGGCTCGGGGCAGGGCGGTGCTCTAAGGTGTGGCCCTGAAGCTGTCTTTACCTTTTTCAGCTGCTCTTGACTAGTTGCAGCTGACGTGCTCTTTAAATGATACCCAGCCAGCTGACAGTGACTATTCTCAAATTAGAGCTCCATCATTATTTTGAAACACACCTTCAAAAGTCAGAGCATCATTCTTTTGGAATGTTTCCTATGGATTCAAAAATCCATTCTCATTGTTATAAACTAGTTGAACATTATATTGTGAAATAAAAGGAACAAGTATACTGAAGTATAAAAATGGATATGAAAAATACATATTCAGAGAACTTCAAAGGTCATATTAAAATTAGAACTATTATATAAGAAAACACTTATGTACCTTGGAAAATGCCTCTTCCCACCTCTTGTGAAACAGAATCTGGGTACAGACCTGACCTGTGCCATTGATTCTTATTATCAACAAATAGATACCACATCTATTGACTCATACCATGACACGGTGCCAACCACACGAACTTATATATGGCCTCTTGAGTGATTATTATTTTCCATTTACATATGAGTAACTGAGGTTCAATGCTTTTCCTAATATCACTCAGCTAGTAGGTGACACCTGGGCCTGAACGCAGGGAGGCTGCATCTGAGTCTATAACACTTCAGTGCTGTTCTCGTCACTGACTCTCCATTACATTTGCTCTGCCTTCCCCTTTTCCCCCCAAATTAGTTTCTTTCCTTTCATATACATTTTAACGTACAATTAAAAAAACTTCACCTTCAATTGATACATCTTATCAATTTATATTTGCTAACGATTTCCATGTCTTAAACAGTCAGAAATTGACTTCCGTTACAAAACTGGAACAAACACTCTCCCCTTCCAATCCCCCTTCCCCTCCCCCCCAAAAAACCCCCCAAAAACCCCAAAACCAAACAACGTACAATTTCATTTCTCTGGTTCTTACTGTGTGATGCGAGGTTATATCCAAGTTCACACTCTTCCAGTTTTCTGTCCCACTCTTTCAAAAGTTGTTGAAAGTTGCCTCCTACAGGTGGAAAAGTGGCGAGAGTGGTCGTCTGGGCTCTGCAAAGACCGCCCCCCACGAGGATGGGAGAAGCGCGGACACCTCCGCCGCCCGCCCGAGCGGGAAAAGCAGGTAGGCCGCGCCCCCTGGTGGTGAGAACAGGCTCTACCTGCTCGCTCGGAGAGGGGTAGGGGTGGGGGTGGGGGTGGGGGTGGGGTGGGGTGGGCGGGGTCTTCCCGCCCACGGTCACTCTCACCTGCTCAGAGCAAAAGCTCTTAGGGGCTTTTCAGCGACTCGAGTCCCTTTTGGACCATCGGATTGCATTTAATTTCGGTCCAATTTCTTTCTAGTCCTACACAAGTTGACACGTATCAATTTTCCCAAACAGGCACGGTTAAAAAGATTTAAAAAATGTAAATGGTGGCCCAGCATTTTGACCAGCTTCTTCCCTAAATGCACGTGGTGTGGAGCAGGGAGCACGGGGCTGCCTCTCAGAAGACCTGGGGCCTTTCCTGGGGTCTGGCCTCACTAGTGGCTTCCCTTCCCTTTCTGGGCCTCTGTTTTCTCATCTGTGGTGATGATTTCTAAGGGCCTTTCCAGACCCAGGCGTCGGTGCGTGCGTGTTTTCAGACAAGCGGGGGCTGCCTCACCGGCCTGTGCTTGCGTCAGACCCAGCAGGGCAAGAGCCTCACCCCGCTCTGCTGCCTCCCCCAACCCACGGTTAGGACACTAGTGGCTGTGGTCCCTGGCTTAAATTTTCATGTGGGGTCTGACTCTCACTTGCTGTGTGGCTGGGACCGCAGCTTTAACCTGTCTGTGCCCTCGTTTCTGTAAACTGTCATGTCCCGTAAACAGAGCCCTCTGGACAGTGGACAGTATTGCGGAGAAATCACAGCACAGAGGGGGCTCTGCTTCTATTCATCGATTGTGCTTTTGATCGAATGCTGACTCTATGCCCAGTACGCGCTGACCATGAGGACCTCAAAGGACACGGAGGAGCTGGTTGTTAAGCTGGACGTTGGAGAAGACGTCCGGCGGTGGTCAGCGGGTGCTCCCGGTGGACTCTTGAGTCGTAAGGCTGCAGAGGGAGCAAAACAGACAGAGTCTGCCACCTGGTGGCAGAAAAGAGTACTGCTCCATAAGGGGTGCTCTGTGCAGCTCCCCACCCCCGCCCCCCACCCCCCGAACAAGCGGGACAGAAAGGGAAGAGCTGGCTGGCCACGCGTCTGGTACAGAGAGCAGGAGGAACTGTTCCATAAATGAAGTTGTTTTTGCCTTGGTACGGATTGATTTCCTTCAGCCCCGTGATCTATCGATATTTAGACTTGGTCTGTAGGACAGGTCACGATTATTTCTTTAATCATAACGAGAGGTGATAAGCAAGTAAGGTACACCCTCCGGGACCTGGTCCAGGGTGACAACTCAGCTGTTCATTGTTTTAAAAAGGAACAATTTAATAGCATTTTGTGGCGCTCATTTTCCCCCCACATCCCCTCTCATCTTCCCGGTATCAAGTCTGCGTGCGTGAACATTACAATACTCCGAGGAATAGGCGACACAGTGGAAGTTAGGAGACCCAAGCTCTTGTCTGGGCTCCGTCATTAACTTAGTGATGCGCTCATGGCTTAGCTATGGTACCAGGGCTGTCGAGCTCGATTTTAAAGCAGATAAAGATCATTTCATTACTGTCGACGTATTTGTCAACTCAAATATTTTAGAAGTCCTACAAATCAATAAAAAAATGACAAACAGCCCGATAAAAGATTGGCCAAAGGTATGAACAGGCGCTTCATAACTGAGGCTCTCCAGGTGGCCAATAAGCATGTGAAAGAGGCTCAGCATTATGCTTATTAAAGAAATGCAAATTAAAATAACAAAGAGACAGTAGATACATCCACCAGAATGGTGAGAATGTAAAGACTGACAATGCTAAGTGTTTGCGAAGATGCAGGGCAACCTGAACTCTCACACGTTGCTGATGGGAGTTAAACTGGCACAGCCAATTTGGAAACTGTCAGTATTCACGAAGAAATTGGTATATAAATACACTGTGGTACCTGCACAGTAATAAAAAAGCATGGGCTACTGTTACATGTAGCGTAATGGATGAATTTTATAAACATTGTGTTGAATGAAAGTCAGGCACATAAGACTGCACACGGTATGAGTCCATTTACATGAAGTTCAACTGTAGGCAAAACTAATTGATGGTAAAGGAAGGGGTTATTGACTGAGAAGGGGCAAGAGAGAATCTTCTGGGGGTGGTGGAAATATCCTATATCTTGATCTGGGTGTGGTTATATAGGTTGTGTACTACGTATGCACACTTATGTATATATGTACATACACACATGTATGTATGTATGTACACATACATATATATTAATGTGTCCCTACACCCTTTCTTCAAAGCAATTACCATTTTTGTGATTTTTTTTTTGTAACTGAGTAATTTCACCAAAATATATTTTATTAGTACAAGGCAATAGTAATTTTCACTTCAATTTCGTGAGAATTGATGAAGTCATATAAGCTCCATTAAAATGTTTGGGGGAATAGATTTTTATAAAGACAGTTTTACTATGATTTTCCTACAGAATCTAATGATGAAGGCAACATTTTAAAATGATAACCCATAAACATTTAGAAAGATATGAAGTAATCATTTTTGTGATTATTGACTTGCTTGCTTTTTTATTTATTTACTTTTGGTTTATCACTTCTAGTATGCTATAAATTCCAAGAGGATGGCAATCACAACCCTTTTTGTGTGTGTGTGTGCCTATTCACATAGTAGCCAAGAATTTTATTTTTGTTAGATGAATAAATGAATACAAAAAACGAATGAAGACACGAATGAGTTTTTGTATTTTGGGATGCTTCGTTCTTGCCCTGGAAGGAGTAAACATGACTCAGAATTGCATAGAATGGTCAGGAATAGTGTTTATAAGGAAGGTTTTTTGAATCAATGTAACTATCATTTATTAAACATCTAATATGTGTCAGGCCCTGTGCCTTGCAAATGTCTCATTTAAGCTTAACAAAATCCCTTGAGATAAATATTATTTTTTTTGACATTTAAATGTTTTTAATCCCAAATTGACATTTTCAGTACACATGAAGCATTTGTCCGTGCTTTAGTATTCCAGTCGTGGCACTTGAACTTTTTCTTTGCTGAATAGTTCTGACTCCATTGCACCCTAATCATTTTTTTTTCTTAACTAGGAGGAGAAGCTGAGGTTTGGAGTTCAGTGACTGGTCCAAAGTCACACTGACGGATGAAGAAGGAAGGTATATGGGGCGACTTGGGGACCCTGCTTCTTCTTGCTGCTGTCCTCTACCCTCTCGACCATGTGATCCCTGACATAGCCCTGGGGTAGAAGTCCAGAAGCCTTGCTCACTCAGCCGGTAGTGGGAGGAGGGGCTCCAAGGGCAGTGCTGGGGCTCCACCTCCACATCCCCCGGAGGCTAGCGCAGTGCCTGGCGTGTAGCAGGTGAACAACAGATATTCGTGGAGCGAATGAAAAAAGCAGCGGTGATACTGATAGATACCATGAAATGTTTCCATTCGTGTACTTATTCATCTGTCATGAATACATGTAGATTATAAGCCCCGTGAGGGCAGACACCCTGGCCCAGGCTCTCTGGCCCTCGGCACTTCCCGTGGCTTCCACAGCCGGCCAAGGGGCTGAAACATCCCCTGGAGCAGAGCTTGGCCAACCAAGCCCTGTGGGTGGAATCCCACCACTGCTTGTTTTTATAAATAAAGTTTTATTGAAACATGCTGCTTTCACACTGCAAAGGCAGAGCTGAGTAGTTGTGCCAGGGATCACATGGACCTAAAGCTTATACATTTATTTATTTTTTATTTTTTATTTTTGGCTGCGTTGGGTCTTTGTTGTGGTGTGCGGGCTTCTCACTGCAATGGCTTCTCTTGTTGCGGAGCATGGGCTCTAGGTGTGCGGGCTTCGGTAGTTGTGGCTCGTGGGCTCTATAGAGTGCAGGCTCAGTAGTTGTGGCGCACGGCCTTAGTTGCTCCGCGGCATGTGGGATCTTCCCGGACCAGGGCTCGAACCCGTGTCCCCTGCATTGGCAGGCGGATTCTTAACCACTGTGCCACCAGGGAAGCCCGGACGTAAAGCTTAATACGTATATTCTCTGATCCTTCCAGAAAAAGTGTGTTGACTCTTGAAGTTGAGATTCCCTTTATGGAGTCAATTGCCTTGGACACTCTGGGATGAGCTTTGCTGAAAGTGAGGCAATAAGTGGTCTAGCAAAGGAGAAGGAAGGTGACAGCAAAGAGAAAGATGGAAGGTTTCAAATATCAACATCCTCCGCCTCATAATTTGTTCATTACTGCCCTGAACGTACACTCATAACAGAAGGCAAGGATCCCAGGAGTGGAGTCTGGGGCGCAGATGTTCCCTGGGCCTGGCCTGTGGCCCCCTGTCTTCCTGAGGGAGGTTTCAGGCTTGACCCGCCCCCCTCCGCTCCCCCCAAGAGCTTCTTGCCTTCTGCCAGGGTGGCAGAGTCTGGACCTGGAAAGATCTCAACAGACTGGCGTTGAGAGGCCAAGTCTAACAAAACAAAGGCAAACTGGAATAAATGTAAGTTTGTGCCCTTAGATTAAAAAAAAAAATCAGGGCTTCCCTGGTGGCTCAGTGGTTAAGAATCCACCTGCCAATGCAGGGGACACGGGTTTGAACCCTGGTCCGGGAAGATCCCACATGCTGCGGAGCAACTAGGCCTGTGTGCCACAACTACTGAGCCTGCGCTTCAGAGCCTGTGAGCCACATCTACTGAGCCTGCGCTCTAGAGCCCGCGAGGCACAACTACTGAGCCCACGTGCCACAACTACTGAAGCCCACGCGCCTAGAGCCCGTGCTCCACAGCAAGAGAAGCCACCGCAATGAGAAACCCATGCACCGCAACGAAGAGTAGCCCCCACTCGCCGCAACTAGAGAAAGCCCGCGCACAGCAACGAAGACCCAACGCAGCCAAATTAAAAAAAAAAAAAAAATCAGTGACACAAGTATCTGTTTTGGGAGGATGAAGATTCATTACAGCATCAGAGAAAAAGAAAAAGTGCGTCCTGTAGATGGAGCATTCAAACTGGTGGTCACCAATTCTTGCAAAGGGAATTTGGTTTCAGGCTGCATTCGTGGGATTTTGGAATCTAGAATCAGGGAGGGGAGGCTGCTGGTGTCTCTATGCTGGCCAGAACAGGCCTGAAAAACTGTGCCTGGGACACCGAGCTTCAGAGCAGAGCAGAGGTTCACAGGGCTCTGACCCACGTCCTGTGGCTCAGAGGAAGTGAGCTGAGCAAAATAATAGAAATGGTGATGGATAAACAAAACAAGATGAAAGCAGCTCAAACTTATGTAAATCTTTCAAAGGCTTGCATGTGCAGTATCTTGGTCAATATTCACAAGTGTGTGTGCTATGTGTTATCCCCATTTTACAGCTGAAGAAATTGAGGTTTCAGAGAGGCTACCTGAGTTGCCCAAGGTGGCAGAGTTGGTACAACTAACATTCAAGCTTACGTTCTCTTTTGCTGGTCAGGATTCCATGCCAGGTACAGAGCCGGGAGGGAGCACAGCAAAGAGGAGGGCAACTTGGGGCTTTCAAGGTTGAGGCTCTCAAATCTGGGTGATCTCAGGGGTTGCAGTGGCGGGGGGACATCAGCAGCTGGGGCACAGAGAAAAAGAACATTATTCTGGACAAAGAGGGGTGGGTGCTGACAGGGAGCATTTTAGGAAATATACAGACTAGGAGATGGGAGCTGTGGATCTAGGGCAATAGGAGTGGTACCCCCTCCCTGTCCCCAGAAGTGTTTTATCATTGGCATTGTTTAGAATTGCTGGCATGTGGTGATAATAAAGAGTAGACTGGCTGTTAGTTGGCTTTATAATTGCTTTCATTTATTTATTTATTTTTATGTTTTTTTGATGTGGACCATTTTTAAAGTCTTTATTGATTTGTTACACTATTGCTTCTGTTTTATGTTTTGGTTTTTTGTCTGCAAGGCATGTGGGATCTTAGCTCCCTGACCAGGCATCGAACCTGCATCCCCTGCATTGGAAGGCGAAGTCTTAACCACTGGACCGCCAGGGAAGTCCCTATGATCGTTTAAAATCCTCTTCAGACAGTGCACCCTCCCCCTAATGCCTGCTGAGGGGATGTGTCCACTGCCTCTCTGCCCTTGGTAGGATGCTGCCCAAGGGACACTCCGTGTGTCTGTGATGCCACCAAGCTAGTCATGAACAGTAGCGTCTGCTACTGTCTCCAGGCTGCTTTCTAGACTGGCACCCTCCTCCATAGGAAGAACCATGGTACATCCAGCCCACCCTTCCTAGTGCAAAGAGTTGAAGTGATGTGTCCAGGGTCATAGAGATGGTAGTGTATGAGCGGGGAAAACCCCAGCTTCCGGGCTCCCAGGCCAGGACTTTGTGCGCAAATCGTGTGGTTTCCTAGTAGGCAGGTGGTGAGGGTGGGGTGTGGCCATGGCTGGGGGAGACGTGCTGGCTGTGGGAGTATCTCCCCAGCAGCTGGACCACAAGGCTGTCCTCTCCAGCAAAGGGTACCTCTAGGAATAAATCATTCTGTTAGTGAGTTGTAGGGGCTTCTGGGGGCTGCTACCCTGATCTGTTGCCCCACTGCAGTGAGAAGAGAACTTGACAGAAGTCAGGGGGCAATGTGCCAGCTCCAACACTAATAGCAGCAGCAACAATAACTAATCTGAAAAAAAAAAATTAGTCCCTATTGAATGCTTACCTAGGGGTTAATAATTATCCGGTGTTACTGTGTGCCAGGCTCCGTGTTAAGAACTTTTTAGCTTACTCAAGTCCCCAACCATCTTATGCAGTAACTTCTCTTATTATTCCAATCTCTTCTCCCCCCCCCTTCCCCCTCCCCTTCCCCCTCCCCCTCCCCTCCTCCTTGTTCTTTTCCCTTACTACTCCTTTCCTAGGGAAGAGAAAATGGAGGCTAACAGAAGTGAAATGACTTGGTTAAGGTCACCAAGCTAAGACGTGGTTCCGGAAGGACCCAGATTGAAATCCAGGTTGTCTGATACTGAGGCCCATTCTGCATGAGTACACGACCCTGCTCCCATTAATGACTCCTGATGGCATCAGGGCCCCTTATCCAAGCCAGGCGGCCGGCGGCCCCAGGAACATCAGGAGTCCTTATGCTTGAACTGGTCTCACTGCCTCTCATCCATTCTGTCAACAGACTCTTCTCGGGTCCCACCCCACGTGTCCTGTAGGCCCTGATCGCTGGTGGGGAGAAGCGGTCCTCGTGTGGTAGTTCACCAACGGCAGGAGCAGAAAGTCAGGGAGTGACCATGATCTTCCAGAAGAGCTCGGGCCAGACCTGGCCCTAGGTGACCCCAGACCAGCAGAAGCCAGGATTTATTAATAATTACCTTCTTTGTCTCCTCCCAAGATTCTGCTTTACCTAGGAGAGAGTGGGCCAAGAGTAGAAGGAGAAAAAGACAGGGAGAGACAGAGAGACAGAGGGGAGAATCTTCATGCCTGGAGCAAGAAGGTTTTAAGTCAGGCACCCACCCAAGCAGAACTTCACTTACAGGTGTGAAGGGGAAACATCACCGTCTCCCTCAATTCAAGTTTGACGGATTCAGTTATTTTCCATCTTCCTGTGAAGGACATTGAAAGCAGAAAAAACTAACTTTGGGTGAAAACTAAGCCCTTGCTGCTTTCCAGAATAACTGAAGGCGCTGACCCTGCAGCAGGGCGTTACAGAACTGAGAGGAACTTGAGACCCCCGGGGCCAGTCCAGAAGTGAGCAGCGGTGCAGGAAGCCGCAAGGCTGTGCAGATCCTCTTAGGCTCATCTCTTCATGGTCCTCAGAATTTGGGGTGAAATTAACCGAGCAAATAGAAGTTCAGGAAGTCGATTTGGCCAACTTCTCCAGAAGCAATTAGGTTGCTGTAACCAACCCCCCAAGACAACTGCTGGTAACGTCAGAAAGCCAGTTGACGTATTTGTGGTGTGTGTGGAGGTCGTACCCCTCCTACGAGACCTGCTTGGTGTCAGGAGACCAACCGCGGGTGACAGGCCTCGTGACTACAGGTGGAGAGTTTGAGGAGTGTCAGGACCTTCTCCAGGGACGTTCTGTCAGATCAAATGCACGCCTTTCCCCACACAGGAAGCCATGTTTCTTCCTCTTGCTTGCCTTCCTCCAGGCTCATTGAAGGCCATCAAGATACTGGTTGTACCTGTCAGGGGTCTGGGTGGAGCAGACCAGGCCTCCAGTTCAGGGGAGAGGCAGCCCACCAGATGCAGCCAAGACACCTCAGGTCAAGGTCTTTGTCCTTCTGGGAGTGACATGCGTGACCAGTGGAAAGGCCACTTTCTTCTCCTGTGCTCCATTCCATCCTCGTTTAGCTCCCCGGCCTGAGCTGAAGTGTGGGACCAGCCTGTGGGGAGAGCCAGCCAGCCAGAAGCTGGAAGTCGCCTGCCCTGGGTATTGGGAAGGAAATTTCTTGGTAGCGGCTCAAACCGTAGAGTCATCTCCGAGGAAGTGTATGAGCCTAAGCGTTCCTGGCTTACTGCCCTATTCGAGGGGTTGGTTTCCCCTGAAGTCCTGGTTTGTGCTGGTCTAACCTTTTCTCACCGTCTCTGGAAATTTTAGGGTTAGCTTCCCCTCTTCTGGGCCAGCAGGACTCTCAGAGAGCCCGGGGGCTTTATTTCACGGAGCAGGACGCGGGAAGGGAGAGGGTGCACCCGTGCCCGGGGCTCCAGCTTTGCGGTTTGCTGCTGTGTGGTCTCGGGAACATTTCTCAACTGCTCTGCACGTCCGTTTCTACATCTGCTCTTTAGGCTGTGAAGGATTTTAGAATATCTGGTCACTCGCTTGACCGGCTATTCGTTGAGTAACCTGCTCCAGGTTCGAGAACTGAACTTCGAGACTTCTTTGCACACAACCTTAGAAATCAGGGTCTGGGACTCGTGTGAACATCTGGAGCTCGTAAGCAATCACTTTCTGTGTTTCCCGCTAGTACTGAGCCCAGTATGAGTTCAGAGGTTTCAGACCCAGAGGCGACCTGAGGTCTGAAATAGCCGTCATTGTCCCTTCAACCGGCCTTTTGCAAATTCACACGCCGGGCCTGGTGCTGCTTGTGAAATATGCTGTAATGCAGCTTTTGAGTATCTGGGGGCCGCGGGGGAGCTTAAGGAACTGCCACCCCTGCCAGCTCCGGGATGGTGCATTGCTATTCTCCTCAGAACCACGCCTCGGCTCTGTAAGATGAGCTGCAGTTTGAGAACAGAACTGCTCACATGCCTGAAACAGGAGGGGAGAGGGCAGGGCACAACCTTTAAAAGAATGACATAGCCATAGGACATGACAAAAACTGGTTAGAACTAACTAGATCCAAGATGGCGGAAGATTCGACTCCCAGTGGACCTTGAGCCTCATTCTACGCTCACTGTAATACATCAGCATATGCTAAATGCCACCGCTACCGGTGTCATGACAGTTCTGAGACTAGCCACAAAAGGCCAAAAAGTGGGCGATGACCCAGTTCCTGGAAATCCCTGCCTTTTCCCTTGAAATAGTTGGAATAATCCTCCCACTCATTAGCCTATGAAATTACTCAGCTCATAAAAACTAACTATGCCATATTTTGGGGCCTCTCACCTTCTGAGATGGCCCACACTCTGTGGACTGTGTATCTCTCTAAATAAATCCACTTCTTACCTATCACTTTGTCTCTCGCTGAATTCTTTCTGCAACGAGACATCAAGAACCTGAGCTTCACTAAGTCCTGAGACCAGGTGTGTGATCTCAATTAAAAGACCGTGGATTCATGTCCCAATTTGGATTTTGTCTGGGTTTGAGTTCTGGCGCATGGGTTCAAGTCCCAATCTGAGTTGCACAGTTTCATATCCAAACCAAACCACCAGCATATGCAGGAGTCACTATTGTCCCAACAGGTTGATTCCAAGGTGCTTCATGTGTTATGGAGCCAGAACCTCTCTGCTGGTGGCTTGTGGAGAAGAGCTAAGAAGCAGAGGCTGTCTCTGGACCTTGTGGGCAGGATAGCCCACCTGGACCTGGCAGGTGGAGCTCACTGCTGCTCTGCTGTCACTCCGGAGGGGGAAGAGGGTGGGGAACACAGCCCGGGAATGGCCCGGCCCCGTGACACCCCGCCATGCCACACGCAGTCCTGTCTGCTAGGGTCTCTGGGCGTGTGCCCAGCATGACTGGCTGTCCTTGTGCAGACAGAAGACATGTGATTCCTGCCAAAGGTTGGTCTGGGGCTTCTGCTCTTCGGCTGGAACTCTGAGCACCCAAGGGTAAGGAGCACATCGTCTTGCTCATAGAATGCTTCCTTTTTCAGAGTCTGGCACAATCCCAGTGGTGGTGGATGTAATAAACACCTCAGGGGGACGCTATGACCCGGTTCTGTTGCACGGAGTTCTGACTCCTGGACCCGACTGCTGGCCAGAGAGAGAACACGAGAAGGATGCCACAGAGGCGCCCCTTGATGCAAAACTGCTCCCCACCTTTCCAGCCTCGCACCCCACTTGCCCACCCCAAGGACACTTGCCCAAGGACAATTTCTCCCAGTGTGGTTTTTGGAGCCCCTGAGATACAAAATTGGGAACTGGGTAGTGAAAGAGAAGATGGGAAGCCTCGGGTGGATAAATTAGGAGTCTGGGATTAACAGATACACACTACTGTATATAAAATAGATAAACAGCAAGGACCTACTGTATAGCACAGGGAACTATATTCAATATTTTGTAATCTATAATGGAAAAGAATCTGAAAAATTTGTATATATATGTGTGTGTGTGTCTACATATATATATATGTATATATACACACACACACACACACACAACTGAATCACATTGCCGTACACCTGAAACTAACACAACATTCTAAATCAACTATACTTCAGTAAAAAAAATACATCGAGTTAGATTCCTCTACTAAGTAATTGAAAGGTGGTACACCTTAATAGTATAGACACTGGATCAAGACTGTCTGGGTTCAAATCCAGTGCTAACTAACTCTTACTAGTTGTGTGACCTTGGAAAAGTTTCTTCATCTGCAAAATGGGAGAAACAATAGAGTTTTGGGTGAGGATGAAGTGATTGAATACGTGTAAACCACTTAAAAGTAGGACTGGCATGTGTTAAGCTATTGTTATTAGGCTCAGTGGATGTCACATCCTTGGGCTTGTGGTCACGTATTGATCAATTGATTCTGAATGGGATATAGGAATTATTGATTGGAGATTGGAGGGCAGAAAATAGAATAGGAATGCCTTTTGCCACAATGCCCCTTTAGAAAAACACATCTGGAATTTTGCCAGTAAATTGGTTAGAATCTGGCGCCCATTTGCTACCCATAGCTCGTTAGCCATCCTTACGCACAGATTGGAGGTCTTGTCCTTTTAGCCATTTGCGTATCCTTTTAATGCGGACCCATGAGGTAGGCTCATGTTTCATAGACCTGAGGGGGAGTATGTCTCTTCAGTTTTAGGCAACAAGACAATACATTGTGACAGTAGGCAACCCATTTCCAACCTACTCTACAGCCGAAGAAACATCTGCCCCCAAGCGCAGTGCAAGTACGAACTTCCACTCCATCATTTCCAAACAAGTCATTCCCTGAAGGGGAAAAGAACACACACACAAGAAAGAAAAAATCAGTCTTCAAGAGGCTGGGGGAGATCTTAGGGCTGTCCTCTCTTTCCTGGTGAAGGACTCTACCCTCTCACCTGCTGTTACATTTCGGCGAGGGCCGCTGAGTCCAATGCTAATCGGAGGAAGTTGAGGGAAACAGGAATTTGGATAGCTGGAAAGTGATCTCTGCATGTGGTGAAATGGGCTCCCCTCTCTTAAGCTTTGGCAGATTTTCAGGATGTAGCGACAGATGAGCAGGGCAGGGGCCGAACACCACTAACCCACCTCTTGCTCCTAGTCTGCTGATTTATCTGATATTGGTGTCTCCCTGCTGGGCTTACACCAATAGGGCTTTTCAAGTACCTCAGTCCTTGGAAGATCCTCATTTTCATGATCAGACCTGTACCCATCATCTTACCTGAAGACAATGAGATCACCAAGAGGAAGAGTAACCCAGAGAGACAGAGCCTCATCATTTAGGAGGGCACAGAGCTGCAACTTCCTGGGGGTGGCTGTCTGGGAGGCTCCTTTATAGCGCTGGGCAAGGCTGGGTGGGGCTGGACGCTGGCCTCATTCTATCTGGAAGGACACCCAGGGGAGACAGGCTTCTTCAGGGTTAGAGGAAAAAGAGTCCCTAGGCCATTCTGTGCTACTTCCTCTTCTACAAATCATGGGAGAAGAAGGGACTCAGTCAAGGCAGAACAGGAGCAGAGACTAGGCACCCTCATGCTCAGGCCTGGGCACTTTCCCTGTAACTTCAAAGGTACACTGATGGAAAAATGGCAGGAAAATGTCTGCTTGTTTTTCCGGTCCAACTGAGAACACAGGAGCCCAGAGAGGTGATGTGATAAAATACAGGCTTAATTTCAGGCCAGAAAAGAAGTCGGCAGGAATTTACAGTGTTCCAAGAAGCAAAGGCTCTCAAGGTGTCTTGACCTGACCAAGAGTTAGGTAGGTGTTCAGACATAGTGGAGCAGGGAAAGCCTTCTCTTCGGATGCAGATTTATTCTCCTGTTGGAGGTCCATGCTGCAGGGAATCTTTCCCCCAGAAAAGTTCGCTGAGGGGCTTCGTTTTCCAAATGGCTGATATAAAATGTTGGCTGGAATTTGGCAACCTTGAGGGTTCTGAGAAAGATTCTCTTTTTGGAGTGGGTGGGTTAGAACCCTCTCCTGGCCCCTGAAGGAAGGGGAGTTCAGTGCTACAGGAAGAGCCAGTTCAGTGCTACGTTCAGGGTTGGCTGCCCTCTGTCAGGAGTGGAGTAGAACAATGCTTCCCCGGAGCTACAGGGACGTGGATCTGGGGAAGGGTCATTAGGTCTGCCTCCTTGGAGGGATGGTGGGGGACCGAGAGTTGAGAAGACACGAACTTAGGGTTTATTCTTGCCCCTGAGGCAGGCTTGTACCCAACTGACCCACGACTGTAGGATTCTGAGTCTGTAAAGTGGCAACAGAGCATAGTTTTATTGATTACACTCCGTCTTGCAGTAACAGGCCGTTGGATAAATTATTTAGCATCTCTGAGCTTCAGCGTCCTCTTTTCTTTCTTTCTTTCTTTTTTTTACTATTTTTAAAATTGAAGTATGGTTGCTGTACAATATTATGGAAGTTACAGGTGTACATTATAGTGATTCACAAATTTTAAAGGTTATACTCCATGTATAGTTATTATAAAATATTGGCTAGATTCCCTGTGTTGTACAATATCCTTGTAGCTTATTTTATACCTAATAGTTTGTATCTCTTAATTCCCTACCCCTGTACTGCCCCTCCCCTCTTCCTTCTTGCCACTGGTAAGCACTAGTTTGTTCTGAAGATCTGTGAATTTGCTTCTTTTTTTGTTATATTCACTAGTTTGTTGTATTTTTTTTTTTAGATTCCACATATAAATGATAGCATACAGTATTTGCCTTCTCTGTCTGACTTATTTCACTTAGCATAATACCCTCCGTGTCCATGTTGCTGCAAATGGCAAAATTTCTTTCTTTTTTATGGCTGAGTAGTATTCCATTGTATGTACATATACACCACATCTTTATCCATTCATCTGTTGATGGACACTTAGGCTGCTTCTTGGCTACTGTAAATAGTGCTACTATGAATATGAACTCTGGGGTGCATGTATCTTTTCAAATTAGTGTTTCTGTTTTTTTTTTCTTCAGATAAGCTTCCTTTTCTCTAAAAGTGCATTGTAAGAGGTTTTTTTGAGGATGAAATGAGATAGAGCTTGAAAAACGCATCACGCTCTTTCTGGTATAGATTTCCTTCTTCTCCTCTCCTCCTCCTCCTCTTTCTGATACTCTTCGTGCTTATTCTGTATTAAATCCCACCACCACTATAGCCGTGTTTCTTTCTCTTCTGCAGACCCTCTCCAAGAGACTTCTTAGTGAATGCAAAATGTTGCTGGGAAAGTTTCATTCTGGGTTCCAACAATGCGTATGGTTGAGAGCACGGCTGTCGGTTGGAATGGGAGTGGGAGAGAGATGGTGGGCTAGTGGACTAGAAATATGGAGGTCGGTGCTAGATCAGGGCTGAGCATTCCCTTGCAAGTCCCCAGGAAAGGCTCCCAGGAGACCCTGCACTGGGCATATGATTCCCGCCCACGGAGCCCAGGCCATATCCTGACCATCTGCTGCCATAGACATAGCATAGGCTAGTAGTGACACCTCATTCTTTTAGAGGTGGAGGAAACAAGGCTCAGATTGGTGAATGGGCTTGCACAAAGGAAAGAAGCCAGCTGTGCGCTGTGCTGGCATCAAATGTTCAGCTGTCTTAATACTCGGTTCGGAACTCTGTCCTCCATATATTTTAGATTGTTCAGTTGTGCGTTGGGGAATATGGGAACTATGAACCTAACATTTTCTAAATACTTCTGAGTCCCTCCTACACACAGTTCTGGAAAAGCAGATCTAATATGTGTCTGGCGATCAGTATGTGTTCAGGACAGACTCTTTCCTTTCCACCCACAGATGTCCTGATTAAATTACCGTCCCGACCTTCGGGCAGGAGTTTCTCCTAAGTGAGCCAAGTGTTCCCACCTTCTGCCCAAGGTCTTCTTGGGCTAAGCTGCCAGGGAAACACAAATGGATTTAGTGTTGCTCTGTTGGTGCTTTCTTCCTTTATCTTAATTTGCTAGAATTCTCATGCCCTCCTTATTATCATCTTTACCTTTGAGAAAAAAACATCCACTGCACATCCTATGTAACCCTAAATGAATTACCCTGTTTAAGGAGCACGCTTCCTTTTCAGTTGCCTCATTCACTAGTCAGACCCTTCCTGAGTGCAATGACTTAAACTCCATTTTAAAATTATGTTTTTCTTTCCCATTATGGTTTATTACAGGATATTGCATATAGTTCCCTGTGCTATACAGTAGGACCTTGTTGTTTATCCATTCTATATGTAATAGTTTGCATCTGCTAACCCCAAACTCCCAATCCATCTCTCCCCCACTCCACCCTTGGCAATCACAAGTCTGTTCTCTATGCCTGTGAATCTATAAAGTCCATTTTTTAGAGCAGTTTTAGGTTCACAGGAAAATTGAGTAGAAAGTGCAGACAGCTCCCTCCTGTTCCCACACGTGTACAACCACCTCCACTATCGACACCCTGCACCAGAGTGGTACGTTTGTTACAAACGACGAACCTACATTGACACACAGTATCCCTCCAAACACTAAGTTTCACCTGTGGTGTTGTATATTCTGTGAGTTTTGACAAATGTATAACATCTATCCACCACTGTAGTATCATACAGAATCGTTACGCTATCCTAAAAATCCTCTGTGCTCTGCCGTGGTTCTTATTTTTAAACTTTTAACATAAACTATTGATAAAAGATGAAATTTAATACACATAAAGAAAAATGAACAAATCATAGACGTAGCTTAGTGACTGACCATACAGCAAACACTGCGTAACCACCACTCAGATCAAGGAAACAGATGTTCTCCAGCACCACCGACGGTCCTAGTGCACCACTGCGTGACCACAGCCCACTCCCTCCCTCATAAGGGGGTTTCTGAGTGCACGCTCTGGATGAGCTGGAGCAAACGTCCACCCGCGCAGCACCTGCTTCGGTTCCTGGCGGGGTGGAGGGGCGCAGGTGCTGCGGCGGCCAGCGTGGGTGCGCTCAGAGGCTCCTGCCCCTGCGTGTGGACTGCAGGCTGGGGTGTCTGCAGAGGCTGTACGGCAGGGTGAGGGATACCCTTGAGGCGGACTTGTAAGGTGCAGCAGCACGAGGCGGTAAGTTCTGCAGAGCCGGGGGAACGCCTCCAGATGGGCAGCTGTCAGTCAGACCTTGCTAGGCAGCGCTAGCCTCCAAAGTCCACAGCCAAGCAGTCCGGGCACTCAGACCCAGGTGGAGCCAGATGGCGAAGAGCTGGACGAGGCCCAGACTGGCATAGAGCACTTGGCATTCCTTGGAAGCCTCGCTGCCCGCGTGGATGAGGTCTCATCTGTGCTAGATGGTTAGGTGTGTAACACGGAGGGCTTCCCTGAGCCTGTGGAACTGCTGGCACAAAGTAGCCCCCAGCTGCAGGCTGGGACTGATTTAAGATGGCATTGGTGGGGGGCACTCTCATCCCGGCCACCCGCTGCTTATACTGGTTGGTCAGGTGAGCCTTTCTCTGGGCCAGGGTGACACACAGTGGCTTGGAGCCCACGATGCATCCGCTCAGTGACTGCTCCGCTTTGCCTCTTGGGGGCATGTGGAGCAGACAAAGCCAAACCCTTGCTTCTCCCATCCTCCCGCGTCCCCTTAGGACTGGCGATTGATCCAAAAGGAGAAAACTCTTCCTGAACTTCTCATCATCACTGGTGTCATCCAAGTTCTTAATGTAGAGATTCACCCCCTGACAGCGACTAATTCTCTCCTGTTGCAGCTGTTCAAACTTCCGCTTTAACGGGGCCTGCCGGTCCACTTTGTTCTGTGCACGGCCGAGGAAAATGACTTTCCCACTGATTGCCTTTCCATTTGTCTCTTCCAAGGCCTTATTGGCATCCTGGTGTTTTTTGTGACTCACAAAGCCGAAGCCTTTGGATTTCCCACTGGGATCTCTCACTTACCTTGACGCTTAGGGTCTTACCAAACTGGCTGAATAGCTCTTTCAGTCTCTCATTATCCACCTCGTCCCCAAAGTTTTTGATGTAAACGTTGGTGAATTCCTCGGCTTCCCGCTTGGCTTCCCGCTCTTTTCGAGACTTGAATCTGCCCACAGACACTTTGTGGTCACTGAGGGTCATGCCCTTCATCTTCTCGATGGCTTTGTCGGCAGCCTCTTGGGTCAAAGGAATAACCCTTAGGGCCGGTCTCATCACACCCTACCTTGCAGGACAGAATGTTTCCAAAAGCAGAAAAAGAATCACGAAGTGCCTTGATACGTATAGATTTGTCCAGGTTCTTGATGAAGACGTTTCCCACACCAGGTTTTCTCAAAGAGGGATCCTCTGAGGCCACGTGATACGGGTCAGCTTTCCCTTACTCACATCGAAGTTCGTGGTCTCCAAGGCCCGCTCAGCCGGCTGCTGGAAGTGGACGCAGGCAGAACCCAGGGAGTGGCCCCCACGGACGGACAGCACAGGCCCCGCAGGGCTGAACTTGGCTCACAGCGAGGCCTCGGTGATGTGAGAGTGCAGGTTACCCACACACGGGGGGCCGTGGGGTAGCCACTGGCAGCAGCGCTCATCTCCCCAGCCCCGACCGCTCCCAGACCTGCTAGGAGGACTTCTTAGCGGGACCACACAGGACAACAGGGGCTCTGCTCGGAGCCGTGGCCTGAAGCTCAGAGAAGCTGGAGGGGGCTCCGAGGACCAGAGAGAGGAGTTCGGGGCTGGCTCCCAAGAGACTGCCAAACCGCAGGCTCTCAAAGCTCATATGGCCCTCCCTGGGAGTCTGTTAATATTCAGCTGTGCTGGTCTGAAGCAACGGACAAAGGATTAATCTCCAAAATATACAAACAGCTCATGGAGCTCAATATCAAAAAAACAAACCACCCAATTAAAAAAATGGGTGGAAGACCTAAATACACATTTCACCAGAGAAGACATACAGATGGCCAAGAGGCACATGAAAAGATGCTCAACATCACTAATTATTAGAGAAATGCAAATCAAAACTACAGTGAGGTATCACCTCACTCCGGTCAGAATGGGCATCATCAAAAAGTCTACAAACAATAAATGCTGGAGAGGGTGTGGAGAAAAGGGATCCCTCTTGCACTGTTGGTGGGAATGTAAATTGGTGCAGCCACTATGGAGAACAGTAAGGAGGTTCCTTAAAAAACTAAAAACAGAACAACCATAAGACCCAGCAATCCCACTATTGGGCATATACCCTGAGAAAACCATAATTTAAAAGGACACATGTACCCCAGTGTTCATTGCAGCACTATTTATAATAGCCGGGACATGGAAACAACCTAAATGTCCAATGACAGATGAATGGATAAAGAAGATGTGGCACGTATATACAATGGAATATTACTCAGCCATAAAAAGGAATGAAATTGGGTCATCTGTAGAGATGTGGATGGACCCAGAGTCTGTCATACAGAGTGAAGTAAGTCAGAAAGAGAAAAACAAGTATCGTATATTAACGCATATATGTGGAATCTAGAAAAATGGTACAGATGAACCTATTTGTAGGCCAGGAATAGAGATGTAGATGTACAGAACGGACATGTGGACATGGGGGAGAAGGGGAGGGCGGGACGGATTGGGAGATTAGGTTTGACATACACTACCATGTGTAAAACAGATAGCTAGTGGGAACCTGCTGTAGAGCACAGCTCAGTACTCTGTGACCACCTAGATGGGTGGGATGGGGGGGGTGGGAAGGAGGTCCAAGAGGGAGGGGATATACATATAGCTGATTCACTTCATTGTATAGCAGAAACTAACACAACATTGTAAAACAATTTTACTCCAGAAAAAAAAAAAAAAGAAATGAAAGAAAATGTACCACCTGAGTTCAGTAACCATTATTCTTCAAGTCTCAAGTGAAATGCCATTTCTTCAGGGAGCTCCTTCCTGATCAACTTACATTATTAACCCATTTGACTGTCCGTTTATATTGTTTTTCTCAAGGTTGCAGAATGGAGTTACTCTTTCCCAATGACTTCACAGCACCTTGTAATCACTGATCAGAACGAGGACTCTCTCCTCTCGTCCCTTATCTCCATTCTCCTTCCCTCCCTTCCATTCTAATGTGTCTAGTATGTCTTTAAGTATGAGGGTAGCTTCTAAAAAGATGTAGCATTGTTTTCCTGCGTGTATTTAAAAATTTTAATACATGTCATTACGCATTGAATCACACACACACACATAAAATTAAAACGGGGACACCCCTGCAAACGACACAAATACTTCAAGAGGCAACCGCAGGGTACGCACGGTGGCCTCGAGAAACGCATTTCTGTATAAATACAGGCCTCGGGCTCCAGGGGTTTAAAATTACAGCAGCCCGCGGAGGAGGGAAACCAAATATACGTAAATGCCAACTCGGCGAAGGCAAGCCCTGGGCGCATCCGCCTCCCACGCCAGGTAGAAGCAAGGCAGCGCCGAGGCGTGGTGCGCGGACAGGTGGTGGGCAAGCACGTGGTGGGCGGACGCCTGGTGCGCAGACGCGCGGTGGGGCGACACGTAGTGCGCGGAAACGTGGTGTGCGGACGCCTGGTGTGCGGACACATGGTGGGCGGACGTCTGGTGCGCAGACGCGTGGCGGGCGGACACGTAGTGCGCGGAAACGTGGAGGGCGGGCGCGTGGTGCGCGGACACGTGGTGGGGGACATCTGGTGCGCAGACGCGTGGTGAGCGTACACGTAGTGCGCGGAAACGCGGTGGGCGGACGTCTGGTGCGCAGACGCTTGGTGAGCGGACACGTAGTGCGCGGAAACGTGGAGGGCGGACGCGTGGTGCGCGGACACGTGGTGGGCGGACATCTGGTGCGCAGCCGCGTGGTGGGCGGACACGTAGTGCGCCGAAACGTGGTGGGCGGACGCCTGGTGCGCGGACACGCGGTGTGCGCGGGCGCGGGCACGGGCACGCGGGCGGCTCACAGGTAGCCTTGTGGTCGGGGACCAGCGGTCGCCCGGGTGCTGGAAGCGTGCGAAAGTGGCTTCCCCGCGGGTTCTCCGAGGAGGATTCGCTCTCCCGCCCCCGTCTTTTTTAGATTTTAAAGCGTTTTAGGGTTTTTAAAAAACCTTTTCTTTTTTTTTCTTCAGGGTGCTAGGCGTGAGAGCAGTGGAGGCTGCCGCGACCGGGGGCGGAGAGAGCAAAGTATACGTTCTTATCAGTTATTTGCTATTAATTTCTGCTACGGAGTGTGACCTTCTGTTAGAAATAAGTATCATAGGGTAGTCACCCTACCCAGGAACAAGAGAAGGTTTTTCAATACAGGTAAGCGGTTTAAAAAAAAAAAAAAAAAAAAGGCACATAAAGTGAAGAAGCCATAAAAGTTGCATGAGGTTTGTGGCACGGCAGAGCTTGAGGCCCACGAAAGACGTGGAAATCGAGTCTCGTTGGATGGGGAAGCTCAAAGAAAACTCACTCTGTATGTGGGGTCCCATACTTAAATTGGGCGCTCCAAATGGGAATAAATGAGAGAGAATGGTTTCTTTTACGATTACTACCCAAACTTTTGTACCGATATAAAGGCAGGCCATGTATGGCGGAAAGAACACAGACCTTGGCTTTTGCTAGAATGGGTTGGCCTCTGGGCTCTGCTACTTATGAGTTATGTGATATTGGCTAAGTTACCTAATATGTCTGGATTTCGGGTTCTTCATCTGTAAAATGAAAATAAATGTACCTCTTCATAAGGTTATTGTAGAGGTAAATGGAGATGACAAATATAAAATACAGGGACTGTGGGTTCTTGTTGATTGTTCTTTTCTTCCTTTTTTTATCAGGAAAAGGGAAAAAAAAATGAGTGGAAAGTGACTTGGCCTTATATGTATAATATTATAAGTCAAAAGAATTGCGAGAGAAGAGGGATGGGAAAAGAACAGGAGCGACTTTGGCAGGCTGGCCCTTCCCTACTGCACTGTGGCTCTTCAGTAAGTCTTGTAGAACTGGGTTTCTCTGTCAGTTTCATCTCTTCTGCAATGCCTCTTTGGCCTCCACTTGCCTGACCCTGATGGAATAGCTGAAAATCTGGTTGTTCTAGCAGGCACACAGCTTTTTCATTGGAGAAAGTTTAGGTGAGGGTCAGGGATGGCTGGCCCTCAGAAAATATCTTTCCCAGGTATGCTTCTGAGGGTACTGCTTTGCCAGGGCTCCCCAAGGGATTCCGTCCCTATTTCAACAACAGAACCCTTATGTTGCTACAACCTTGCTTGTTTGATGGTTCTCTTTTGTGATATACAATCTGCTGTACACCTGCCTTCGTGGACTGCATAATGCTCAGTATGTTCATGTTATAATGAATACCCAGAATCAAGTTGGAAGAGATTCTGTTTCCTATAGTGAAAATCCCTGGGATTAAAAAAAAGTCCCCCCATCTCACTAATCCTAGAAGATACCAGTGGGCACACAGTGCTCCTTTCCTTTTAACTTCTGTGGTTAATCTCTGGGGCTTAGGAACGCGGGAGTAGGGAGGGATGGTGCCTGAGGTTTTGACCAGGAGCCCAAGGTTTCACAACAGAGCACTGGATCGCAAGGTTTAAAGATGCATTTCCCTAGACCAGCCTCCTCTTGCAGGATCTTTGCCCCACATCCAGCTCATCCCTAGAGAATCCGTGGAGATGTCAGTGCTGGGGAAGGCCTGAGACCTATTCCCATGGCCCAGCTTAACTTACACCCATCCCCTTATCTGGAAGCACACGTGTCAAGAGGAAGATCCGGGTCAATGCAAGGAGGTGGCCTCCCATATCTGATGAAGGGACATGGTTCAGACCCTAGAACTTCCCAGTAGAAGATGGGGAGACCCTTGTTTCAAGCTGGGCTGGACGGTTGGGGCTTCAGTATGACCCATTCTGCCATATAGAGCTGATAGGAGACTCCATAGAAGTCAGAGGGTAGGAGTGCATTGCTGCCCTCTCCTTAGCAACTGGGGGACTTCAGACTTTTTCTTCAGGCTGGTAGGCCCGAAAGCAGCGGAGGCTGCAGCGACTGGGGGCAGAGGAACAGGAACAAAGGGTCTGAGCGCAGCAGCTCCTCTGATTACTGGCAAAACTTGACCTAAATCTAGGTTCTTCTAGGGCATGGTCCAGAACCTTCCACTCTTACCATGTTCCTCTAACTGTTTGCTGGGGCAGGACTTAGAGTGAGGATTAAGATCATAGTTTCAGTGTCTCTAACACCCTGCAAGCTCTGAGAGACAGCTTCAGACCAAAACCCAAGTCCAAACCCAAGTAGGAAAATCCAGCTGGTTACATATAACAGCTCCTTCGACATGAGGACAATGAAGAAATCACTCTCTGGACCTGGAGAAGTTTAGAGAGGAAAGTGGGGTCTGGTTGTCCCAAGTGATCAAAGAGACACATCTGCCTGGAAGGGGCTGTGTGATCAGGTGAATCAATTTATTGCCTTTAGCAAGATTTGATTATGTTTGGAGTCTTAGGACATTCTGTGAGGAGATATTGGCTGGGAACTCGTCCCTGGCCACACGTAGGGAAGACTGTTCTCAGTACCTTCTTTCAAGATCGGATGGCCTTATGCCACTGGGACTGATGCCCAGAAGTCCCCAGGGCTAGTTTGCCTTCTTCCTTAGCTTCTGCCAGATTGCCTAGAGAACATGATTTTTTCCTTTGGGCATTGAAGTCTCTGCCCTGTCCTCAAATTTCTTAGCACACTTGTAGCTAACTGGGTTGTCCTTATTTCCATGGATTTCTATGAGGGGCTGTGGAGAAAGGCAGTTCTGCAACACTGGTCATGCGTCTGGCATGTGACAAATATTCAGCCTTACTCATAAGTATGGGCAGATCACCAGCCCACCCTTCCCTTACTCAGACTCGTATCTGTAAGAAGTGAGGCACAGACCCAATGTGGGAAAATACGGAAGGGCCAGGATCACTATGGGTGTGGAGGAGAAATGTAGCATGGGGTGTGGAAGTAGAGCACTGTAGGGAGCAGGAAAAGGGGGAGAATCAGTTCAGTTCTGTTCAGTGTGGCCAGCATTAGTGGCACTTTATGCCGGGCACTGTGCTGGGTTCCAGGGACGTAAAGAAGAGAGAAGACTCTGTGCTCACAGTTGCATGGGCCATAGGTTATAATTTTAATATGATGAGGTAAAAGCTGTGATACAGGATTTATGTACAGGGTGCTATGGAAACTTGGGGCATGAAACTGAGCTTTGAGGGAAGCAGGGAAAGACTCCTGGAGGAGATGATACTCTGGAGTAGAATCTTTAAGGGTAAGTAGGGATTATCCAGGAAGTACAAGAAAGAGGGCTCTAGGAGCAATCAGTAGATCCATAGGGTCAGGGGAGAGAGGTATAGAAAAGTTTGGTGTGTGCTGGTATGAACGCACATTTATGTATCGCTAGAACATGGGGGGTGGTTACAGATAAGGCTGGAGAAGGGGGTAGAGCCAGGTTACAAAGGACCATGAGTGAAAATTTATTTATTTATTTAATTTTATTTTTTATTGAAGTACAGTTGATTTACACTATTTCACGTATACAACAGAGTGATTCAGTTATACAAATATGTATTCTTTTTCAGATTTTTTTAAAACTTACTGAAGTATAGTCGATTTACAGTGTTTCAGGTATACAGGGAAGTATTTAAGTAATACATAAATGTATATGTCTATTCTTTTTTTTTTAAACATCTTTATTGCAGTATAATTGCTTTACAATGGTATGTTAGTTTCTGCTGTATAACAAAGTGAATCAGCTATATGTATACATATATCCCCATATCCCCTCCCTCTTGCGTCTCCCTCCACCCTCCCTATCCCACCCCTCTAGGTGGTCACAAAGCACCGACCTGATCTCCCTGTGCTATGTGGCTGCTTCCCGCTAGCTATCTATTTTACATTTGCTAGTGTATATATGTCCATGCCACTCTCTCACTTTGTCCCAGCTTCCCCTTCCCCCTCCCTGTGTCCTCAAGTCCATTCTCTTCGTCTGCGTCTTTACTCCTGTCCTGCCACTAGGTTCTTCAGAACCATTTTTTGGTTTTTTTTAGATTCCATATATATGTGTTAGCATACGGTATTTATATTTCTCTTTCTGACTTACTTCACTCTGTATGACAGTCTCTAGGTCCATCCACCTCACTACAAATAACTCAATTTCATTTCTTTTTATGGCTGAGTAATAATCCATTGTATATATGTGCCACATCTTCTTTATCCGTTCATCTGTCGATGGACACTTAGGTTGCTTCTGTGTCCAGGCTATTGTAAATAGAGCTGCAATGAGCATTGTGGTACATGACTCTTTTTGAATTATGGTTTTCTCAGAGTATATGCCCAGTAGTGGGATTGCTGTGTTGTATGGTAGTTCTATTTTTAGATTTTTAAGGAACTTCCATACTGGTCTCCGTAGTGGCTGTATCAATTTACATTCCCACCAACAGTGCAAGAGGGTTCCCTTTTCTCCACACCCTCTCCAGCATTTATTGTTTGTAGATATTTTTGATGATGGCCATTCTGACTGGTGTGAGTTTTGATTTGCATTTCTCTAATGATTAGTGATGTTGAGCATCCTTTCATGTGTTTGTTGGCAATCTATATCTTCTTTGGAGAAATGTCTATTTAGCTCTTCTGCCCTTTTTTGGATTGGGTTGTTTGTTTTTTGATATTGAGCTGCATGAGCTGCTTGTATATTTTGGAGATTAATCCTTTGTCAGTTGCTTCATTTGCAAATATTTTCTCCCATTCTGAGGGTTGTCTTTTCGTCTTGTTTATGGCTTCCTTTGCTGTGCAAAAGCTTTTAAGTTTCATTAGGTTCCATTTGTTTATTTTTGTTTTTATTTCCATTTCTCTAGGAGGTGGGTCAAAAAGGATCTTGCTGTGATTTATGTCATAGAGTGTTCTGCCTATGTTTTCCTCTAAGAATTTTATAGTGTCTGGCCTTACATTTAGGTATTTAATCCATTTTGAGTTTATTTTTGTGTATGGTATTAGGGAGTGTTCTAATTTCATTCTTTTACATGTAGCTGTCCAGTTTTCCCAGCACCACTTACTGAAGAGGCTGTCTTTTCTCCATTGTATATTCTTGCCTCCTTTATCAAAGATAAGGTGACCATATGTGTGTGGGTTTATCTCTGGGCTTTCTATCCTGCTCCATTGATCTATATTTCTGTTTTTGTGCCAGTACCATACTGTCTTGATTGCTGTAGCTTTGTAGTATAGTGTGAAGTCTGGGAGCCTGATTCTTCCAGCTCCGTCTTTCTTTCTCAAGATTGCTTTGGGTATTCGGGGTCTTTGTGTTTCCATACAAATTGTGACATTTTTTGTTCTAGTTCTGTGAAAAATGGCATTGGTAGTATGATAAGGATTGCACTGAATCTGTAGATTGCTTTGGGTAGTATAGTCATTTTCACAGTGTTGATTCTTCAAATCCAAGAACATGGTATATCTCTACATCTGTTTGTATGATCTTTAGTTTCTTTCATCAGTGTCTTATAGTTTTCTGCATACAGGTCTTTTGTCTCCTTAGGTAAGTTTATTCCTAGGTATTTTATTCTTTTTGTTGCAATGGTAAATGGGAGTGTTTCCTTAATTTCTCATTCAGATGTTTCATCATTAGTGTATAGGAATGCAAGAGATTTCTGTGCATTAATTTTGTATCTTGCTACTCTACCAAATTCATTGATTAGCTCTAGTAGTTTTCTGGTAGCATCTTCAGGATTCTCTATGTAGAGTATCATGTCATCTGCAAACAGTAACGGTTTTATTTCTTCTTTTCTGATTTGGATTCCTTTTATTTCTTCTCTGATTGCTGTGGCTAAAACTTCCAAAACTATGTTGAATAATAGTGGTGAGAGTGGGCAACCTTGTCTTGTTCCTGATCCTAGTGGAAATGGTTTCAGTTTTTCACCATTGAGGACGACGTTGGCTGTGGGTTTGTCATATATGGCCTTTATTATGTTGAGGTAAGTTCCTTCTTTGCCTACTTTCTGGAAGGTTTTTATATATATGTCTATTTTTTTCAGATTCTCTTCCATTATATGGTATTAGAAGATATTGAATATAGTTCCCTGTGCTATACAGTAGGTCCTTGTTGTTTATGTATTTTATGTATAGTAGTGTGTATATGTTAATCCCAAATTCCCAGTTTATCCCTCCCCCCATGAGTGAAATGTTAACAACTGTAGACTGAGGGTATTATAGAGGCACTCCTGAAGGGAGTGTGAGGAAGTGGGAAGGTCTGACTTGTCTTTTGGATGGCCCCATTGAGCAGTTCTGTGTGGGATGGATGTTGGGGCAGGATTAGAGTTAAGGAGGTTAGAAGGTTGTTTCAAATGTTCAGTCAGCTCATTAGGCAACGCCGCTGTTGGCTTATCCCTTACATTGAAACACTGCTCAAGCTGGTAGTGTCCACTATAGAACTATTAATAAGAAAGTGATATTGTACAAGTGAAGCCTATGCAGATGTTGAGGGGAGAGGTAATGTCAGTATGTGAAGACGCGTGGTCTGACTCTGGGGTACTCATTACACTTGTGTATTTGCCATAATCCAGGGTCTGTGTCTTGGTTTTCCACTCTCCCAAAGCATATCCATCCCCCAGGGTCTAGATTCACATAAACCAGGCTCATCAGATTTATTTACAAAACATGTATCATAATATATTGATTTATGATGAGAAACAGTCATCATGGGGTTGAAATAGTCCATGTCAGCTGGGTTGCAGCAAGAGTGCTTTGAGCCCCTCATGCACTGCTGGAGGATGGACACGGTTGGAGTATTTTATGATCACGATTACACTGATGAGGGGTGGCCAGAGAATAATGCATTTTATTGATACGGGTTTGAAGTCTACACATCTTACATTGGTTTTCCTTGGTTTTTGTCCTAATACATGCTTCCTAAAGTTGAAATAATATTAACTTTGAGGCTTATGTGGTAGATGGAGTACATGTCCATACCTTATATCTTATCATCTTTTAAAGACAGAAAGGCTCCTCACTGTGTTCAGTGACTTGGTGCTGTGGGATGCAGATAGTCTCCTACTAGGCTAAGCTGAACATGATTTGTTGGTGGCATCAGGGATATGAGGGCATTTAGTATTTTTCAGCTACTCAGTTTGGTAGCCATTTCAACTTCCTTCTAGGTCTCCTTTATATGAGAGAGAATTCTGTCTTATTTAAGTTACTTTTATTTTGGGGTTTCCCATTATTTACATTATACCAGATCCTAAGTGTCACCACAGGAAAATTATATTTAATAGAAACCTGGTAAAGCTACATGAACACTAGCAAAAAGAGGATCTGAAGCAAAAAACTATAACAATGTTTATGGGCAAAAAGGCAAAGAATGTCACTACATAATGATAAGAAACAGGAAGATATAATAATTCTAAATGTACTGTAGGTGCCCACTTTTATGGCATTAAAAAACAAAGCTAAAGGACACAGCCAAGCACATATCAGAGCTCTGATCTTTGTAAACCAGGAGGGTCTTTGGTGTTTCTGCCCAGCAATGTGCATCTAATTTGCGGGCCTCATTATTTATGGCTGCTAAGAGATATGAAATCATAAAGCTCATTAGTGAATGGACTGCTCAGCTGCAACTAAAGAATGAAAGTCCCCAGTGGCCCTGTGCTCTGGCTGATTACTAAAGAAAAATAGGAGAAAGTATACTGGGATGTAAAATCAGCAGTTTTTGCTAGAATTGACATTTTTTTCCCAACTATTAGAGCCCACCTTTCTTTGTCTTTCGGTGTTGTTTTCACTCTTATTATAAATAGGTTATTTCCAGATTAAAAAAAATTCAGTCTTAAAACCTCTGTGTTTTAACTGATAATTATCGTCCATTTATATTTGCTTTGATAAGTGACAATTTATTTGTCTTTTTTGTGCTTTTTATTTACCATTTTATTGATTAAGTGATTATTGATTGATTTTTGCTTGTATTGATTGTGCTTCCTTTGGTTTCGAAGTTACACATTCTATTTTTATTCTTATAGAGATGATTTATTTTTAACCAGTAAACTTGATTAAAAAATGTCTAAAGTTAATCATTATCTTCATCTTCTTCCAATAGACTTTGGAATGTTTTACTGCAGTAGTTTTCTGCTCACCTTTCATGTTGTGTTTAATATTTTAATTTAACCTTATTTTTATACCTCTAAATTATTTATTTATATATTTTATTATTTTAATAGTTGTTGCTTGTAAGTATTCTCTGATGTAAATAATTTCCTTATTAATGCTTTTTTCATCTTACTTTTTCTCTCTGGGCTTAATTTACTGCTTTATGAAGTGCATCTTTTAGTAATAGTTTTAGTGATGATTTTTATTAGTTACAATATAGTTGATGTACCACATTATATGAGTTTCAGGTGTACAACATAGTGATTCACAATTTTTTAAAGGTTATACTCCATTTATAGTTATTATAAAATATTGGCTATAATTCCTGTGTTGTACAATATATCCTTGTAGCTTATTTATTTTCCACATAGTAGTTTGTACCTCTTAATCCCCTCCCCCTGACTTGCCCCTCCCCACTTCCTTCTCACACTGGTAACTACTAGTTTGTTCTCCATATCTGTAAGTCTTGTTTCTTTTTTGTTATAGTCATTTGTTTGTTTTATTTTTTAGATTCCACATATAAGTGATATAATGATACTTGTTTTTCTCTGTCTGACTTATTTCGCTTAGCATAATACTCTCCAGGTCCATCCATGTTGTTGCAAATGGCAAAATCTCATTTCTTTTTTATTACTGAGTAGTATTCCATTGATTATATATGTATATGTATGTGTGTGTGTGTGTGTGTGTGTGTGTATGTGTGTATCCATCCCATCTTCTTTATCCATTCATCTGTTGATGGACACTTAGTTTGCTTCCATATGTTGGGTATTGTAAATAATGCTGCTGTGAATATTGGGGTTGTTAGTTCCATTTTTAATCTTTGAGGAACCTCCATACTGTTTTTCATAGTGGCTGCACCAATTTACATTCCATCAGTTGGGTATCAGGCTTCCCGTTTCTCCACATCCTCATGTGCATTTGTTATCTCTTGTCTTTTTGATGATAGCCATCCTGACAGGTGTGAAGTGATATCTTATTGTGTTTTTTATTTGCATGTCCCTATCTTTTCTCCATTGAGTATTCTTGGCTCTCTTGTAAAATATTAGTTGATCATATATGCATGGGGTCTTATTTCTGGGCTCTTATTTCTGTTCCATTGGTGTATGTGCCTGTTTTTATGCCAGTACCATACTGTTTTGATTACTATAGGTTTATAATATAGTTTGTAATTAGGAAGCATGATGCCTCCAGCTTTCTTGTTCTTTCTCAGCATTATTTTGGCTATTTGGGACCTTTTGTGGTCCCATATGAATTTTAGAATTGTTACTTTTATTCTGTAAAAACTGCCATTGGCAATTAGAATATCACCCCTTTTCAACCCTTGATGAATTAATGGATCTGGGAGTTAAGTATCAATGATTACTGAAAGCACAAAAAGAGGCACAACCAGATATTATGAGATTTTTTTTAAAAATTTTATTTATTTATTTGTTTATTTTTGGCTGTGTTGGGTCTTCATTGCTGCGTGAGGGCTTTCCTCTAGTTGTGGCGAGCAGGGGCTACTCTTCATTGCAGTGCGTGGACTTGTCATTGCGGTGGCTTCTCTTGTTGCAGAGCACAGGCTCTAGGAGCATGGGCTTCAGTAGTTGTGGCACGTGGGCTCAGTAGTTGTGGCTCACAGCCTCTAGAGCGCAGGCTCAGTAGTTGTGGCTCACAGGCTTAGTTGCTTAGTGGCATGTGGGATCTTCCCGGACCTGGGTTCGAACTCGTGTCCCCTGCATTGGCAGGCGGATTCTTAACCACTGCGCCACCAGGGAAGGCCTATTATGAGATTTTGATGAAAAGACACAGGAAAACTTGTAGTTCTGGTAAAGGGATTGAACCTGAGTCTGACCAAGCCTCTGGATCCAGCTGCCAATCTCCAGGAAATATGAGGACAGAGGTACAAGTTCAACCTCACCATGAGTGAGTACACAGTCAAGAAAATCCACGTTGTGGGTAAATCTGCAGGTCAGGTGTCCTAGGCTATTCAACAGGTAAATTGTAAGAGAGCAGGAGGAAGAACACACAGATAAAGAGAGACCAAAAGATATATCAAATAAAAAATGAGCAAAATGAAGTTTTAGTTTTGTAAGATTCGTAAATTGTAGTTTGCTCAATTGGTTGGCATAAATAGAAAGAAATTCAGGGACATGATTACAATAAAAGTCAAGGGTTGTGGTAACTTGCGAGGGTTATGATTGGGATGGGGGTATAGGGAAGTATTTCTTGGGTGGCTGCAAAGTTGTGTTTTATCATCTGAGTGGTGTTTACTATAAGGTTAAGCTTATAATAATTTGTGAAGCCTTACATTTGTCTTGTGGGTTTTTTGTATATGTGTTATTTATGTATTTTACAGCCAAAAGTTTTATTTTTTTGATTCCTTTTCCGGTAAGTGGCCTGAGGTGACCTCTAAAAGTGGTTCGCTATTCACTTGACCCAGAAGACCCCACAAAATCATGCAAGTCAAGAGGTTCAAATCTTTGTGTTCACTTTAAGAACACTTGTGAAACTGCCCAGGCCATTAAGGGTATGCATATCCGAAAAGTCACCAAGTATCTGAAGGATGTCACTTTAAAGAAGCAATGTGGGCTTCCCTGGTGGCACAGTGGTTGAGAATCTGCCTGCCAATGCAGGGGACACGGGTTCGAGCCCTGGTCTGGGAAGATCCCACATGCCACGGAGCAACTAGGCCCGTGAGCCACAACTACTGAGCCTGCGCGTCTGGAGCCTGTGCTCCGCAACAAGAGAGGCCGCGATAATGAGAGGCCCGCGCACTGCAATGAAGAGTGGCCCCCGCTTGCCGCAACTAGAGAAAGCCCTCGCACAGAAACGAAGACCCAACACAGCCATAAATAAATAAATTAACTAAATAATAAAAAAAAAAAAAAGAAAAAGAAGCAATGTGTGCCATTCCATCATTACAATGGTGGAGTTGGTAGGTGTGCCCAGGCCAAACAGTGGGGCTGGACGCAGGGTCGGTGGCCCAAAAAGAGTGTTGAATTTTTACTGCATGTGCTCAATAATGCAAAGAGTAATGCTGAAGTTAAGGGCTTAGATGTAGATTCTGTGGTCATTGAGAACATCCAGGTGAACAAAGCTGCCAAGATGTGGCACAGGACTTACAGAGCTCATGGTCGGATCATCCCATACATGAGCTCTCCCAGCCCCACTGAGATGATCCTTACTGAAAAAGAACAGATTCTTTCTAAAGCAGAAGAGCAGCTTGCACAGAAGAAAAAGATATCCCAGAAGAAACTGAAGAAATGCTGCAAAAAATAAATGCAAATAAAAGTAAAAAAAAAAAAGTTTTACTTTTTTAAAAGAGGGGATTAATGACAAAGCAGCATAACTTAAGAGATGGGTGGGAATGTGCTAGGAGCGTGGCTGGAAGGATAAGACTTGTCAGGAGAATTGACACTTATTCCTCTGAAGAAGAAGGAAAAGAGGAAAAATACATATATATTTATAGGTATATGGTTGCTTATTGAGTGAGGTGGGTGGGAATAGGGTGCAAAGGTAAATGATTTAAGACCCTCTGACATTTATTTTTTTCTGGAGCAGAAACCAGATCACCTGCTGGGAGTAGGACAGGCTCTGGTGGGCAGTGAGGTCAAATAGCATCTGAAGTGAAAGGGATGACCTAATTTCTACCCTCAGCTTGCTTGTGGGATTGTGTGATATTCTCCAGTGGCTTTCAGAAGCCCAGGAGTAGAAGCAGCTCTGTGGCTGACTTTTCTTCTGTGTAGTGTGATAGAAGAAAAAAAATAACAATTAGTGTCCTAGAAAAAAATTGTTTGATGTGATGTCATTTGGGTCATAGATATTACCCAGGAAGATGAAAGGTTAATGTTTGTCATGGGTTAAATTATGCAAAGACGCTGGAGTCCTTACCTCTAGTGCTTGTGAATGTGACCTTATTTGGAAATACGGTCCCTGCAGATGATCGAGTTAAGGTGGGTTCTGATCCAATACGACCGTGTCCTCATAAGTGGGCAGAATTGGACACAGGCACAGACACATACGGAGGGAAGACAATGTGAAGACACAGGGAGAACACCATCTCCAAACCATGGAATGCCAGGGGCTACTAGAAGCTAGGAGAGAGACTTGGAACAGATCCTGCCTTCACAAGCCTCAGAAAGAAACAACCCTGAAGACAGCTTGATTTCAGACTTCTAGCGCCCAGAAGTGTGAGACAATACATTTCTGTTGTTTCAGCCCCCCAGGTTGTAGCGCTTTATTAGGGCGGCCCTAGGGAATTAATGCAGTGCCATAGAAAAAAATTTGGGTTTGGTTGATGTGATGTCATATACATGTGATGTGCGTGGTGCATGCTCTCATTGAGCTTGTAGTCAAGTGGAGGGAGCAAATATTAAATCAAGAAAAACATAAGTATGCTAACAATGGAAAAGGATCCTGTGATAAAAATTAACAAGGGAGAATATGATTTAGGTGTGGAGCATTCAGGAAAATTTATTCTGTGGAAAAGACCGAGAATATCTCTTTAAATGAGTAAATGTTAGGTGAAAGTTGGGGGACGGCGATGCGGATTTCCAGGATGTGCGAATAGCTTGGGTAGAAGCTGTGAGGGGGTGTGTTTGAGAACAGTGAAGTCCAGGGGTTGGACCAAGGGGAGGGGGTGGGCAAATGAGAGGAGTAGGGCTGGGGAGGTAGTCGGGGGCCAGTCGGGGGGCTTGGCGTCCATGTAAGCAGCTGGTACTTCAGCCCATTAGGAAGACGGTGAAAGGCTTTACGCGTGGCAAATGCGTGATCCAGTTTTAGTTTTATAAAGGTCATTTTGATGACTACATGAAGGAGGAATGATAAATACGTAAAAATGACACAGGAGACCGGTTAAGAGGCCATTTACTCAGTCGAACGACAGATGGTGATACCTCGAGCTGTGTGGTGGTCGTGCAGAGGGAGGGGTGGGTGGGGGTGAGCTGATGGGTGAGGTTTGTTGAGCAGTGCGGTGTGGGTGGGGTGAGGGAGAGGAGGTGTCAGATCATGTCTGGGATTGTTCTGGAAACTGCATGGGGCTGTTAGCAAATGCTCTTCCCTGTTCCATGGTGTGTGGAGCCTCAACAGATGAATAGCCTCCGGTCACCAAAGGCTGCTGGGAAGCAGCATCCTCCAGAGGAGAACCCAGCGTTTCACTGGAACGTAGAGGTGGAAGGGTGTGCTGGGGAGAAGGTATGAAGTGGAAGGAATTGGGGTTCTGGAGGGCACCGTGATAAGAGTGGAGTTGGAGGCCAAGGAGGATGGCTGGAGAAGAGGCGATCAGAGCCAGATGAGGTGAAAGAATGCCTTTCTGGCTGTACTTGTTGCTTCGATCTGGAAAGTGGTTCTCATGTCCCTAAGTGCACCCATGCTCTCTTGATCATTTCCCCAAACTCATGTCTTTCACCTTTTCTGTACTGAATGATTGTTTTGCTCTGCAGTTCTTTTATGGTTTTGCACAGCTCTGTAAGGGCAGTCACATCGCAGCCTTCCTGAAGCTGGAAAGCACGAGGCCACCATAGCGGTACACGTGCAGGTGAGTTTTCATGAGGTGAAAAGTGCATGGGACAGAGGGATGGAAGAGTCGGTTGCTGCCCCGGCTCCTCTGCTCTAGCTGGAGGGGCTGTGTCTCTAGCATCTCCAGCCTCACACGTCTTCTTGTGTTCTGTGGGTCTGACAGCCCCGTAAGTGCACGTTTTATAGAGGGTGCTTCGCAAGCACTGCCTCGTTTGGTCCCACCACGGGCCTTTGCGGTGGAAGCACGGGTGGTGCACGGCCTGTCTTACGGGCGAGAGAAGTGATGTCTGGAGAGGCAAAGCAGTGCCGTATTGAAATCTCATCAAGCTGAGTCCAGATCTGAACTCGGATTGCCTGATTCTGGGTTCCATATTCTTTATAAAGGTCAGATAGAGGTTTCGTTAAGCTTAAAACACGTTGAGAACTGTCAAATAAACTGTTAAGCACTCTTGACCTTCAGTCCCTCAAAGCAAGAGTTCTAACACGAATTCTCTGTAGATCCCACGTTGCCCAGCATGGAAGACTCATGTTGATGGTATTATAGGGCTTTGCCCTGCTCTTTGGGAAGCTCTGATTTCCCTAAATAGATTGTAGCCACACTAGAACTGGGCTGGAGCATACTTTAATTCTTTTGTATGCAGGAGTCACGTTAGTTGTGTTGCTGTCGTTTATGATCTGTATAAACTTGAGCAAGTCATTTTTTCCACCTGAGCTTCATTTTCTTTGCTTTTAAAATGGGAGAGTAATATCTACCTGGGGTTTCTTTTTTCTCAGGGTGAGAGATTGAAAACAACTGTTGAAAACACTTTGTCAGCTAAATAAAGTAGCCTTACAGCTCTCTGCACACTATAGGCATTTGTTAAATGGATGTACAGTGAAGATACAAGGAAGCCTACACAGCATCCTCCCAGGCCATTAGGGCTGTTCCCGCGATGAGAATGCAGTTTGCAAGTGGCGCTCAGGAAGTGTATTTTAATGGTGAGACATCATGTTCAAAGTCAGACTTCTAGTTTATTGAATTGCTCAGTGGAGCAAGCAGATGTTCTTGTTCCTGAAAGGTTCACCAGTCATGCAGCTCCTGTGTCTCGAGAGCTGCATATAGAGTGACTCTCCCCTGCTCTCAGCTGTCTCTTTGCTGATTGGTTCAGCCATGAGGAGCTTACTCTTGGTCCTTGTGATCCTAGTCTTGCTCTCCTGTGTTCCACCAGGTAAAACGGAATCCCCTCCCTGTGGAATTATGAACAGTTAAGGGAAAGTGGGAATGAGGTCCTATAAGCGTGAGGAGGAAGCTGGACTTGGATGAAGGAAGTTGAAACAGGGAGGGATGTGAGCAGAGATGGATGCTCCAGGCTGTTCCAGGGGACGGAGATAAATGCTAAGGACACATAGTAGTTTCAAAGAAGAAATCGGTTCTGGATTTTGGTCTGGGCAATCTGTGAAGTTTGCAGGGAAAGTTGGACTGATGGTATTGGCAGCGCAAAAGCGTGAGACCTTTAGAGGGCAGGTAGGCTTTGGGAGTGGGAAGGGAGCTGTTCCTTTAGGACTCTTAGAACTTGCACTCCCAAGTCAGTTACCTGGATTATTTTTTCACACACGTGTAGCAACCAAGGCAGACTTGATGCTGAGCAGAATCGACAGAGAGCAAGTTGTTCCAGTGTGTTACCTTAAAGCATGAGGGATCCTATGGAACGTCAGTTTGAGGGGTCAGAATTTATGCCCTCTGGACGGAAACCAGCAACTTGACACGACTGAAGAGGGTCCCCTTAAGTCACTGCAGTGGAGGTTCTCAGACTTTGCTTGTGGTTTGCTAAAGTCTGCAGAAAGCTTTTACCCTTTGCCCTGAAGCTTCATGTTCTAAAGGTATCACTTGGGGGCCAAAGGTGAAGTATTCAAAGGACAGGTGAGGATTGTGTTGAGATTTCTGCCGCTGTCCTGGATGGCAGGACCTCTGGACACATGGTGTCTCCACTGGACTCCTTTGTCCTCCGGGAGGTGCCCCAGGGCTAATGGGCATGTGAAAGGCAAATTTGCTTGCCGGTGGCCTTTGGTCATACCACACTGATTACTCTCACACCCATGGGCCAGCTGGGTGGAGAGACTGATAAGGCTTAGCACAGAAGAGTGGGTCATTCAGTAGGGGGACTCAGAGCCACCTTCACCCTCTTAAACTGCCTGCCTTACCACTCCTCCCCGACCCCTCAGCTTCCAGAGGCACCCCGGTCTTAAGGTTAAGAAAAATACTAGCAATTGATTTAGATACATGTTTCAGGTATTTCAAACCATTTCACACTCGTTACCCCACGGGATGCTTTCAACTACCCTGTGAGTAAGCCTAGGCAGGTAGTCAGGCACGGAGCAAAAAGTCCAATAGAATGTTATTGGGAAGGCAGGCCTAGAACCATGGGCTTTTGTGATTCTGTGTTAGTGATCTTTCCTTCTTCAAGCCGACACTTGGTAATCTCAGACTACCTTGCTACTATCCTAGACCCTGCACGTCTCCTGGTACGGGGCCTCGACAGACTCCTTGGTCTACTTTGAGGTGTAAATGTTTCTTCCATAGCAAATACTCCCAAGCGAATCTGCTGGGCCCTGTTTACCTGTACGTAGTTGTTTAGTGATTCATGTGAGTCGGGACCGTGGGAACTAAGGATTCATAATAGGGTCTGTGGAAAATAACTGAAGAGCAACTGAAAAAGGGGCACTCAGCCATAACATGACTGGGGTCTTTGGATCCTGTCCAGTTTACTGTTAAAAAGTTTTAAAGTGTAGCCTTCAATCTAATTTATCCATAGCTTTATGACCCTGCAAGCACTGTGCATTTATTTTTGTTTTTGTTGGCAGTTAGAAGTGGACCGAATGCATACATAAGAAGATTGTTTCATACATGCTGGCGAACAAAAGGTGTTTGCAAGAGATCATGTGGAAAGGGTGAAATATTTCATATTTTCTGTGAAGTGGCAATTCTGTGCTGCATTGACAAAAAGTATTTGCCTGTAATGACTGGGAAATAGTTGTATATGAGGCCCCTGCTGACTTCCTCTGGGGACCGTCTCAGGTGTACCACCCCATTAAAATGAAGGCTTTAGCTGATGCTTTTGTGTTGGCTGTGTTTCTCTTTATTTAGAGGCGTTCATTGTCTCTCCCATGGAAATAATCATATAATAAGAATAGTGTAAAAATCATAAGTGAACCTCGTAATGAATTTCACAAATTTAGCATGTCCATGTAACCTGAACCCAGATGAAAAAAAGAATGTAATAATATTCCAGTCACTACGAGTCACTACTCCACAAAAGACAGTCCGTAGCCTGACTTCTAATAGCATGAGTTCTGCCACCTGTTTTTGAGCTTTATATAAATGGAATCATACAGTAGGTACTCCTTTGTATCTGGCTCCTTCTGGTCTACATTATTTCCATGACATTTATTCTTATTGTTTGATGTAACTAATTTATTCATTCTCCATGTTGTATACTACTACATTGGAGAATAGGCCACAATGTATTTGAAAATTGTAATACAGATGGTCATTTGTGTAGTTTTCAGGTTTTGGCTCTTTTAAATAGCGCTGTGATGAACATTCTTGTGGATGTTTTTTAAGGCTTATATGCAAGCATTTCTGTGGGTATATACCCAGGAATGGAATTTCCTGTCATAGGCTGTACATGTATTCAGTTTTAGTAGATATGGCCAAATTGTTTTACAAATTGGTTGTACCAGTTTACAGCTCCCACCCACAGTGTCTGAGAGTTCTTGTTGCTTTACATCCTTTTCCACAACTATTATTATCTTCCCATTTTTTCCATCTAGGAGGTATATAGTAACGGCATATGCATTTCACTGATGGCTAATGAAGCTGAACCCATTTTCACTTGTTTATTGGCCATTTAGATAATCCTTTTTTGGTGATGTACTGTTCAAGACTTTCATCTATTTTTCTACTGGATTGTCTAACTTTTTCTACTTGGGAACCTCCTAAGGAACACTCATTATTTGACATTGGCGATAATAAAGTGAAATTCGTATTGAAAATATTGATGTTTAAATACGGAGTATGTTATAGTTTACAAGGCACAGTTACAGAAATTTTGTACTGTTTAGTATGACCAGGCCATCAAAATGTTTCAGTTCTTAAGTATTTTTAAATTTCATTAACCTAAGCAAGATAAATCACTTGAGTTAATGACACTTCAACCCCCTTCTTTTTTGAGTAGGTTTTAGGAGGAATTAAGTCGATGAGAGAGAGGCGGTGCTTCCAGTATGACGGGGAGAGGAAGAATAGATTTGCTCCTGATTGACAGACTCCTGGAGGGAACACTGTCAAAGTTTGGAGCTGTAAACAGACCCTGCCGTGATGGGTGAAGTACCCATCCTGAGCAGACTGCATCGTAAGACTGAGCTAGGACTAGACTCTTTTGGCTCTTCTGAGAAAAGGACAAAGGTGATTATATGCACAGCCAAATCATCTTTCAGTGTCGTTAGCATCATTCCTACTGTCAGCCACCTTCCTCTTGAGAGTGTCCTGCTCAGATGGGGAGAATAAGTAGTACGGGTGGTTCCTTCCTTATCTGCTACCGCCAATAAACAGGGCCCTTTCTTCTTCTTCTCTGTCTCTTCCTCCTCCTCCTCCCCTTCCCCTTGCCCTTCTCTTTCTTCTTTCAGTGTTTACTGTTGTTTGCTCATGTCATCCATATGTGTTTGTGGAATAGGCTAGCCTTCATTTTTCTGACTGAATAGCATCTGTGATACATGAGTTTCCTCAGGCCTCTGAATAGTGATGGAGCTAAGATTGTGCTTCCTCATCGTGTCCACCTCACGTCACTCCTTACTGCTGAGAAACCTTGGATGTGTCTTATGTGACCTCCCCCAAAATTCTTTCCTGCTTTTCTTGTTGGGGTGTCTGCTACCGGAAATTTGACCGGAAGGTGGCATCTTCCCTTTGTAGCTGCCACTGGGATTGTTGCTGTCCTATTCATACTGATGTCTCTCAGTATTTTGGGAAACATCAAAAGAAAGGGCTGCCACATTCCCTGTAGGCTTCACTGAGCCCGCCTTGTGCTATGATCCATATTGAGATAGGGTAAATATTCCTGTTCTGTTTTTTTTATCACCTGAGTATCAAATCAATGCTGCTCATGGTCTCAGGTCTCATAGAGAGCCCTGTTTATAGCATTATTTAAAAAAAAATAAATTTATTTTTACTAAAAAATCCCCAGCTCACTCATTTTTCCCACCCTCCCTACCCCCAACCTGTTGAAACCACCAGTCTGTTCTCTGTATCCATGAGCTTGTTTTTTTTTTTTTTTTTAAGATTGCACATGTAAGAGAGATTATACGATATTTGTCTGTCTTTGAGTTATTTCACTTAGCATAATGCCCTTGAGGTCCATCCATTTTGTCACAAATTACAATGTTTTGTTCTTTTTTATGCCTGACTAATATTTCACCGTAGGTACATAATACATTTTCTTTATCCATTCATCCATCAGTGGATACTTAGGTTGTTTGCATAGCTTGGGCTTTGTAAATAATGCTTCAGGAAACCTGGAGGTTCATATATATTTTTGCATGAGTGTTTTTGTTTTCTTCTGGTAAGTGCTCAAAAGTGGAATTGCTAGATCACATGGTAGTTCTATTTTTAATTTTTTGAGGAATCTGTGTACTGTTCTCCATAGTTGTTGTGTCAAGTTCCATTCCCACCAACACTGCAGAAGGCTCCCTTTTCGCCCCAGCCTTGCCAGCACTTGTTATTTCTTGTTTTTTTGATGACAGTCATTCTAAAAGGTGTGAGGTGAGATCTCATTGTGGTTTTGATTTGCATTTCCCTGATGATTAGTGATGTTGAGGATCTTTTCACGTACCTGTAGGCCTTCTGTATGTCTTCTTTGGAGAAATGTCTATTCAGATATTCTGCTCATTTTGAAATTGGATGGTTTGCTTTTTGCTTTTGAGTTGTAAGAGTTCTTTATATATTTTGGATGTTGGCCCCTATCAGATATGATTTGCAATTATTTTCTCCTATTCAGTATGTTACCTTTTCATTTTGTTCATGGTTTCCTTTGCTGTGTAAAAGGTTTTTAGTTTGAAGTAGTCCCACTTGTTTATTTTTGCTTTTGCTTTTGGTGTCAGATTAAGAAACTCATGGCCAAGACCAATGTCAAAGAGCTTATCCCCTGTGTTCACTTCTAAGAGTTTTATGGTTTCAATTCTTACATTAAAGTCCTTAATCCATTTTGAGTTAATTTTTTTGTATGGGGTAAGATAGTGGTCCAGTTTCATTCTTTTGCATGTGGCTGTCCATTTTACCCAACACCATTTATTGAAGAGATCGTCCTTTCCCCATTGTATATTCTTGGCTCTGTTGTTGTAAGTTAATTGACCTTATATGCATGAGTTTATTTTTGGGCTCTCTATGAAGTTCCATTGATCTGTGTATCTGTTTATATGCCAATGAAATAACAATCTTTTAGTTACTGTAGCTTTGTAATATAGTTTAAAATCAAGGAACTTGATGCCTCCAGCTTTATTCTTTTTTTCTCAAGATTGTTACTTAGGGTCTTTTGTGGTTCCATACACATTTTAGGATTGCTTATTCTATTTCACTGAAAAATGCCATTTGAATTTTGATGTTGATTGCATTGGGTAGTATGGACATTTTAAAACATATTAAATAAATAAATAAATAAATAAATTTATTTTGGTTGTGTTGGGTTTTAGTTGCCGCACGCAGGATGTACGTTGCGGTGCTCGGGCTTCTGTCTAGTTGTGGTGCGTGGGCTCCAGAGCGCGGGGGCTCTGTAGTTTGTGGCACGTGGGCTCTCTTGTTGAGGCGCCCAAGCTCAATAGTTGTGGCATGTGGGCTTAGTTGCCCCACGGCACGTGGGATCTTAGTTCCCCAACCGGGTATTGAACCTGCATCCCCTGCATTGGAAGGTGGATTCTTTACCAGTGGTCCACCAGGGAAGTCCCCTAGTATGGACATTTTAGCAATATTAATTCTTGTAATCCATGAGCACAGAATATCTTTCCATTTTTTTGTGTATTCTTAAGTTCCTTTCATCAGTCTCTTGTAGTTTTCATTATATAGGTCTTTCAACCCCTTGGTGAAATTTATTCCTCGGTATTTTATTTTATTTTTTGATGCAGTTGTAAATGGGATTGTTTTTTAAATTTCTCTTCCGTATAGTTCATTATCAGCATAAAGGAACACAACCAATTTGTGTATATTGATATTTTTATACCTTGGAGATTTACTGAATTTCTTTATTAGTTTTAGCAGTCTTTTTGTAATTTTTAATTTTAATTTTATTTAAAAAAATTTTTATTTTATATTGGAGTATAGTTGATTAACAATGTTGTGCTAGTTTCAGATGTATAACAAAGTGATTCAGTTATACATATACATGTTATCTATTCTTCTTCAAATTCTTTTCCCGTTTAGATTGTTACATAATATTCAGCAGAGTTCCCTGTGCTAAACATTAGGTCCTTGTTGGTTATCCATTTTAAGTATAGCAGTGTGTAGATGTCAATCCCAAACTCCTTTGATGGACTCTGGAGTTTTCTATATGTGATATTTATATTATGTTGTCTGCAAATAGTGGCAGTTTTACTTCTTCCTTTCCAATTTGGATGCCTTTCGTTCCTTTTTCTTGCATAATGACTCTGGCCAGTACTTCCAATATTATGTTGAATAAAAGTGACAAGGTTGGTCGTCTTTGTCTTGTTTCTGATCTTCGAGGAAAAGCTTTCAGCTTTTTACCGTTGTCTCTGATGTTAGCTGTGGACTCGTCATAATGGCCTTTATTTTGTTGAGTTATGTTCCCTCTATACCCATTTTACTGAGAGTTTTTATCATAAATGGATGTTGAGTTTTGTCAGATGCTTTTTCTGCAGGTACTGAGATGATCATATGATTCCCTTTTGAAAACATCATTTACTGCTATTTCCTGAAACCTCTTTCCACACAGGACTCAGGCAGATATTAATGTGGCCTGCAAGGAAAAGAGATACCATTCTATTGAGTCTGCATTCCTCTCTCCTTCCAGGAATCTTTGCAAAAATTTTTTCCCTTTTGTCCCTTTCCCTACATACAACTGAACTTTTGCCAATAGATTAAGGCCAATATCATCCCTCCAACTCTGCACAAAGTACTTATTTCTATCAATGTAAAAAATATATCCACCAATCCATCTAACTTTTTGATGCATTTCAAGTAAGTTACAAGCATCAGTACACTTGTCCTTAAGAATTCAGAATGATATCGTTAGAGTTTAATAGTTTCTTTTTATGTTAAAAATTTTATATACCATGCAATGCACATGTCTTGTGTGCCATTCAAAGAGCTTTGACAAATGCATACACCTGTAGTCTGAACCTTATCAAGATGATATTTACATCACTCCGGAACGTTCCTTGATGTCCTTTTCCAGTTGATATCTGCCACCAAGTTTCTGTTTTCTGAGCAGCAGCTGTTGTTATGTTTTATATTAACCACAGGTTAGGTTTGCGTGTTCTAGAACTTCATACGTATAGTGTCTAATTAAAGTGTGTACAGTGCTGTGTAAGGGTTTTCCCTCCCTGAGGTGGCATTTTTAGATCCTTCCATGATGTTGGCTTGTATCTGTAGTCCATTCCTTTTTATTGCTGAGGGGTATTCTGTTGTGTGACTTGACTGCAGTTTTTTAATCCATTGTCTTCCTAATGCACATCTGGACTGTTTCCAGTTTTTGGCTATTGTGATTAAGCTACAGTGAACATTCCTGTGCAGATCTTTTTGTAAAGATAAGCTTTTATTTCTCTTGGGTAAATTCTTATGAGTGGAATTTCTCAGTCACAGGTTAGTCTTAGGTTTAGTTTTCTTTGTAAACAACTTTATTAATACATAATTCACGTTCCAAAATGCCATAAAATTCACCCCTTTAAAGTGTACAATTCAGTGGTTTTAAAGTGTACAGTTTAGTAGTTTTTAATATATTCAGTGTACCATTCAGTGGTTTTTAATAGAGTCACAGAGTTGTGCAACCATCGCCACAATCAAGTTTAGCATTCTTTTTTATCACTCCCCAAAAAAACTCTCGTAGCAGTCACTCCCTGAATTAGTGTGCTAGAGCTGCCATAGCAAAGTACCGCAAGCCAGGGAACATAAACAACAGATATTTATTGTATCGTAAGATCAAGATGTTAGCAGGGTTGGTTCCTTATGAAGGCTGTGGGAGAGAATCTGTTTTATGCCTGTCACCTAGCTTCTGATTTGCTGGCATTCCTCGGCTAATGGAAGCACACCTGATCTCTTTAGCACTTGTTGTCCAGTTACACCCTTAGAGTTCTCTCCATAGCGTGCCTTCTCATTTTTTTTTTTTTTCCCCTCAATATGGGTAGGCAGAGAATTCTCCAAATCTTCAAGTTCTGGTTCTTTTTTTTTCCTAAACTATTCTCTCTTTAATTTATTTCTTTCCGTTTGCATTTTAATATAAACAGTAAGGAGAAACCAGGCCATGCCTTCAACATTTTGCTTAGAAATCATCTCTGCTAAACACCTGAGTTCATTATTTGCAAGTTCTAATTTTCATTTAACAACACAATTCAGCCAGGTTCTCTGCCACTTTGTAACAAGGATCTCCTTTCCTCCAGATTCTTGTAACATGTTTTTCATATCTGTCTGAGATGTCACCAGGACTGCATCCATCATTTCTAACCTTCTATTCGTGATGACATATGTATTCTTTAAGAAGACTGAAGCCTTCTCTACAGATCTCCCCTTTTCTTTCTGAGCCCTCCCTAGAATATCCTTTAATGTTCATATTTCTACCAAGATTCTTCTCAAGGCAATCTAGACTCTCTTTGTCATGCACCTCAAAATTCTTCCAGTCTCTACTCATTACCCAGTTACAAAGCCATTTCCACATTTGTAGGTATTTGTTATAGCAACACTCCATTTTCCAGTAGCAAAACCTGTATTAGTGTGCTAAGGCTACAATGACAAAGTACCACAGGCTGGGTGGTTTAAACAACAGAAATTTATTGTTTCATTGTTCTGAAGGCTGTAAGTCTAACATCAGGATGTTGGCAGGGTTGGCTGGTTGTGAGGGCTTTGAGAATCTGTTCCTTTTCTGTCTCTCCTGTCTTCTGGGGTTTGTAGGAAATTTTGGTGTTGCTTGGCTTGTAGGCCTCTGCCATCAGCTTCATACGGCATTCTTCTTGTGTGTATGTCTGTCCAAATTTCCCCCTTTTATAAGGACATCAGTCATATTGGATTAGGGTCCATCCTAATGACTTCATCTTAACTAATTATATCTGCAATTGATCTAATTCCAAATACAGTCACATTTCGAGGTACTAGGAGTTAGGAGTTCATTATATGAAATTTTGGGGACATGAATTTAGCCCATAAGACTCTCCATATCTTTCCATCCCCGCTCAGCCTTAGGCAACCACTAATCCCACTCTTTGACGATTTGCCTGTTCTGCACATTTCATATATATATGGAATCATACAATATATGCTTTTTTGGACTGGTGTCTTTCACTTAGTGTAAGTTTTTCAAGGTTCATCCACGTTGTAGCATGTATTAGTATTTCATTTTTAAGTTGCCAGATAGTCTATTGTATGGATGTATATTTAATTTTATAGGAAAACTTCAGAACTTTTTCAAAAGTGGTTGTACAGTTTACACTTTTACCAATAATGCATGAGAGTTCCGGTTTCTCCACATCCTTGCCAGCATTTGGTGTTGTCAGCATATTTAATTTTTAGCCATTGGAGTGGGTATGTGTAGTGGTATCTCACGTCATTGTAGTTGGCACTTTCCTGATGACAGTCACTTTTTAATGTGATTCTTGGCAATTTCTATATTTCTTTTGTCAAGTGTTTATTCAATTTTTTGCCCTTTTTTTTTCCTTTTTATTATTGAATTACTAATTCTTGTTTTTCTTCTTTTTTTTCTTAATGGTATTTTTCGGTGATCAGTAGTTTTAAATTTTGTTGAAGTCAAATTTATACGTGTTTTTCCTTTAGTGGTTGTTACTTTTTGTGTCCTAAGAAACTTTTGCCTACCCCCAAGTCACAAAAATATTCTCCTCTGTTCTTCTGTGACCTTAGTCTTTACTTTCTATTATGATATATCTAGAGTTAACTTTTGAGTATGGTGTGAGGTAGGGGATATGAATATTATATTCATATGAACAAAGTAAATAAATATCCATATTCTGTATGAATATTAAGCAGTTCCAGCAGCCTGTGTTGAAGAGATTTCTTTTCCCCTTTGGATATCCTTGGCAACTTTGTACAAAGTCAAATGACAGTAAATGTTGATCAACTTCTGGGTTCTTTATTTGGTTCCATTAGTCTGTTAGTCAGTCTTTAAACAGTATCATGCTGCCTTTCTTAATATAGTTTTATAGTAAGTCTTAAATTCATACAGTGTTAGTTATGCAACTATTTTTTTTTTTCTATTCCAGTATCATTTAAAAATTCTAAGTCCCTTGCATTTCTATATCAGTTTTAGAGTCAGTTTGTCAGTTTGTACAAAAGTTCTGCTGGGCTTATGACTGGGATTGCAGTGAATCTACGGGGTCATTTTAGAAAGAATTGAACCTTAACAGTATTGAGTCTTCCAATTCATGATGAATATAGTATATCCAGTCATTTAGGTCTTCTTTTATTTACTGCAGCAATGCTTTGTAGCTTTTAGTGAAGAGATCTTGCACATCTTTTCTCTTCCTGTTCGTCCAGTTCCTGTTACTCCACATCCTGTCAGCATTTGCTGTTGTCAGTATTCTGGATTTGGGCCATTCTAATAGGTGATGTTTTAATTTTTAATTATCTGATGACATGTGATATGAAGCATCTTTTCATATGCCTATTTGCTATTTCTACTTCTGTGGAGAGGTGTCTGTTAAGGTTTTGGGCCTGTTTCGTAATTGGATTGTTCATTTTCTTATTGTTCAGGGTTTTTCCTCCTGCTCTATTGAGGTATTGCTGACATATAACATTGTATAAATTTAAGGTGTACAAAGCAATGATATATATATATATATATATATATATATATATAGCAAAATAATTACACAATAGGATTAGTTAACATCTATCACTCACATAATTACCATTTTTTTTGTGTGTGGTGAGAACATTTAAGGTCTACTCTCTTAGCAACTTTCAAGTGTGTAATACAGTATTGTTAACTATAGTCACCATGGAGTACCTTAGACCCCCAGAGCTTATTCATATTATAACTGGAAGTTTGTATACTTTGACTGACATCTCCCCATCACCCTATTCCTCAGCCCCTGGCCACCACCACTCTACTCTCTGTTTCAATGAGTTTGGCTTTTATATATTCCACATATATGTAAGTGATATCGTAAAGTACAATATTTGCCTTTGTTTGTCAGACAGATTTCACTTAGAATAATGCCCTTGATGTCCATCCATGCTGTTGCAAATGGCAGGATTTTCCTCTTTCTCATGGTTGAATAATTTTCCATTGTATATATAGGCCACATCTTCTTTACCCACTCGTCTGTAGACAGACACTTAGGTTGTTTCCATATCTTGAATGTCGTGAACAATGCTGCAATAAACAATTGGGGTACAGATATCACACTGAGATTCTGATTTCAGTTCTTTTTGATATGGGGTTACTGGATCATATGGTAGTAATATTTTTAATTTTTGAAAGAACCTCCATACTGTTTTCCATAGTGGCTGTACAAATTTTCCTTCCCATCAGCAGTGCACAAGGATTTTATTTTCTCCACATCCTTGCCAACACTTATCTCCTGTCTTTTTTTTGATAGCCATTGTAACAGGTATGAGGTGATATATCATTGTAATTTTGATTTACATTTCTCTAGTGATTAGTGATGTTGAGCATCTTCTCATGTACCTGTTGGCTATTTGTATATCTTCTTTGGAAAAATGTTTATTTAGGTTTATTTATATGTTTATATTAATATTATATTATTTATTATATAAATAATATATAATATATTATATATATAATAATATAAATATATATAATATAAATATAATATTATATTATATTAATATGTTTATTAAATGTTTATTTAATGATCTTTTATTGTGCTGTTCAATTTGGTTTGCTAACATTTTATTGAGAACTTTTGCATCTATGTGATCAGGGATATTGTTTTGTAGTTTTATTTTCTTGTAGTGTTTTTATGCGGCTTTGGTAACAGGGTAACGTTTGTTTCATAAGATGAGTTTGGGAGGGTTCTCTCCTCTTCAATTTTCTGGGAGAGTTTGAAAAGAGTTGGCATTAAATTATTTTTAAAGGTTTGGTGGAATTCACTAGTGATACCTTCTGGTCCTGGGCTTTTCTTTGTTGGGAGGTTTTGAATACTGATTTAATCTCCTTACCTGTTATTGGTCTGTTCAGATTTTCTAATTTTTCATGCTTCACTCTCAATAAGTTGTTTGTTCCTGGAAATTTATCCATTTCTTCCAGGATATCCAGTATGCTGACATATAATTGTTTACAGTAATTTCTTATGACCTTTTGTGTTTCTGTGGTATCAGTTGTAATGTCTTCGCTTTCATTTCTGATTTTATTTGACTATTCTCTTTTTTTCTTAGTCTAGCTAAATGTTTGTCAATTTTATCTTTTGAAGTAAACCACCCTTAGTTTCCTTGCTGAATCTGTTGGTGCCATGATCTTGGAGTTCCCAACCTCTAGAACTGTGAGAAACAAGTGTCTTCTGTTCATAAGCTACCTATCTTATGGTATTTTGTTATAGCAGCCTGAACAGATTAAAATGGCACTCAGCATTCTAATCAGTATAAGATTAAAGTTTGTCCTTTTCTGTGATAAGAAGGCATTATTAAGGGAGAAGAGAGAGGGAGAGAAGACGACTTCTCAGAAAATGAAAGAAGGACCAAAATGCCTACAAATAAATGGCCAGTGAGGGGAAGAATTACATAGGAATGGCAGGGTGAGCTTATTGAATCTTTTCCTTCATAGGTTTGTCAAGGTCACTATGGTGATCGATATATAGAAAAGCAGAAACTAGAACTTTTAACCTGATAAGGGGTCAGCTGCAACCAGGCAGGGCTTGTGCTGATGAGAACCTACATGGGTAAAAGTGGCAGATTCTGTCTTGTTCTGAATTTGTGCTGACCTCAGCTACTATGGGGCAAAATAATATAGAGAGTTATGTTCCTAGTGTGGGTTTCAATTTTCAAAGTTTTGTGAAACTTGAGTCCCCTGTGTGAAGATTTGCATTTAGTAAGAGACTCTTAGAGAAGGCTTGCTGAGCAAACAGAAGTGAGACTCTGTTAGTAGAATCTGGTGATGACTGTTGATGCTGGTGACCTGAGGAGGGACCTTTCTCTTAGGATAGTACCATTTCAGCTGTCAGCTGGCTATTACATGCCCAAGGGCCGGAGCAATACCGTCTTTACAGCCTCAGGAGTGCTCCGTGCACACACCAAAGAGAACAGGTTGGCCACAGTGTTCCTTGAGTAATGAACCGTGTACCTCTGTGCTCACATGGCAGAGCTCTCCTGTGCGGTCTGGCTGTGGTCGAGTGGGGAGGACAGTGGTCAGAGTTCTAAACAGCTGTCCCTCCTCACCCCTAGATCAGTCTTTGGAATTCTCTTAGGTGAGTTTTGTTCTCCCTTGATTATCCCCCTTGCTTCCTCAGGCGTCTGGGCATTAGTTCAGTGACATGTTCACCCAGACTTGAATCTAGGCACTAATCAAGGTTTTAATAATTGTAATAAGCAATCACGTCCAGTGATACTGGGGGCATCTGAACTTGAATGTGGGTACTGGAAGTCATTTGGTACATAACCAGGAGCAAGTCTCAACTCATTTTCTTTGTAGGGATAGTGTTTCAGAACCCAAAGAGGACAGATTCTACCCCACATTGAGAAAACAAAGTTAGCCATCAGGTTAGATCGCTTCCTTCAGTGAGATTGCTGCAAGCTTCCCAGGGCAGAGCCAGCGCTGCTAAATCTTTTCAGGAACGCTCTGGGAGCAGAGACTCCATCCCTCCTTCATCCCCACACACGTGCATTCATCAACCCAGTTCTTGGCTCTATTGCACATTCCTTGGCATCACACTGCCTGGCCGGACGGAGTTCAGACTTCTTATCCCCTAAGCCCCTCTTTGCTAGTTTCACTGCTGAGAACAGGTCAGTAAGCCTTTTTGGGAGCTGAGTATAAGCATCCTTGAAAATGAGCCTCTCTGAAAGCTTAACTCAACCAATCCAGCCTGTGTTCCTTAAGAGAGACCAGCATTTCCCAGTCCAGCAGAGGCTAGGCTTTCTGAGAAGTACAAGCAGTTCAGGCTGCAGTGAGCTCCTCAGATGTCTAGGTGTCCCCGTCTGCTAGGATTCTGTTGGGTTGTAGCCATTACAAAATTCTGTACCCACGTCTCATTCATATCATCCAAAGTGTAAAATCCTTCCATTTTCCTGTCTCTCTATTAACGCTTGGATTGCTCTGTCCACCTCTTGTTTTCCCAACATCTTCAGTGACTTCAGCATCCACAAAAACACCATCAAGCACCCTACCCTCTTCATTTATCGACTCCCTCACCTCCTGCGATGCTCATCTTCACTTCACACTGTGCGCTTTGACAACACTTAGAATTGCGTCACCTTTGATATCTTGTATTCAGCCGTCCCGACTCTGTGGCCACAATTTTTTTCCTTCCAACTCTTCCACTCAGTGGTTATCAATACCCTTAATTTTAAACCTCATTGAAATCTTTGGATTTGGAGAGGAAGTTATGTTGCACATTTTTATAAGAGATCTTGATGAAAATATTGGATGTCTTTGATCATAATTTTTAAAGTCCAATTTTAGTTGGACTAAATATCTAAATCTAGATATGCTTTTTTCTTTTCTCTCTCTCTCTCTTTTTTATTTGTTTGGCCATGCGGCATGTGGGATCTTAGTTCCCTGACCAGGGATCGAACCTGTGCACCCTGCATTGGAAATCTGGAGTCTTAACCACTGGACTGCCAGGGAAGTCCCTAGATATTTTTTTTAATAGTTCCAAATTCAAGTCAAGGGCATGATGCTCAGTCGTAACCTGTAGGGACTTTCCCCTGGGGATTCTAAAGTAACGTAATTTTATTATACTGCTTTTATGTGATTTGACTTGGTACCAGGATCAAGTCTTCGTGTGATCCCGAATGTGGATGTTTCCTCTGAGTTCATGAGTCCTTAGGAAGTCACAAAACAATGGAAACTGTTTTACTTAGTAAATTCTTCTCTTGGTAGAGTTTTCATAAATTCCTTATTTTTTCATAAGTAAATGTTTCATAAATATTCTCAAAGTGGTCTTTGTCCCCCCAAATGTTAAGCAGCACATTGCCAGTTGAATGAATATTTATATTGAACCATAAAATTTTCAGTTGTGCTTTAGATAGGAGACATAATTGGTAAAGAGATGCAGATCACTGGTGAGTCCATGGTGGCAGGCAGGAGCCTGTCATCTAGAGGTGGCCGATACGCCAGGAGTGCTGTATGACCGAGGACGCAGTTGTCTCGCTGCTTCTCTGCCTCCCCTTCTACGTCCTACACTTCTTGGAGCAGGAGCTGTGTCTTATTTAGGGTACCCTTAGGGTATCCTTAACCCCACTGTGGTACTAACGATTTGTACTCTGTCCCCTATAGAGAAGACATAGATTTAATAAAACATGTTGGAAATATTTAATTTTACAAGGATTTGATTTTTTGAGAAGTAGGGCAGCAGGACATGAGAAATGCTTCACTGGTGATCTCAGAATAGAGGGAATGGAAGAGTCAAATACCCACTAAAGAACCGGGCAGAGGTATTAGGATGGATTAGGAGGTACAGTGGATGCCTTCCCTTCGAATGGCAAAGTTTCTGCAGAGAGAATCATGAAGAGGTGTTATTGAATGGTAAATAAGATTAAATTGGAATAAGAAACTGCTGGACTGTTTACAGGAAAGTCCTCCCGGATATGCTCAGATGAACACAGAAGTGTTCTTCAAATTCTCCCTAAAAAAAGTTAGCTTTGGAGGCAGAAGGTGCACCATTGCCGTTTTCTGTGCCGGAATACCCACAGCTAACTCCCTCGAGGGTCATTTAACAGAAGGAGCCTCTTCTCTGGGTAGCGTACGCTGGAGAGCAGTAGCGCGGGTGGATGCGGGCTCCGCTGGACCCCCCCTAAGAGCACGTGCTGAGCAGCCAAGTGGGAGCATTGAGAGACTTCTTGGCGTCTCAGAGAGGCATTCAGCTGGGCACGTAAAATCTGCCAGTTTGGCAGCTGTTTTCCAGATTATACTCGAGGAAGAGAGAACAGAAAAATACAGAACCACCGGGTTTTTTTTTTTTTTTTTAAATTCTTTGAAAGACTCATGTTTCTTCACATGATCTTCCTGGCCAAGAGGCAGAGAGATGTATTTAAACTTATGTGAGAAATTTATGCTCATTCTGTGACAATATTCGTACATCTTGAATGATCTTTATCTTAAAATTTCTAATTTTTTCCTACAAAGTTATAATAATCATAGTCACTTAAATTTTTATGTTTAATTTTTGTTATACATATAATTTCCAGTTATTATAACATGCAGAAACAACAGAGATATACAAAGAAAATATTAATAATTGCCTCTTCACCTGTGATCCATTCCCGGTGAGGTACCAACTTTTTTGATGTGTTTGCCAACAATTTGATGAGTATCCTTTTGTTAAATTTCCATTTTCTTTTCTATATATATATATATATATATATATATATATATATACTTTATTTTTTCCAGTAATAAAATCATACTCTGTAATGTGCTATTTTTAATTTAATAATTTATCATGGATGTCTTTTCAGGATGGTTAAAATATATCTAACTTATTCTTTTATATAGATGAATAATTTTCATGGTATAAACGTGCTAATCCTTTCTGATTACACAGTTTCTAGGTTTTTTCCATTATAAACAACACTGCAGTAAGCTTTCTTGCGCATGATATTTTAGTGTACTGTGTTCTTATTCCCATGAGACAGATTCTTAAGTGGAATTGCTCTACAATAAGACAGGTGCATTTTAGATTTTATTAGTCATGGTTGGATTATTTCTAAAGAGATTTTAGCAATTTATAGTCTCACTAATGAGGTTTGAGAGTACCTATTTCTCCGTAGGTCTACCTGCACTGGGTAATATCCTTTAAGAAAAATATTGCCAAATTCAGAACTTTAAAAAGTCATCTGTGATAGAGTTGGTGTTTCTGTGATTGCCTAGAGACATTACAGATTTTTTTTTGGAAATGTTTATTGGCTATTTGTATGTCTTTTATTGCTGAATTGGTTCTTCATATCTTTTACACATTTTTCTACTGGAATGCCTTTCTATTCTTAATTTTTTGTGACTTTCATCAAATAGAGTTTTAACTCTTAATGTAGTCATGTCTGTCAACAATACCCTTTAAGGCATCTGGGTTTTCTTTCTAATTTAAGATGTCCCACTTCAATTTGAAAGCTGAATTATATAATATTCTCCTTTTCTTTTCTTTTATGTTTGTATACTTCTAAGTTTGTTCTATAAAATTTTTAAAATATATAGAAAAGTAAAAAGTTAAGACATGGCTTTTTTTTAAAAAACAGAAACAAATCATTGCAGATATAGCTAAAGCTTCACTTTTTCATGCCTTTTTCTTCCTTCTTTGGAGATTACTATCATCCTGAAGTTGATGTGAATCACTAATATGCCATTTTCACCCTTCTATTTTTGGTGACAAAATTGTCCTAACTCCTTTTTTAATGTTTCAAAGAGTATCTAATTAGGTCGAACCATTGATAAGGTTATGGAAAATTGAAAGAGCTATCTTTTAAAGACCGGAATTATCCCAAAGGACACATTTTTAAAAAAATTTATTTTATTTATTTTATTTTTGGCTGCATTGGGTCTCCGTTGCCATGCGCCGGCTTTCTCTAGTTGGTTCGAGCAGGGGCTGCTCTTCGTTGCGGTTCACGGGCTTCTCATTGCGGTGGCTTCTCTTGTTGCGGAGTGCAGGCTCTAGGTGCGTGGGCTTCAGTAGTTGTGGTTAATGGGCTCAGTAGTTGTGGCTCATGGGCTCTAGAGCGCGGGCTCAGTAGTTGTGGCGCACGGGCTTCGTTGCTCCGCAGCACGTGGGATCTTCCTGGACCAGGGCTCGAACCCGTGTCCCCTGCATTGGCAGGTGGATTCTTAACCACTGTGCCACCAGGGAAGCCCCACATTCTGTTACATTCACTTAGTGGTATATTTTGAACATATTTCCTTGTCCTTAAGTTTTTTTCTACAGCACCATTTAAAATTACATAGAAACACCATCCTATCCCCTCTATTGTATGAAATACAGATTTCCACCTATTTTTTAAAATTATTTACAAAAAGTATTGTAGTAACACCTTCCCAGTCACAATTTCATTTTCCCTTGCCGTCAGGAAAGCAGTACCACGATAATTATTTCTTTGCTTTCCTTTATAGTTTTCTGGCTAAGTAGGCCACACCCTTAGTGTTCTCTTCTGACTACTTTCTCATTTTTTATAATATGGATAGGCTGATAATTTTCAAAATCTTTAAGTTCTCTTTCCTTTCTGTTATCAATTCTGTCATGTCATTTCTCTCTTCTAGCATTTTACGATAAGCAGTCAGGAGGAACCAAGCTTATCTTCAGCGTTTTGCTTCAGTTTTGCTTCAGCTGAAATTCCAGTGTCATCACTTTCGAGTTCTGCCTTGCACAACACACCAGGACGTGAACACAGTTCCGCCCCATTCTATGCTACTTATCACAAAGACCACCTTTCCTCCGGTTTCCAATAACACATCCCTTATTTCTGGCTGAGATATCATCTGAACGGCCTTTTCCATCCATATTTATACCGACATTCTATTCATTACTTAGGTATTCTCTGTGAAGATTGAGGCTTTCTCTATCACTCTCCTCTTTCCTTTCTGAGCTGTCAGTACAGTCTCCTTTAAAGTTTGGTTCTTAGCGACGTAGGGTGTTTCTCGCATGCACTACAAAGCTCTGCCACCCTCTATCCATTACTTAAATTCAGTACTGCTTCTACATTCTTAAGGGTTTGTTAGAGCAGCACCCCGACTTCTCGGTGCCAATTTCTGCTTTATTCTGTTCAGGATGCTATAACAAAAATACCATAGGATGGGCGGCTTATAAACAAGACATTATTTATCTCTTACTGTCCTGATGACTGGGAAGTCCAAGATGAAGGCATGAGCAGATTCAGTGTCTGGTGGGAGCCTGCTCCCTGGTTCATTTACAGCTTCTCCCTTGTGTCCTCACATGGCGGAGGGGGATAAGGGAGTGCTCTGGGGGCTCTTTTATAAAGATACTAATCCCATTCATTAAAGCTACACCTTCATGTCCTAATCACTTCCCCAAGGCCTCACCTCCAGATACTATCACATCGGGGATTAAGCTTCAACATATCTTTTCTTGTGTGGTTATTCTCAGGTTTTTTTGTTTCACTGTGTTGCTAAAATTTCTTACACGGATTCCAGTACTCTCCCAGAGCTGTTTTTGTTCATGGATAGCTATCTAATTATTCATCATTGTTGGGGGACAGAGGCTGGGTCCTCCCCGATACCTTTTTGGTCACCAAAAACTGAATCTTATAATCCTGGAATAAGCCCATCTGGATACTTTAATATATTACTGGATTAATTTGCTGTTTTGTTTGAAATTTGTGCTTGTGTATTTATGAGTGTAATGGCCTGAAATTTCCTTTCTCATAGTGTCCTTCAGGTTTGGCCTCAAGTTTATTCTAGCTTTAGGAACAAGAAGGTACATTTTCCCTCTTTTCTCTGTATCTTGCAGAAATGTATACAATTCGTATTTTTCTTTATATATCTCACCTAGAAGTTAATCTCGGCTTGGAATTTACTTGTGGGAATGTTTTTAATTAAAGGATTCAATTTTAAAAAGAGTTTTAGGGCTATTTAGTTTTTCTGTTTTCTCTTGTGCTAGTTTGGTTAAGTTGTTTTTTCTATAGATTTGTCATTTTAATCTAAAATTTTTAAATTTCCATTTTATTAATATGTTTTTCATCATTTCTTTCTTTCAGATTTCTATTTATTTGAGAGGTGAAGGGAGCAAACCTATTTTCTGATTTCAGTCTTCTAATTTAAGGCTATCATTGTTATTTGAATAGTATGTTAGTTGTACCTCACAGTTTTTGAAATGCACTATTTTTGTTTTTTAGTCAATGCAAAATGTGTCCAGTTTTCAAGTATTTCTTCTTTGACTGAAGAATTATTTAGGTATATATTTCTTAATTTCAAGAAGCGTGGTGTATTAGTTTCCTAAAGCTGCCGTAATAAAGTAACACAAACGGGATGGCTTAAACAAGAGAAATGTACCGTCTCAGAGTCCTGGAGGCTGGAGATCTGAGATCAAGGTTTTGGCAGGGCTGTTTCCTTCTGAGACAGTGCGGGAGAATCTGTTCTGTCCGCTTCCCTCGCACAGGTTGCCCCAGGGTGGGAGGGGAGCAGTAGTAGGACCCCTGTGCGGCTGAGAACAGCATGGAAGTAGTGAAGACACAGCTATTCCCACCTGACTTTCTGCCAACCTGGAATGATAAATGAGTAGCAGAATTATCCCATACACTAAAGAACAGGCCTCCCCCAAAGAGTGTTAAGAATTTTATTAAGAATAAGAGGAAACTCAGCAGTTGTACCTTGACTAGTGACTAGAGACAAAGAAAGAGAGTGTCCTAGTAATGTTAACATAATCAGTGCTCTCCCAGATGCCTCACCACTCCTAACTCCTCTGAAACTTGCAAGTAACTTGGAGAAGAAAGAAGCAACTCTGAATCGACTGAGTTTACATTTCTGTGACCAGGTAGAATGAGGTTTGTAATAGGAATTAAGTTTATTTAAAAAAATTTATAAAAAATAAAGTTACACTTCTGCAAATGTGCCTAGTGGACTAATAATCATATCCTGTCTGTGACTCAAACTCCTTTACACCAAACATTTCTTGGTCGACTCCCTGAACTCCCAACCTACTTTCTCTTCTTGGCCTATTTTAGTGACCCGCATTGCTAACCATCTCTTTTGCAGCTTTGAAACACCAGTATCATCTTTCATTCCTTTTGCTCATTGTATCACAGGCGCACTGCATTCTGTCCGTCCTACGTCTGAAATCCATCTTGAGTCTCTTCTTTCTTCTTAGTCCTCACACCAGTGTTCCAGTCTTAGATGACTGGAATATGATAATGTTGCATAAATATACTGTTTTTATATAAGATTATACCTCTCATAAACAGAAAGAATACCTTATTTTCAAAACCATATGACATTTTAACAAATATCAGTTTTATCTGAGACCGCAAAGAATGATTCAGTACATTCACAAAAGCTATAGAGAAGATCACATTCTCTGGTAAATATGTTTAGAGATTACTTGGGGTCAGGTGCTGCTTAAGAACTTTACATATGACTAACTCGTATAATCCTCACAACACCCACCATGATGTAGGTACATGGTTATCCCATTATATAGCTAAAGAAGCTGAGGGTAGAGAGAGACTAAAGAACTTGCCCAAGGGCAAACAGTTAGTAAATGGTGGGGCTGGGATATAGTACTACAGATGAAATAACAATGTGGGGATATAAGTTGGGGAAATTAATGTAAAAGTAGACACATGAAAACAGAGTGTAAGCTTCTATAAAATATGTACTTTAACCTGACCACCTACACATATAATTATCATGAGTTTCCTTTAGCCATCATATTAGTTATTCTTATTTAGACAAGGGAGTTTTAAACATTTTTAGTTTCCTTTCCGGGAGCCTGAAGAAGATGGAGTTAGACTTTTCACCACTTCTTTTTTTCCTTAAACACATTTTTCTTCCCTCTGCAGCAGATGCTCCAGTCAGCACAGTATCTAACTGCATATTCATTAGTATTGCACTTCATTCTGCAATTAGAGTATCCTGGAGGACATCCTTCAGGAAAAAAGAAGCTTCTGGCTTTGAAGAGAGAAAACATTATATTACTTGTTTGTATATGTTAATATCTGAAGTGTTTCATAATAAAACAACAACGATAGAGAACCTTCCCAGAAAAAATGACAAAGAAGAATGCAGGAGAGAAAAGTGGAGGTACTGAATAAAGAAAAATGAGGGTTTCTTCTGTAGCGTAATAGGTGAGGCAGTGGTTGAAAAGGGACCGCGTTTCTGATAAGAACTATCACAGCACATTTCTGACTAAAATTAATGATCCATTTAGGGGTGGGGATTCATGATTCAGGGAAGAATGTGTAATTTCAGAAGTGAAGTCCCTAAAAAGTGAGTGGGGATGAAATCCAGTATATAATACAAGTGGAGGGGTTAGCCTTAAATCAGTATGAAGAGAAGGCAGACTAAGATAAAATTAGGTAAAGGTTTATGGTAGCGGGAAAATGGGGATGTTATCACTTGTTGCTTTTCCTGTCTTGGTGGAAAAAAAAAAATCAATTGAGAACGGGATGGGCAAGTTGGGTCTTGGCTCTAACTTTCCAGTGTATTTAGGCTCAAAGCTGTATCTCCTTTACTGAGGAAGTTTCTGAGATCTGCACAGGATCCCATATGCCATAATTGCTCACCTTGGTTTCCAGTTCTCTCTAATAGGTGTTTCCTTCTATCCCTTTTCCCCAAGGAAACCTAAGTTTAATAGTAATCATTTCCACTTACTTACTTAAAAAAATAGTTTTATTACCTGAACTTCATCCCTAGACACTATATATATAGTTTAGTTTTTTCTCATTACAGTTTTTGATATTCCCTTTAAATCTACAGGTCCTTCCCAAAACCTTTTATTACAGTTTTTATGTTGAAGAACTTGGGGTGTTTAACCTGGAGTGTTGCCCTACTTCTGGAGAAATTAGCATGTGTCCTCCGTATTTTCACAAATTTGCAGCTGGATTCAGAGGCTTGACCTGACTCATGTTTGAGTCCTTTAGCTGTCTGTACTGTAGTTGGTGGGGTGTGTGTGTGTGTGTGTTGTATGAGGAGGCCCATAATGTCTGGTTGTCTATCTTTCAGAGATAATAGCAGCTACTGATGCCCAATGACTAGATTCATTAATACAATGGGGGTTGTATGTTGGTGATACTGTAATTATATGTCTTTTTCATTGTTTAATTGTAATGTATACAACTCAGTAAGTTTGGTGACTAGTTTATACCTGTGAAACCATCACCACCATCAAGACCATAGACATATTCATCACATACAGAAGTTTCCTCTCACCTCCTTTATTGTTGTTGTTATTATTACTTGTGATAAGAATACTTAGCATAGGATCTAGCCTCAGAAAATTTTAAATAGATAACTCTGTATTGTTAGCTATAGGTACTGTGTGTAGCAGAACTTCAGAACTTATCTTGCATAAACAAAACTTTGTACCCTTTGACCAACATCTGCCCACTTCCTCCACCCGTCAGGCCCTGTTACTATGAGTCTGATGTTTTTGGATTCCACATATAAGTGAGATCACACAGTATTTGTCTTTTGCTGTCTGATTTATTTCACTTAGCGTATGTCCTCCCGGTCCATCCATGGGTCACAAACAGCAGGATTTCCTTCTCTTTTAAGGCTGAATTTATTTTGTATATTGATATATATCACATTTTCTTCCTGTGTGTTTGTGTTTTTCACCTTTATTGAGGAATGACTGACTGATAAAAGCTGTATACATTTAAGGTATACAATGCGATGTTTTGATGTAATATACATTGAATTGATTACCACCATGAGATAATTTAACATATCCAACACTTTACATGGTTATCCTCTTTTATTGTGTGGTAAGATCACTTGAGATCTACTCTCCTAGCAGATTTCAAGTATATAATACAGTATTATTAACTATTTTTATTAACTGTAGTCATCATGCTGTACATTAAGTCTCTAGAACTTGTTCATTTTATAACTGGAAGTTTGTTCCCTTTGACTAACATCTCTCCATTCCCTCACCCCCCATACCTTGGCAACCACCATTATACTATCTACTTCTTTGAGTTTTACATTTTTACGTTCCACATATAAATGAGATCATACGGTATTGGTCTTTCTGTGTCTCACTTACTTGACTTAGCATAATGTCCTTCAGGACATTTGTCCATGTCATTGCAAATGGTATAGTTTCCTTCTTTTTAAGGCTGAATAATATTCTGTTGTGTGACTATACATACACACACATATATATACACATATATGTATGTGTATATGTATATCACAATTTCTTTAACTGTTTATCCATTGACAGACACTTTGGTTGTTTCCATATCTTGGCTAGTATGAATAATGCTGCAGTGAACATAGGAGTACAGATATCTCTTCAACATCCTGATTAAACATCATTTCCTTTGGATATATACTCAGATGTGGAATTGCTGGATCTTATAGTGGTTCTAGCTCTAATTTTTAAAGGAGCATTGATAATCTTTTTCATAATTGCTGTTTCAATTTACATTTCTACTAAAAGTGTACAAGGGTTCCCTTTATTCCATATATCTACCAACACTTGTTATTATTATTTTGGTAATAGCCATTGTAACAGGTATGAGGTGATATCTCATTGTGGGCTTGATTTGCATTTCCCTGATGATAAGTGATATTGAACACCTTTTTTGTATTCCTTTTGGCTATTTGTATATCTTCTTTGGAAAAATATTTATTCAGGTCCTTTGCCCATTTTTAATTGCTTTGTTATTATTTTGGGCTATTGAGTTGTGTGAGCTCCTCATGTGTTTTGCGAGGAACTTACAAACCCTTATTGAGTATAGGGTTTGCAAATATTTTCTCCTATTCCGTAGGTTGTCTTCTCACTCTGTTGACTGTTCCTTTGCTGTGCAGAAGCTTTTTAGTTTGATGTAGTCCTACTTGTCTAATTTTGCCTTTGTTGCTTGTGCTTGTGCATATCCAAGAAATCATTACAAAGACCAGTGTCATGAGCTCTTCCTCCATGTTTTCATCTAGCAATTTTACAGTTTCAGGTCTCATGTTTAAACCTTTAATCTATTTTGAATTGATTTTTTCTATAAATGTACTCTTTTGCATGTGACTATCCAGTTTTCCGAACACTGTTTGTTAAAGAGACTATCCTTTCTCCATTGTGTAGTCTTAGTACCCTTGTTGAATATCAGTTCTCTCTCTGTGGGCTTATCTCTGGGCTCTCTATTCTCTTCCACTGTTCTACATGTCTGTTTTTATGCCAGTACCATACTTTTAAAATTATTATAGCTTTGTAATATATTTTGGAGTCATGAATTGTGATGCCACCAGCTTTGTTTTTCTTGCTCAAAATTGCTTTGCTATTCAGGGACTTTCATGGCTCCATAAGAATTTTAGGACTCTCTCTTCCTTCCCTCTTTCCTTTCTTTAAAAATTTTTTTATCTGTTTAAAAATTTTTAAAAACTGTTCTAGGATTGTTTTTTCTATTTCTGTAAAAAATAACATTGGGATTTCCACAGGGATTTTACTGAATCTATAATTTGCTTTGGGAATTATGAACGTTTTAGAAGTATTCTTTCAATCGATGAACAGGGATTGCCTTCTATTTATTTGCGTCTCCTTTAATTTCTTTCATCAATATTTTGTAGTTTTCAGTGTACAAATCTTTCACCTCCTTGGTTAAGTTGTATTCCTCCGTACTTTGTTCTTTTGATGCTATTATAAATGGGATTGGTTTCATAATTTCTCTTTTGAATAGTTTGTCGTTAGTATATAGAAATGGAACTGGTTTTTGCTTATTGATTTTGTATTCTGTAATGTACTGAATTTTTTTTACTAGTTCTAAGTTTTTTGCTGGCATCTTAGGGTTTCCACATATAAAATCATGTCCTCTGCCCACGGAGATAACTGAGTCTGAGTTGTTTCTCACTCAAACCTGGAAACATGTTCACTGGTACAGCAATGTCCAGTCAAATATTTTTTAAAAAAGAAACAACTCAAAGAATGGGAGAGAATATTTGCAAACCTATATCTCTTAAAGGTTTAGTGTCCAAAATATACAAAGAACTGACAACCCACTAATGAAAAACAGCTAAATTAAAAAAATAAGTAAAGGATTTGAGTAGACATTTCCACAAGGAAAATATACAAATGGCCAATAAAACACTGAAAAGATGTTCAACATCATTAATGTTGCAAATTAGATGCTAATTAAAATACAAATTAAAACTACAATGAGATATCACTTTACACCAACTAGGATGACTATAATAAAAGATACGGACCATAGCAGAGTATGTGAGTATGTGAGTATGTCGAGAAATTGGAACCCTCAAGCACTGCTGGTGGGATTGTAAAATAAAGGATGAAGCTGTGGAAAACAGTTTGGCAATTCCTCAGAAATTTAAACATAGTGTAACCATAAAACACAGCAATATACCCAGGTATATATCCAAGAGAACTGAAAATATATCCACACAAAAACTTGGATGTAAGTGTCCAGAGCAACATCATTGATAATAGCTCCAAACCAGAAACAATCCAAATGTCCATCAGCTGATGACTGGATGATTAAAAGGTAGTGTATCCATTTAATAGAATACTGTTCATCAATTGAAAGGGATTACGTATTGATGCATGCTACAACATGGATAAACTTTGAAAAACCTTGGGCTAAGTGAAAGAAAACACAAACGGTCACATGTTGTTTGATTATATTAAATGTCCAGAATAGGTAAATCGATAGAGACAGAAAGTAGATTAATAGTTGCCAGGGTCTGAGGGGAGGGGAGAATGGGGAATGACTGCTAATGAATACGGAGTTTCTTTTTGGGGTGATGGAATGTTTTGGAATTGGATAGTGGTGATGGTTGCACAACTTAAGGAATATACAGAAAACCACTGAAATGATACACTTTAAAAGAGTGAATTTTATCTCAATAAAAAAACCAAGAACAGTGAGGGAAATCTTGAGTTTCCAGGTATTACAAGGTGATCTAAGGTAGTACATGCATCAGAAAAGATGTCAATAGATAGTAATACAAGTCCCAGTGATAAGCCCAACAATTAATATATATTTATTACATAATATTGGTGGATTTTAAAATTAATTTGGGAGGGTTAGATTGATTATTCAATAAATATGCCTGTATAATTGGTTACTTGGTTAAGTGTGAGGATGGAATCTTAGCTCCCACCATACGTGAAGTAATTTCCACATAAGCCCGTACATAGGTCAGTGATCAGAGTGCTCTGTAAACCACAGATGATGATGGAGCAGCCTCCTTTTCACCCTGGCCCTTCTTCTAATCACCACTCACTTTCCATTTTTTCAGTTCCCCAAATTTTCTGTGTTCTATAAACCTCCTTCTACCTTCTTTAGATCAAACACAGTCTTCAAGTAAGAGTTTATAGTAGCTTAAATCCCTGGGGGGCACCACCTTACAGATGTTGCCCTAACAATCAATTCTCCACTCCTCTCACATTGTTCGTCGTATGGTACAATCTGCCCTTGTCTTAATTTATTTTCAAACTCTTGGAAGACCTTGTATTCTTTTTCATTTATATTTTCATAACTTTGAAATGAAAGGTTTCCTTCTTACCTTGAGGAACTATGGACAACAAGGCAAGGACCCCAAGGATGGAAAGCAAGACCCTCATGGTTGAATAAGTCAGAGAGAATCCGTAACTGGGATGAAGAGAAGTTCTTTCTGTGTTCAGTACTCAAGAAGTGAGTTGCCGTATGATTATTGAACCTTACAGTGGTAAGAACATTTCTGTGTTCCAATGAGCCTTCATTATCAGGAGATATCATGCAATGGACATGACCATCAGTTATTCAGAGTACATTTGTCAAGTGTTGGCAGGGTGTAGGCAAAGACAGTAGGATGCACAGCACTTACAGAGAAAGAGCAGCCACGGTGAAGGAAGGAGACATATTCTGTTGAAAAATCATTGTCTTATGGTTCCTGGAGGTTAAGGCAACATTTATAGAGTAAAAACATTCAATTTATTTCCCCAATAATAGGAAGGGAAGCACTAGATATAATAGCATGCCTATTTATTAATATTATTAATTTTGGGGAATGTATATTAGCAGACTTCAGCAATGAAACCGTATTTGAAGCCATACGCAGGCTAGTGAGATATAGAAAAGCTGTTGTTTGATTGCCTCTTTGTCCAACCAACTAATGAGATCAACTGATTTTTATATCTAAAGTCTTAGTGAACACACACTGTTTACACATCACAGTCATATGCAGTGTGAGGGAGACCAGAAAGGAAGAGTGGACCTTAGATGCACTTGAGAAAGCAAATAATACAGAAAAGACAATGGCAGTGCAACTTGAGCATGTGTCTGACAAAGTGGCACAAGTACCTTGTAGACACTAAGGAAATGAACACAGAGGAACACCGGAGAAGTTTGGGCGGCCTAGGGAATGATTAAAGAAGACATGAGCTGGCTCCATTGGCAAAATTCTCTATACATTTTATGGGTTGAAAATGGTTTAAATCAGTATACATCCGAGCCAGATGCAGGCAAGAGGAATGAACAGACTTATCAAGTCACAACACTGGGTGGTAGAACAGTCAATTCCCAAAATTTCATTGCTGCAACATGATGCGGAATGTGTGAAATGGAGCTTGGAATGTCCATTTCAATAAGCACAATGGGTCCCTACAGCATGAAGCAAGCACTTTTTGGCTGGTGTGCACAGCCCCTGGTTTTGCTATAAGCATGGTGACTTCTTTGGTAAAAGTAGCATTTTCTGTATTTCAGAAGTCTTTTAGCCTTGAAGCTATCCTAGAATTCAGAGAAGATTTCCTTCTTTTCACTAGTGTCACATTTGACCTAAGATTCATTAAGTATTTTTCAGTCAGACTCACTGAAAAACAGTCAGCTATTCTGGACTCATACTCACCACCCCAAGAGTTGCTCCCCTATCCTATTTGTAAAGAAATAGGTCTAACTTTCCAAACCAGGATCAAAGCAATTCAGGAAGATACCCATGTAATTAAATTCAACAAATACTTACCGAGTAACTTCTGAGTCTAAAACACTTTGCTTCATTTGGTCATGACTTACACATTCCTTTCGCGCTGTGTTACTATATTTATATGCACTTGTTGTTGCACTTGTTGATTACTTGCTCAGTGAATAGTTTTTGCTTGTTTTAATAAAAAAGACATAAGAATGCCAATTTTAGAGACTGCAAAGCGTATTCACATTCATGATTTTATTTGGTCTTCATAATTTCTTAGACGCTCTTGCTCTGGGTTGAGTAACTTTTGTCAGTACCAAGAAGGAAGCTCCTTTCTGCCATTGCTTCCTCTGGGTACCCCTTCCACTCCTAATGGAACATGTAGTTACATTATTTGAGCAGGTCCTCCCTGGCTATTGAGGGTTTGCAAATGACATCTTGAGCTAAATCAGGGATGGAGGATTGGTGGAGGGACGGGGGATTGAGGTCCTGGAAGAGGCAAACTTCACAAGACTTAGCCTAAGGAGGGCCAGTGAGGGGGCTGGAAGCTCTGGGGATGACTTTCCCTAAGCCTGGCTTCAGGTTTTTTTCTCCTCTGAGGTTGCTGGGGCAGTGGCATCTGGGAACAAGCCTCTCCCAGTACCTTAAAAACTCACAGAGGGGTCTTCGGGTCATTGGGGAATGTGCTGGTTCCCGATGACTACTCCGTTTACTTAAATCTGACTGGCTGGGGATCTTTTGCACCTCTGATCATGAAAAGCTTTGGAAGCATAGGTTACATTGCAAAGGAATCACATTTATGAGCACACATCGTTGAGTTCCCTTATGGAACAGTAAGGGCTGAATTTTCATCGATGCTTTGACATTTTCTATAAAGTTGTTTCTCGTCCAGGCAGATTTGGAGCCAGGAGATGGGCTTGGAAGGCTGCCCAGGGAGCCCAAGAACACTGGGTGACTCATGGGCTGGTAGTCAGGGACATCAAAGGAAAGGTCAGAGGAAGGTTCATTGCATTCAGGGGGTGGGTTGGTGGGCAGCAGGTGAGTGTTGAAAGGTAGCTTATCACCAGATTGCTCAGGGCCTCAGTAGAGAAAGATAAAGCACTTTGACAAAGGCCTTTCCTTAAAAGAACAAGGAGGAGAAAATCAGATAGCTATCAAGCTATCAAAGTACAAATTGTTACAACAGAAGGAGAAAGGAGTTAATTTTCCATGAGATAATAAATTAGACTTAGGAATTATTGGGTTTTACTATTGAACTTAGCTCTCCAGAAAGTCAATAGATACTCAGATAATTTATAATTGAGTGTTCATTGTTTACCTTCCTTCCCTGTACTCAGTAGTATTGAAAGCTTTGGAGTCATTGCAGCATCAGTTGTTTCTTTTTCTTCTCGTTGCTGCAATCTTTCTAAATTTATTGTTTCCTTACCTTCAGTCTGTAAACATCCTCAAGTTCCTGTGCTTTGAAAGCAAAAGATAAAATGACATTCCTCTCTCTAGTTTACTTTTTACATAAGACCCTAACTTTCCCCCTTTTGTCTCAGGAAAATAGTAGTATGTTCTCTGTTTCCAGTTCTTTCCATTCACCATTCACTCCTTTTTTCTTCCCCCCCAAATATTTATTTATTTATTTATTTATTTTGGCCGCGCCGGGTCTTAGTTGCGGCATGCGGGATCTTCATTGCGGCATGCGGACTCTTATTTGTGGCATGCGGTTCCCCAACCAGGGACTGAACCTGGGCTCCCTGCATTGGGAGCGTGGAGTCTTACTCACTAGACCACCGGGGAAGTCTCTCCGTTCACTTCTTACCCTACAGGTTTCTGACATCTTTCATCTTTCTACTGAGTATACTTTTGTTAAATCGCTAATAACTTTCCTGTATAAAAACAAACATATAGATACAATACACACACACACAAATATGTACATGGATACCTATATACTATATGTGTATTTTATTTTTGAATTCTCATTCCTAAATAATACATTTTAATTTTAAAATTGGAAAACCCATAAAATTACCAAGATGATAATAAATATAATACATTATTCTACCACTTAAAAGATCATTGCTCTTTTGGTTTATTTCTTTTCCATTAAAATAACAGATAGAGAAGAGTTGAAATATTATAGAATACTATGAACTCCCTATACCAAGTATCTGAATGAAGTGGACACTTTTGGGGAATTATATGTCAATAAAGTTGGCCAATAAAATAAAATTGCAAGTAGTTGAAGTTCTATCCTTTCATTTTCAAAGGGTGCTAGAATGAGCAAGATTTTATGTACAACCTTCAAGGAATAGATAATTTCTATTTTGTGATAATAATTCAGATGATAGAATAAGCTGGATGGCTACTCAACACATTTTTTTAAAATAGATTTATTTATGTATTTATTTTTCGCTGTGTTGGGTCTTTGTTGCTACACATGGGCTTTCTCTAGTTGCGGCGAGCGGGGGCTACTCTTCCTTGCGGTGCGCGGACTTCTCATTGCGGTGGCTTCTCTTGTTGTGGAGCACGGGCTCTAGGCACATGGGTTTCAGTAGTTGCGGCACGCGGGTTCAGTAGTTGTGGCTTGTGGGCTCTATAGCGCAGGCTCAGTAGTTGCGGCGCACGGGCTCAGTTGCTCTGTGGCATGTGGGATCTTCCTGGACCAGGGCTCGAACCTGTGTCCCCTGCATTGGCAGACGGATTCTCAACCACTGCGCCACCAGGGAAGTGCAACACATTTTATGAAACAGAATAGCCACAACATAGATATGTCACAAGGCAACATATTAGTTATATATTATTGCATGACAAAATACCCCAAGATGTAGTGGCTTAAAACAACAAACATTTACTACCTCACGGTTTCTGTGGGTCAGGAATCTGGGTGTGGCTTAGCTGGGTGCTGTTGGCTCAAGGTCTTCCCTAAGGTTGCAGACAAAGCTGTCATTGGGGTTGCATGCTCCTTTGTAGGCTGGGAGAAGGTTCTTTCTAAATTCACTCACGTGGTTGTTGGTAGACCTGTCTCTTACCACATGGGCCTCCCCGTAGAACTACTCGTGGCATGGCAGCTGGCTGGCCCAGGAGCAAGTGATCTGAGAAGGAGTGAGAGAGCAAACCCCAAATGAAAGTCAGCCTTGTATTAATCTAATTTTGAAAATGGCATCCCATCTCATATACTCTATTCATCATATCTAAGTTGGTAAGTCCAGGCCTCACTCAGGGGGACAGGTTTGCACATTGGTGTGGACCTAGGGGCGGGAATAGTTGAGGATTATCTTAGAAGCTACTTACCACAGACAGCAAAAGATAAAAATAGCCAATTTAACCTATGAACATAGATACAAATGCTACAGAAACTATTATCAAATTGAATTTAATCTCAAAGTAAAAGAATAACACATCATGACCAAGTAGTATTCATCTGGGAAGGAAAGGATGAGCCAACATTAGAAAATCAATTTGTTTAATACACTGAGTTATTCCATGTTTTGAGCACTGAATATGTGCCAGGCACTGTCATAAGTCCTGGGAATACGGTAGTGAACAAGGCAGAGAAAATTCTTGCCTTCAGAGGATGTGGAGAAAAGGGAACCTTCGTGCACTGTTGGTGGGAATTGGTGCAGCCACTGTGGAAAACAATATGGAGTTTCCTCAAACAATTAAAAATAGAACTACCATATGACCCAGCAATTCCACTTCTGGGTATATATCAGAAAAACAGAAAAACACTAATTAGAAAAGATACACGTACCCCAGTGTTCATAGTAGCATGATTTACAATTGCCAAGGTATGGAAACAACCTAAGTGTCCATCAACAGATGAATGGATAAAGAAGATGTGGTGTATATGCATACAATGGAACATTATCCAGCCATAAAAAGAGAGAAATTTTGCCATTTGCAGCAACATGGATGGATTTGAAAGGTATTATGCTAAGTGAAATAAGTCAGAGAAGAACAGATATATGATATCACTTACGTGTGGAATAAAAGAAAAATAAACTAATGAATATAATAAAAAAGAAGCAAACTCACTGATATAGAGGACAAACTAGTGGCTACCAGTTGGGAGGGGGAAGGGGGCAGGGGCAATATAGGGGTAGGTGATTAAGAGGTACAACCTATTATGTATAAAATAAGCTACAAGGGTATATTGTACAACATTGGGAATATAGCCAATATTTTATGGTAACTATAAATGGTGTATTATATATCTGTAACTTATGATATTGTACATCAACTATACTTCAATAAAAAACTTTTTTTTCCAATAAAAGAATTCTTGCCTTCATAGAATATATTTGTAGTAATGGGGAACACTTCACACACACACATGATTACTTAAGAAAAGATACCTTGTGTGATAACAATAAAATAGAGTTCTCACAAATTAAGGATAAACATGGTTAATGGTATTCTTAGTTTTTTTCTTAGGTGCAAACTCTGAGACAAGGATTTTAATGCCAGTAATTTTTTAGGAAGGTGATCCCAATAAACACCCGTAGAAGAGTGGGGAAATGAGACAAGGAAGAGAAGAAACTGAAAAAGGATGACTTTGAAGACAGTTACCATTTTGGGCTACTGTGTATCATTCCCGTGGTGAACTCTGGAATGAAGTGTAGATGATCCTACAGAGTTGTGCCAGTGAAGGAAGAGGAAGCAGCGGTATTTATCTACACAACTCCTTATACATCATTGATTAACTGCTTCCAAAGAGACTTAACTGCTTCTGGTATGCTGTGGTTCTCCAAAAGCCCTAAGGAAAAAGGCTCTGGGTAGTCACAGTAAGCACCCCACTCTGTGTAGAGAAGAAAGCCAAGGGATAAGAACAGGACAGCAACAGTGTGTGCTAATGTCCACCCCTTGCACCACTCAGATTCTCTCTTGCCCCATGTTAAACCTATTTTGTCTTGTCCCTGATTTTTTAAGATTGTGGCTAGTTATAACTCAAAAATATTGAAACACTAGGGTTAGGAAAGTTACAGGCCTTGCTACTTGCAGTTGGTCTTGAGGCCATGGTTGATGTTCGTTATCTTTCTTCATTATTCTTGATGTCCCTCACCCATGAACAGCACTTCTGTTGATCTGTTGCTTGCCCTGTGTTGTATACTTCCGTATGTTTTTATGTTACTAATTAGCATCCTTTCACTTCAGCTTGAGGAGCTCATTTCACCATTTCTTGCAAGGCAGTGCTAGTGGTGATCAACTCCCTTAGCTTCTGTCTCTCTGTTAAGTCTTTATTTCTCCTTCATGACTGAAGCATGACTTTGCCAGTTAGAGTATTCTTGGTAAGTTGGTCTGGTGGCTACATGCTCATGGTCATTACGCAGCAACATGGCGTCTTCCATCTGGTGGAGGTTTTAGTATCTGCAAAACAACTCAGGAATATGTGTTAGATACTGTTATCTATGTCCTTCAGGGAGGAACTAAATATTCTGTGACTGCTGTATGGCTGATCTATCATTGAAATTGTTACCAGTTCTCCTGGCCCAGCTGCCGTCTTTTTTACTACATGTTCACATTCTCTCAATCATTAACTCTTGAGCCAGCCTTTTGTGACACAGGGGAGGCCTGGGAGACTAAAGCTGTTCTACAAATGAGGCAGGTATAGGACATAGGAAAGTCTGTCCTAGGAAGACCCCATAGTGTCCTGCTTGGTTAAACTGTGAACATGGGGGTGCAGATGTCTTTTTGCGTTAGTGTTTTCTCAAAACAGCTATTTTGATTTTTTTATCCTCTAGATCACAATATTTCATGGATTTGAGCTAGGTTGTTGGAGAATTACTATTTTCTTTTTTGGTGATGGCGTATTTCCTTGATGATTTTAAAAATTCTCTGGGTGTCTTGAGCTGGGAACTGCTCATTGGTGCAGCTGTGTCTGGGCTTCTCTAGGATTTTTATGGGCCGACCTGTTCACGCTTCTTGCTCCCTCTTGTGGCCGAATTCTAAAGCCTTTATGTTTTCTCTTTTCTTACAACTCACCACGCTGGCTGCTGGAAACTTGTTTTCCAGAAAGTGGCGCTAAAGCTCCAGTTTGTGCTGATCTGCATTTCTGCGAGCACTTTAATCACCGGACCTGCTCTCCCTGCAGCACTCGGGAGCAAGTTCAAGGGTCTGGCTGCAGAGTGGGGGGAGGTGTGGGTTTAGCACTCAGGGTGTTGGGGTGCCCACGATCCTGGTGGGGAGACCCTTGGGTGGGGAACTCCCAGAGGCTTGCGTGCAGCAGACTTCCTGCTCAAGTCCTGAAGCAGCCAGCAGGGACTGTGTCCCTTTAATGCCCTTTGAAACTCTTTTAGGCTTCCCTCCCTCCTTCCTCCCCACAGACATGAAGCTGCAAACACCTCCTCAAGTCCTTGCCAGTTACCTTCAGACGGGGTGTTCTGTTCGTGTTGTTATTAACTGAGGTTTTCTCTGTCTTTGTATCGGCACTTTTTTCCCCCACTCTTCTTGCTTTTCTCTTTTGGCAGAATTCTCAAGTTTTTATGTCTTCTCTGGCTTTTACAACTCACCAGGCTAGCTGCTGGAACCCTCTTTTTGGTTTTACAGAAGGTGGTGGTGTACCTTGTGGTCTATTTTCTCAGCACACCCCCGTCCATGAATTTTGCATTTTCAAATGTGCGGGAGTAAAAGTGTACACTGAAGAGAAAAATGCATATGCTCTTCTAAACAAAGGAATCGACAGATAAAAGAGTTATTAGACGAAGGGAAAGGTAAAATTAAGGCACAGGGTTTTCCCAGTTAGATAGTTCAAAATTAGTTGTAATAAATGCCTAAGGAATGTCACAAGCAGACAAAGCAGTGACCTTGAAATGATATGATTCCCATCAGAGATTGAACGTGGCTTTGTGTTTAATTCTAGGAACTACATAATTGAAGCATCAACCAATGCTTCCTCTTTTTAAGAAACTGATCCCAGTGGCTAAGCTCAAACAACGGTGAGGATTAATGGTAGCTCACAGGGATTGAGCCCAAGCACTAGACGGGTCTGGAGGTGAGAAATGTGTTGACAGTGATAATGCCAGGAAGTACATGGCTGCCACCCCCGTGAGCTTATGTCAGATACGCTTTCAGCAACTTAAAGACATTTCCTTCTATCTCTATCTGATTAAGGATTTTGTTAAAGGGACGTATGCTGAGTTCTATCAATTGCTATTTCAGTGTATATTGAGATGATCAGAGATTTCTCTCCTTTAATCTGTTGACATTCATTCCTTAATAGTTGTCTTAATAAACTGCGGTCTTGTGTTTCTAGGACAAACTCTTGGTCACAGCACACTAGGCTTTCAATACAGAGTGTTCATGGCTCACTTTGCTAATGTTTATTTAGGAGTTTTGCCCTTATTTTAATTGCCAAATTAATCATTTCTTTCTTCTTTGTGTGCTTTTCCTTTTTAAAATTTTAAAAATTGGGTTAAAATACACATAACATAAAATTTACCATCTTAACCATTTTTAAGTATACAGTTCAGTGGTATTAAGTACATTCACATTGTTGTGAAGACATCTCCATAACTCTTTTCATCATGTAGATTTGAAATGGAGGTGAAACTCTGTACCTATTAAAGAATAACTCCTTATTCTCCCCTGCCTCCAGTCCTGGCAATCACCATTATACTTTCTGTCTTTATGATTTTGACTATTCTAAGTAACTCATATACTATAGGTATATAAAATATATTATAATACAGGTATATAAAATATATCTATCTCCCTGTTGATACTATGTAAAAAAGATTTTGTTCTTCATTTGACTTGTTCTTTAAAATGTTACATAATTCAGTGTAACAAGATGGCTTTGCTAACAAAATATTATGCTCATCTCTTGTAAAATTTTCTGTATACATGAATCAACAAAGTCAACCTTAAATCTGAAAAAAAATATGTTCTACAAATATAAGCCCTATACAATAACTTCAATTCAGTTTTAGTTATGTTTTCTCTTCCCGAGTTTACTTAATCTAAATAAAAAACAAAGTTTCCATTTACTTAATATAAACAACACTTGTTACTCGTTTTCTTAAATGTTTAATTTTCTGCAAATGTAACAAAAGTTTGAAATTTAGGAATGTTGAAATTTTAACTACTTTTATATCCTACAGTATTTAACTCACATTTTTACCTAACACATTATGCTTGCATCATAAATATTTTAAAACCATTCTTCCATATGGGTACTTCTATTTAATCTTCTCTGCCTGTCCAGTAAGGGTTTGGGACTTGACAGTATATGTCTGTAGCAGATACTCCGTGCTAGCTATTAAAAAAAAATTGCCATTGAATTTTGCTTGGGGCTCATAATTAGACTATACATCCCACCCCTTCCATGCAGGTCGGCAAGGCCATGCCACTGAGTTCCAGACGGGGAATGAGAACAGAAGTGATGGGTATCCCTTCCAGGGCTGGCCCATAAGAAGCTTCTGTGTATATTCCTCCATGTTCTTTGTTCCTTCTATATAGTGGGAAAAAGATGACATTGGAAGCCATGTATTGAAGACGGCAAAGTCTCTGTCAGCCGGCTTATGGAATGACCACATGGAGGTAGACTCAGACTACCAGAAACATCTCTCCTAGACTGTTCATGTCAGTGTGAGATTGGTGAGATTTTGCAGCATGTTTATTACTCTGTATTACTATAACTAGTGTTACCAATTAATGCCTCAATTCATTATTTGAGGTGAGACAAAGGGAGACAGTAGAATAAGGGTGAGTACAACAGAGTATTTAAGAATGAGGCCCCCCCCCGCCCCCCCACTGTTATAACCTCTGTACTTACTATGAGAGGGATACAAGTTTGGCTCTAAGGTGACTAGCAATGATGAGACTAAGGAATTCTGGCTAGTAACCAAATCACAGTATAAGAAAATAAATGCAAGCAATTTCACAAGATGAAATATGAAGTATGATTCTGCAGGAATTTCTCTTGCCATTCAACCTAAAGAAGTAATTGCGTAAAAGTGTTTCCCCAAACCTTTGGGACAGTAATCTTACAGGGTTTCAAAGGCTGTTTTAAATAATAATCCCCAATGTATGGTGATGTCATTATACTAGAGCTCTTGGAGCATGGTAGTACTTTGTATAGTATGGAATAAATTTATAAAGCTTAGTGTTTGAAAACACAGGTGTTTTCAAAAATCGGCATAGATAATTTTTTAAGTTAGAATGTATCTAATCTTCAAAATGAATGTTAAGGAGGCCAACATGACATTTCCACAGTGATGGAATCCTGAAACAAATAGAGTATAAGTGTGACCATCAATTCCATATCCCTAGGATCAAGGCGAAATTTTAAACATTTATCCAGTAATTCAGTGTAAACCAGTCCCTATTATTTTTGTATCCTGAAAGCAGAAATTTTTTACCTGAGTCAAAGATTACACCTGGCAGACTACACCTGCCTTAACAGTCAGCTTCATCCACTTGTGGTTGATTTTGCCTCACAGAAAGCCACCATTACAGTTTCTTTTTCTTTCTTTCTTTCTTTTTTTTTTTTATAATGTTGCTTTATTGTATCTTTGGCTTTAAAAAATTTTTTTTGTTTATTTATTTTTGGCCATGCCACGCAGCCTTTGGGATCTTAGCTCCCCAACCAGGGATCGAACCCGCACCCCCAGCATTGGAAGCATGGAGTCTTAACCACTGGACCGCCAGGGAGGTCCTACATTTTCTTTTTCGTCTCCCAAGATTAAAAAAAAAAAAAAAAAAGTCAAGCACTGTATACAGATATACAAAGGCCTACACCAAGTAACAAATGAAAAATGTAACTCAAAATTATGTATGCACACTGACAGTAAGTGCAGTGGTATATTCTACACAGAAAGATGCTAGAGGGCTTACAAACAGTTGATGTCAGTGGTTTCCAAGGAACTTACTTAATCAGACCTTTAGAGGCCCTAGAAACCTTTATTTTTAACAAGGGCCCCAGATGATTGTAGGTTTTGATCAAAAGTGTGGTTTGGCAATTCACTTTTAACTTTCATTGTGTGTTAGATTACATATATAATAAAATTAAATTACAAATCATGTAGTTGAACAAAAAGTAATTTTCTTATATAAGCTATTACTTGATCCTTAAATACAATATGGCTCTTAAAATGAAATCATGTTGGTAGTTGTATTCCTAAAGTTAAGGATGCTAATAAAAAAGCCATACAGCAAAGAAACATTGACAGCAAATCAAAATACAAATGATGTTCCTCTGAATTCCATGTTTCATCCAGCATCAAAAACCACCAATCTTTTAGTCCTTCTCTTTTACATTATTCTGTATCCACATGCTCTGCATCTGATTGCATCCCTGGATTTTATTTTATTTTCTGTGCCATATTTTCTACAGATGTATATCACTGTCTGTTGCTTTGGGGGTTGAATGTCCTTCTGGATGTCCACTGTTAGTCTCCATGCAGCATGGAGAAACTTCTCGCTCTGCACTTCCAAACAGATTCTGGCTCGCTGCTTTGTTGCCAAGATATTTTATTTTTATCAATATTGCAAAATTATCTGCCCACCACCTTTCTCATACAAATACAATTCCAGACATTCTCTCCATGACTTTTCTTACATTAATGCAATTCCACACAATAAAGAATACAAAAATAAATCATGTATTTCAGTATAATGTTGACCATCCAGTGAAATTCTCTGGTTTTATTTATGTTTCTTATAGACTTACTCTAAATAATGGATGCATAGACATTTGTATTTAAATGATTTTTACATGCTGATAAAATCCCATGACTTTTGGACATTGAGGTAATGAAAAAACCCTAAATCAGATACTACTCTGTATGGAGTCTATAAAAGTAACTTACGGAGCAGCATATAGTTCAGAGCAGACAAAAAAAAAATCCTTTTCTTTTTAATGTCAGTTGGCTAGTTGGTAAGGAAACTGGTTTAACATTATTTATTTATTTTCCTTTATCTCATCGATTCTGATTTTCTACAGTAAGTTAACACTATCAATTCTTTGTGTTTTCTAAAGACTGCCTACCTTTCTATATACACAAAACGAAGTCAGTTATTTGTGTATTTGGTTATAGTAGACTGTTTAAGTTGAAATAAACATTTGCGTTGTGACAGTTTCTGGTTTTTTTTTTTTCTCTTGATGTTGAACAATTTTGACTGCTTTTAAAGGGCATACAGCCCTAGCTGTCTTCATTTCTGCTCTGTCAAAATCATCGCTGTCAGGGATAGACAGGTCATCAGTGCATTTTATGTGTTGGAATGGTTTATTCTGCAGATTTGGTACTATGTGGAACACAGACTTGGAGTTCTAATTCTGATAAAAACTATGTGCTATGAACATCCAAACTCAGAAAGGACAAAATGTGATTTGGCGTCTGGTAACATGCTGAAAAACAGCATTCACACATTTGTATCTTATATCAAACATTGAAAAGATGGCTCTTGATATAAAATTTAAAATGATTGAAATTGAAAATATGTTTAATATTATTAAATGATTAAAAACTTTATTCTTTAAACTCAGGTAGGTGGTAGCCTCCAGTTAAGATGATACTTTTAATGTTTGAAATTACCTTTTGACACATGTCACATTTATATAATCCAATCCCTTTTTACAGGAAATAGAATATTAAGCAAGAATTTTAGCTGTCAGCAAAAAATTTCACTATGATACTTGTATCTCTAGGAGTAAAAGAAGATGTAAGAATAATAAATCAAGAATATTCCCATAAGGGAGACCTTCAAGATGGCGGAAGAGTAAGACGTGGAGATCACCTTGCTCCCCACAAATACATCAGAAATACATCTACATGTGGAACAACTCCTACAGAACACCTACTGAACACTGGCAGAAGACCTCAGACCTCCCAAAAGGCAAGAAACTCCCCATGTACGTGGGTAGGGCAAAAGAAAAAAGAAAAAACAGAGACAAAAGAATAGGGACGGGACCTGCACCTCTGGGAGGGAGCTGTGAAGGAGGAAAGGTTTCCACACACTAGGAAGCCCTTCGCGGGCGGAGGCTGCGGGTGGTGAACGGGGAGCTTCGGAGCCACGGAGGAGAGCGCAGCAACAGGGGTGCAAGAGGGCAAAGCGGAGAGATTCCCACACAGAGGATGGGTGCCGACCAGCACTCACCAGCCCGAGACGCTTGTCTGCTCACCCGCCGGGGCGGGTGTGGGCTGGGAGCTGAGGCTCTGGCTTCGGAGGTCAGATCCCAGGGAGAGGACTGGGGTTGGCTGCATGAACACAGCCTGAAGGGGGCTAATGCAGCACAGCTAGCCGGAGGGCGTCCGGGAAAACGTCTGGAGCTGCCTAAGAGGCAGAGACCATTGTTTCGGGGTGTGCGAGGAGAGTGGATTCAGAGCACCGCCTAAATGAGCTTCAGAGACGGGCGTGAGCCGCGGCTATCAGCGCGGACCCCAGAGACGGGCATGAGATGCTAAGGCTCCTGCTGCAGCCACCAAGAAGCCTGTGTGCAAGTACAGGTCACTATCCACACCTCCGCTCCCGGGAGCCTTTGCAGCCCGCCACTGCCAGAGCCCTGTGATCCAGGGACAGCTTCCCCGGGAGGACACACGGCGCGCCTCAGGCTGGTGCAACTTCATGCCAGCCTCTGCCACCGCAGGCTCTCCCCACATTCCAATTATAACTACCATACCCCTCCCTCCCCCTGGCCTGAGTGAGCCAGAGCCCCTGAATCAGCTGCTACTTTAACCACGTCCTGTCTGGGCGGGGAACAGATGCCCCCAGGTGACCTACAAGCAGAGGCAGGGCCAAATCCAAAGCTAAATCCCAGGAGCTGTGCAAACAAAGAAGAGAAAGGGAAATCTCTCCCAGCAGCCTCAGGAGCAGCGGATTAAATCCCCACAATCAACTTGATGTACCCTGCATCTGTAGAATACCTGAATAGACAACAAATCATCCCAAAATTGAGGCAGTGGACTTTGGGAGCCACTGTAGACTTGGGGTTTGCTTTCTGCATCTGATTTCTTTTCGGTTTTATGTTTATCTTAGTTTAGTACTTAGAGTTTATTATCATTGGTAGATTTGTTTACTGATTTGCTTGCTCTCTTCCTTTTTTTTTAATATATATATTTTTTTCTTTTTCTCTTTTTGTGAGTGTGTATTTATATGCTTCTTTGTGTGATTTTGTCTGTATAGCTTTGCTTTTACCATTTGTCCTAGGGTTCTGTCTGTCCATTTTTTTATTTTAATATAGTTTTTAGTGCTTGTTATTACTGGTGGATTTGTTTTTTGGTTTGGTTGCTCTCTTCTTTCTTTCTTTTTTCTTTTTTTATTACTTTTTAATTTTTAATAATTAAAAATTTTTTTAATTTTAATAACTTTATTTCTTTTTCTTTTCTTTTCTTTCTTTCTTTCTTTCTTTTTTTCTCCCTTTTCTTCTGAGCCGTGTGGCTGACAGGGTCTTGGTGCTCCGGCCGGGTGTCAGGGCTGTGCCTCTGAGGTGGGAGAGCCGAGTTCAGGACATTGGTTCACCAGAGACCTCCCAGCTCCATGTAATATCAAATGGTGAAAGCTCTCCCAGACATCTCCGTCTCAATGCTAAGACCCACCTCCACTCAACGACCAGCAAGCTACAGTGCTGGACACTGTATGCCAAACAACTAGCAAGACAGGAACACAACCCCACCCATTAGCAGAGAGGCTGCCTAAAATCATAATAAGGTCACAGACACCCCAAAACACACCACCGGATGCAGTCCTGCACACCAGAAGGACAATATCCAGCCTCATCCACCAGAACACAGGCACTAGTCCAGGAAGCCTACACAACCCACTGAAGCAACCTTAGCCACGGGGGGACAGACACCAAAAACAACGGGAACTACGAATGTGCAGCCTGCGAAAAGGAGACCCCAAACACAGTAAGTTAAGCAAAATGAGAAGACAGAAACATGCAGCAGATGAAGGAGCAAGGTAAAAACTGACCAGACCAAACAAATGAAGAGGAAATAGGCAGTCTACCTGAAAAAGAATTCAGAGTAATGATAGTAAAGGTGATGCAAAATCTTGGAAATAGAATGGAGAAAATACAAGAAACGTTTAACAAGGACCTAGAAGAACTAAAGAGCAAACAAACAATGATGAACAACACAATAAATGAAATTAAAAATTCTCTAGAAGGAATGAATAGCAGAATAACTGAGGCAGAAGTACGGATAAGTGACCTGGAAGATAAAATAGTGGAAATAACTACTGCAGAGCAGAAAAAAGAGAAAAGAATGAAAAGAATTGAGGACAGTCTTAGAGACCTCTGGAACAACATTAAATGCACCAACATTCAAATTATAGGGGTCCCTGAAGAAGAAGAGAAAAAGAAAGGGACTGAGAAAATATTTGAAGAGATTATAGTTGAAAACTTCCCTAATATGGGAAAGGAAATAGTCAAGTCCAGGAAGTGCAGAGAGTCCCATACAGGATAAATTCAAGGAGAAACATGCCAAGACACATATTAATCAAACTATCAAAAATTAAATACAAAGACAAATTATTAAAAGCAGCAAGGGAAAAACAACAAATAGCATACAAGGGAATCCCCATAAGGTTAACAGCTGATCTTTCAGCAGAAACTCTGCAAGCCAGAAGGGAGTGGCAAGACATATTTAAAGTGATGAAAGGGGAAAACCTACAACCAAGATTACTCTACCCAGCAAGGATCTCATTCAGATTTGACGGAGAAGTTAAAACCTTAACAGACAAGCAAAAGCTAAGAGAATTCAGCACCACCAAACCAGCTTTACAACAAGTGCTAAAGGAACTTCTCTACGCAGGAAACACAAGAGAAGGAAAAGACCTACAAAATCAAGCCCAAAACAATAAGATGGTAATAGGAACATACATATGGATAATTGTAAATGGATTAAATGCTGCCACCAAAAGACATAGACTGGCTGAATGGATACAAAAACAAGACCCGTATAAATGCTATCTACAAGAGACCCACTTCAGACCTAGGGACACATACAGACAAAGTGAGGGGATGGAAAAAGATATTCCATGCAAATGGAAATCAAAAGAATGCTGGAGTAACAATTCTTGTATCAGACAAAATAGACTTTAAAATAAAGACTATTACAAGAGGCAAAGAAGGACACTACATAATGATCAAGGGATCAATCCAAGAAGAAGATATAACAATTGTAAATATTTTTGCACCCAACATAGGAGCACCTCAATACATATGGCAAATGCTAACAGCCATAAAAGGGGAAATCAACAGTAACACAATCATAGTAGGGGACTTTAACACCCCGCTTTCACCAATGGACAGATCATCCAAATTGAAAATAAATAAGGAAACACAAGCTTTAAATGATACATTAAACAATATGGACTTAATTGGTATTTATAGGACATTCTGTCCAAAAACGAGAGGTGAGAGAGTGGCATGGACTTATATATACTACCAAATGTAAAATAGATAGCTAGTGGGAAGCAGCCACATAGCACAGGGAGATCAGCTTGGTGCTTTGTGACCACCTAGAGGGGTGGGATAGGGAGGGTGGGAGGGAGATGCAAGAGGAAGGAGATATGGGCATATGTGTATATGTATAGCTGATTCACTTTGTTATAAAGCAGAAATTAACACACCATTGTAAAGCAATTATACTCCAGTAAAGATGTTAAAAAAAGAATATCCCCATAACTTTGAATTATAAAAATGTGATAAAGTAAATGAATTTTAAAGTAGTTTTTATGTTTTAAAAATATATTGATGTATTATTATCTAAAAAATCATGTAAGTTTACTCCTAGGTATTTTATTCTTTTGATGTGATTGTTTCCTTGATTTCTCTTTCTGATCTTTTGTCGTTAGTGTATAGAAACGCAAAAGATTTCTGTGTATTAATTTGTATCCTGTGACTTTACCGAATTCATTGATGAGCTCTAGTGGTTTTCTGGTAGCGTCTTAAGGATTTTCTATGTATAGTATCATACATCTGCAAACAGTGACAGTTTTTCTTCTTTTCCAATTTGGGTTCCTTTTATATCTTTCTCTTCTCTGATTGCTGTGGCTAGGACTTCCAAAACTGTGTTGAGTGAAAGTGGCAAGAGTGGACATCCTTGTCTTGTTCCTCATCTTAAAGGAAATGCTTTCAGCTTTTCACTGTTGAGTATGATGTTAGCTGTGAGTTTGTCATGCACGGCCTTTATGATATTGAGGTATGTTCCCTCTATGCCCACTTTCTGGATATTTTTGTTAAAATGACTATAGTACCCAAGGCAATCTACAGATTCAATGCAATCCCTGTCAAATTACAAATGGCATTTTTCACAGAACTAGAACAAAAATTTTTTAAAAATTTTTATGGAAACACAAAAGACCCCAAATAGCCAAAGCAATTTTGAGAAAGAAAAACGGAGCTGGAGGAATCAGGCTTCCTGTCATCAGACTATACTACAAAGCTACAGTAATCAAAACAGTACGGTACTGGCAGAAAAACAAATATAGATCAATGGAACAGGACAGAAAGCCCTGAAATAAACCCATGCACTATGGTCAATTAATTTACGGCAAAAGAGGCAAGAATATATAGTGGAGAAAAGACAGTCTCTTCAATAAGTGGTGCTGGGAAAACTGGACAGCTACATGTAAAAGAATGAAATTAGAACATTCTCTGACACCACACACAAAAATAAACTCAAAATGGATTAAAGGTCTAAATGTAAGACTGGATACTATAAAACTCCTAAAGGAAAACATAGGCAGAACACTCTTTGACAAAAATTGCAGCAATATCTTTTGGATCTGTCTCCTAGACTAATGGAAATAAAAACAAAAGTAAACAAATGGGAACTAATGAAACTTAAAAGCTTGTGCACAGCAAAGGAAACCATAAACAGACTGAAAAGACAACCTATGGCATGGGAGAAAATATTTGCAAAAGATGTGACCAACAAGGGATTAATCTCCAAAATATACAAACAGCTCACACAGCTCAAGATGAAAAACCAAACAGCCCAATCAAAAAATGGGCAGAAGATCTAAATAGACATTTCTCCAAAGAAGGCATGCAGATGGCCAAAAGGCACAAGAAAAGATGCTAAACATCATTAATTATTAGAGAAATGCAAATCAAAACTACAATGAGGTATTACCTCACACTGGTCAGAATGGCCATCATCAAAAAGTCTACAAGTAATACATGCTGGAGAGGGTGTGCAGAAAAAGGAACCCTCCTACACTGTTGGTGGGAATGTAAATTGGTACAACCACTATGGAGAACAGTATGGAGGTTCTTTAAAAAACTCAAAACTAAAAATAGAATTGCCATATGAGCCTGCAGTCCCTCTCCTGGCGTATATCCAGAAAAGATACATGCACCCCAGTGTTCATAGCAGCACTATTTACAATAGCCAAGACACGGAAGCAACCTAAACGTCCATCGACAGATAAATGGGTAAATGTATCTGTGGTATATTTACACAATGGAATATTACCCAGCCATAAAAAAGAACGAAATAAATGCCATTTGCAGCAACATGGGTGGACCTGGAGATTATTATACTGACTGAAATAAGACAAAGACAAATATCACACAACATTGCTTATTTGTGGGATCTAAAAAAAATGATACAAATGAATTTATATACAAAACAGAAATAGATCCACAGACATAGAAAACAAACTTATGGCTACCAAAGAGGAAAGAGGTGGGGATGGGTAAATCAGGAGTTTGGGATTAACATATATATACTATTATATATAAAATAGATGACCAACAAGGACCTACTGTGTAGCACAGGGAACTATATTCAATATTTTGTAATGACCTATAAGGGAAAAAAGAATCTGAAAAAAATACGTATGTATAACAGAATCACTTTGCTGTACAGCAGAAAATAACACAACATTGTAAATCAACTACAATTAAGAAAAGAATAAATAAAAAATTTTTAAAAATCATGTAATGATGTCAACTAAACCCATCAGAGGCAAAATTTGCCTTTCCTGCATCTACATTAGAATTGATTGGCCTAATAGCCTTATGCTAGTGAAAGATAGCCTTTTATTTCCTTGGTAGGCATAAAAGCTCCTATATGTAAGTCACTTGTGTGATCGTATAGCTTTTTAAAACACAATAATTCTAAATACACTTATTCTATAAAAATCAAATTCACTTAATTTATGAAGGGTAAAGAGTCATTTAATGATAGAGCAAAGTCCTATTTTATATTTGAAAAAAATGCTGACTGTCGGGTTTGAAGTTCTTGATCAAAATTTATATGATGATGTGTTTTTTTTTAGGGGATAGGAGTGGAAGGCTTTGCTAATTGTTGATACCAGTACAGTGTTTCAGAAATTCTTGGAATCACAGTAAGCACTATTTTACAATTTGTTTTTTCTTCTTTTGTAGTATTCAAAAGGAAGAAATGACCTAAATGTGAGTTCCATTTCATGTCTACCTTTAAATGCTATATCATAGTTTCTTTATAAATATTTGTTTTATTTAAAAAATACCACCAAATTTAAAAAATATATGGAAGCTGATAATGTTTATACGAATTATCAAATGCTACTTAGCATATAATGGCACAGAAATGCAATGAAAAAGGGGCTAAGGATAAGTCAGTTATCTTTAATAACAGACTGTCTAAGGTTACCCCAATTATTATAAGGGTAATATTATTATCAGAGTATATGTGAAACTAAGGAAGTCAGGCTTCTTGGGAAAACAAGAGTAGACACAAATTGGTCCTAATGAGTAAAAAAGGAACTTCAATGCAACCTAATTATAAAAATTAGGATGTAACTGTCTAGTCAACAAGATTTAATTTGTACGTACTATATGATTTAGCGTTCCCTAGAGAAACAGAACCAATATGATGTGCATATGTACAGAAAGAATTCATTATAAGAAACTGGCTCACACAATTATGGAAGGGGACAAGTCCCAAGATCCACAACATGAGCTGGCAAGCTAGAGGCCCAGGAGAGCAGATAGTTTAGTTCCAGTCCAAGTCCAAAGGCCTGAGGAGCAGGAAAGCCAATGGTGTGGTTCTTGTCTCAGGGCTGGCCGACTTGAGACCCAGGGAGAGCTGATGTTTCAGCCTGAGTTTGAAGGCAGGAAAAAGCTGGTGTCTGTCTGAAAGCAGTGAGGCAGGAAGAATCGTCCAAGATAATCGTCTTTATCATCCAGGCTTCATGATTTCTTTATTTCTTACTGAGAAAAGCTTAATAAGACAAATACCTTAAAATACTACCTTAGTTTTATGAAATAAAAATTTCTTAGAATTCTTCTCTGTTTCCAGACTGTATAAGCAATGGTTTTGAAGGTCAAATTATTAGTACATAGAAAAAGGATTAGTAGATTCTATAATTTGGAATAGAACTCACCTCTCTAACCATGTTAAATTCACTTTTGCTTCTAAACAAGTACAGTGGAAATTAATAATAGCGGGACGTTTCTATTATAGATGATTTGTAGCTTTAGGAATTTATATTGTATGAGTCATCTATTTGGGGGAGGTCCTGCGTCTAAGTATTAAGCTTCAGTTGCTTATTACATGACAAATATGCTAAGTGTGTTTATATAGACTCATCGCACTTAATAACCATGATAATTTTATGAGATAGATATTATGATTGTCCTTATCGTACAGAGGATGAAATTGGGCAAGAAATGTTTAATACGTTGCTCAACTTCCTGTACCTAACTAGTGCTACTAAAAACTGACAGTCTTATGTCCTGTACTCTCATACTTACCCACTGTAACATATTGGGCAAGTGACTTCTTCTCTGAGTCGCAGTTTTCTTAGTGTAATAGTATAAAAAATGAGATAACGTGTTCAAAGCACTTAGTAGAGTACCTAGTAAATTAATTAAAAACAGGTGGTTGTATAGATAGTGAATGATAGGATTCAATTCTGATCCAACAGAGGTCATTGCTTACAGAGTTGAAGGGAATATTTATAAAGATGGTAACTATTTGGCTAATTATTTGTCCAGTTTGATGGATTAATTTTGCTTCAACTCTTGTTGAAAATAATTCTTAAAAAAAATCCCTTGTCATCACAATGTTAATTATTTGCCTTTTCTCTTAAGAACTGAGTGGTGGTATTGGAGAAAGCTAGGGTAGGTAGATAAAAGAGGAAATGGAGAAAGGGGACAGAGAAATGTAAAAGGCTCTCTAGTTAATTTGTTTCCATTTATTTTTACAATAAAAGATAATTCCATTGAAAATAAAAAATATACTCTCTTACAAAAGAAGTTGTCACTTTAATATATTGTACATATGTATCTTTCTACATAAATGAGATAAAAGATAACATTCCAGGATATTACTGTCTTTACTAGGAATGTGTATTTCTGTGTGAGATAAAAATGGATAAGAAAGTGGAGTTTGGCAAAATCAATAATCTGAGACAGAAATATATAAAATAATTTTTTTGACCAGAATAACTAACTTTTAATAACCAAGAGTGGCTTATTTTGCCTACTGGTGTTGTATGATTCATCACCGATGGCTTTAAACATTTCATTTTATTGACATACCTGTTAAATAGTAAAATCTATCTTCAATTATAGTTCAAGAGAGCACAATTTTGAGAAGAATAGCATTTCAAACACACATTTCACTGCTTTCAACTTTCAGCAGAAGTTGTATCAGTTCCTGTCAAGTGTGTTTTTATAAGTATCATAGATAAGGTGTTTACACAGTTGATAACATCCATTTCACAGAATTTTTGGTTTAGGGAAGTAGAATGGCCGTAACACAACTTGCATAAAAACTAAAGTCTACAAGTGCTTCGTGTCTTGCAGTATATTTTATTGTGACTTGTTTCTTTGGGTCTCAAGAAAATATTTTTCGTTCGAAGATAAAAACATCAAGTCTCACAGAATTTGATTCAATTGAGCAAATATATATTGCTAGTAAATGTCAGTGAGGACTTAAAATCTGGTGTTCAAATGATAAATTCTTTCTTTTCCCACAGATATTGTCTTTTGCCAATAAATGCTAAGTTAGAAGTAATATAAGCAAAATATAAAACATATTATTTTCTTGGATTACTTAAAAATTTTTTAAATAAGATTTCTATTTTTTAACATTATTTTTCATATTTAAAAAATTAGATAGATTTGCATTGTATCACAAGTGGAATGGTAGTTACATATTACTTATGAAGGAGTTTACATTATGAGTTCATGAAGAAAGCCAGGTTAAATGATTTATGAGAATCTTATGAGAAATGATTAATCAGGGTCAGATTAAAAACAATACTGAATTTCACTCAGTCCATCTGTCCTTGGATTCCAGTGGTTGTTATTCTTTTTATTCTTAGATTTGACCTTTGAATACTAGAATTTTGGGAACACTTTGAAAAATTAAAAGTATCTAAAGGATATGAAATATAGGCTACAGTGATATCAATCACTGTTACAGTGTATGAATATCTCTAGGCCATATAAATTTATTTATAGCACCATTTACTTGAGTGCTTGATTTATTTTCTTACTGCTTTCAAGATATTCTCTTTGTTGTTGGCTTCCAGCATTTTTATTATATGTTTGGTGTGGTCTTTTCCCTTTTATCCTTTTAGAGTTTGTTGGGCTCCTTGGATGTGTAGGTTAATGTTTTTCATAAAATTTTGGAAGTTTTTAGTCTTTATTTGTTTGAATATATTTTCTTCCCTCTTTCTCTCTCTTCTGGCATTCCTCTTGTGCATATGTTGATACACTTGTTTGTGTCCCACCTTACTCTGCAGCACTATTTATTTTTCTTTAATCTTTTTTATTTCTCTCTTTCAGATTACATATCAATAATCCATATCAATCCATCTCCAAGTTCACTGATTCTTTTGCCAGTTCAGATCTACTGTTGAGCCATTTTAATAATTTTTTCTTTTCAGTTATTGTGCTTTTCAACTCTAGAATTTCTATCTGAATCTTTTTTATAATTTCTATCTCTTTATTGATATTCTCTAGTCAACAAGACATTGTCTTCATACTTTCCTTTACTTCTTCAAGCACTCATTTAGTTCTTTGAACACACTTTTAATGGCTTTGAAATCTGTTAAGTCTGACATCTGAGCCCCCTTGCAGGCAGCTTCTGTTGCCTTTTTCCCTGTGTATGGGTCACACTTTCCTGTTTCTTTTCATGACTTGTCATTTCTTGTTCGAGACTAGACATGGTTAGATAAGGCACTGTATCAAATCTGGATACTGATTCTCCCACCAGGGTTTCTGTAGTTGTTCCCCTGCCTCCTCTCTTGTCTCTATGTGGGCATGAAAACTCAAGCCCCAGGTTCCTGCTTCAATATGCCCTCTGCCCTCAGGGCAGCTGGAGTGTCAGCAAAAACATATACTGCTTTGGTTTGTGCTAGCCTTGGTGTATCCTTAAAAGTTTTGTAAATTATTCTGTAAATTATTTAAATATAAAAAACCATAAGCTTTTTGTTCCAGCAATATTATAAACAAATTCAGGCAGGCAAGGGTATGTATTCTCCAACTAAACATTCTTTAAAGTCAGGTGTCTAGAATAATTAAATGGAAAACTAAGCAAATAACATAAATAGCAACTGATAAGAAGAATTATATCACAGTTAATGTTGTCCTTTAATTCCATTAACCAAAGATTTAGTTCTAAGGAGAAGGTGTTGGACAGGTAAGTCCCTTCTCATCCTGTCAACCTTAAAATCACACTTGGTAGTCACGTGATGGCAGATGCCACAGTGAGCCTGTTCGCCTGTCCTACCAATTTGTTTGTACAGAGAGATTTATTCAGTTTTCTAACATTGGCAGATCTGTGAAGATTGGTGAGAATTTTGAAAGATGGTAGAAATTGCCATTGATTTGATTTTTATAGCATATCTACGAGCTTGTTGAATAATACAAATCTGAATATTTGCCATAAAAAGCCTTACTGTATATTTTAAGTAGGTAAGTAAGGATTATGTAATTTATGTCATTTTATCTTACATTTACAAAGAGGATTTTGTTATATTACATTTACATTATTTTACATTTTATATTACATTTGTAATAGAGGAGCAGCAAAAGTTGGATCGCAGCAAATCTTTCATAGTTTTGGTCTATATAATACTTGAAGGCATCAGTAAGGATGTCATGATATTGCAAAAGGGAAAAAATACTTGCCGCTTGCAAACAATATGGGTTTAAGTATTTATATTCTCATTTTAAAAAATGTAATAGATGCACATCTGGAATGTATTTCCCCAATATAACTACTGTAAAGTTTCTGTTTGATTTTCAGAATTTGGCTTATCTTTTTATTTTTATCCTTCTACTAAATCTTTTCTGCTCCTAATTAGTAGATATAAAACCTGAATATTACTCATATAACTATAAACAACATTTCCAAAACTCAGACAAATACATATTTCCAGGAAACCCAAGACAAAAATCAGGAAAATATGGCTACTAAATATAGTTGACATATCTGACATTAAAGTATATTAATTTTTGTTTACAAGATTCAGAACTACAGGGGAAGTATTCCCAGATTTGACATCAGAAACTTGACTGGTACGCGCTTTTAAACTCTGAATTTCAATATAGCCTTTGTGAACCGCAGAAACACAGAGCTTTTCTCCCAGGGTTATTGGGAAGATGATAGGCAAGATCGTTCATGTGAATATTCTTTGGTTTTTATTTAGGATAGTCCTAGGGGTTGAATATTATTTCCCCAAGGAGAAATGTTGAATTACTAACTCCTGGTACCTGTGAGTATAACTTTATTTGGAAATGGGATCTTTGCAGATGTTATCAAATTAAAATGAGGGCATTAGGGTGGGCCTTAATGCAATATGGCTGGTGTCCTTACAAAAAGACTGTGTGAAGGTGGAGTGTGGAGATTTTAGCTAGAGCAAATGTTAAGTCCCTGATATGACTTCCCTGGCCCCCCTTGTAAGCAACAAAGCAACAGTCTCCCCCAGCTCCCAGGGCCTTACAGTCTGTATCCCTTAGATAAGCCCTCTGCTGAGCTTACCAAAACCCCGCTCTTTTTGGTTTGAATTGACCAATCTGGACTTAGCCTGGGAACCCCAAAGCACTGTACTCACAGACCCTAATAAAAGCATGTGCCCCAGGTCCTGTCTCTCTCTGCCTGCCCCTGCCTTGACGTCCCAAAATGGTCCCTCAAGTCATGCTGTGCACCTCCTCCAGGACGTGAGAATAATAAACGTCTCTAATTCACTCTCACTTGCAGTCTTTCGTTGAACAGTGGCTCACCATCTGACCCGGGAGCACTTAATAAATGTTAATTCAACACAGCCACAGCACAGAGGGAAGAAACCAGGTGAAGATGGAGGCAGAGGCTGGCCAAGGTGCACCTGGGTCCACCACAGGCTCTAGAGGCAGGAAGGGTTTCCCTCCCGGGGACTTGGAATTCAGTCTTACAGGGTCCAGAACTCTGAGAGAATAAACTTCTGTTGTTTTAAGCCACCCAGTTTGTGATACCTTGTTATGTCAGCCCAGCCTGTAGGTAGGTTACTCTTGGTTTTGACAAGCTTGGGAACCACTGCTTGATCTTATATTATACTTTAATTTTGGCCACCCTATAGGATGTTGACAAAGTGACATTGCCCAGAAAATAAGATTTATAAAATTTACAGAATATAAGGACTTAAAAGTAACTTTGAACCTTAATATCAAACCATTCACAGACCAAAGGGAGAAAAACCTTTTCATAAAACTGGTGTTTCTGTTCATGTTTCACTGTAGGAGAATTGATTGAGACAAACATAGCTTTGTTGTGTAAAGCTAGGAGAGATATTTTCAGTTTTTAGACATTGGACAGTAAAATCTATCCATCATGTGAAATATGCTGCATATCTGTGAACAAACAATTTCTGTAGATAAGAAAAACATACCTCTATAAGACATCATCTTGCTTTGTTAAGAAATGGCCAATGATTCTTCCCGTGCTCATTCTAATCTAAAATACTTCTACACGATTGTTTTCCTATTACGTTATTTAAAAGACATTTAGCATTCTAGAACTATTGTTCAAAATATAGATATTTGAAGAGCAATAAGTATCTACTCAGGTTAATGATTTCTTGAATCATACATTTAAACCCTTTGTAAGTCTAATTAGATTAACTAAAACAGACTGAAATTTAAAAAGCCACTCTACCTTTTACTGACCAGCTAAAATGCATCAAGGCAGAAAAAGGGAAGGCCCAGTCATGATAAATAGGAGCAGATCACACCCCTGAGACAAACCCTTCCTCCTTCTTGAAGACTTTAAACATCACAAATTTCTGCTACACATTAGCTCAGGAGCTCAAGGTATCCTTCAGATGTTTTTTCTTCTGAGTTAAAATGTGGGATCACATAGCAATACCTGCAGTCCTACACTAGCCTTCCTTTGCTGTCCTTCTTTCGTTTTCGTCCTGAGCAGGTTCACCATGTCCCTTTCTGGCAGAAGATGTGAACTTGACGTAAATATAATGTAAAGAAGTTCTGACGTAGGGAAGGACTTCCTAATTTGGTATTTCTTATATTACCATTCCATAGTTTGTAATATTCTTCCCAACTTCTCCAAGCATTTAGGTTTTAGCAAGATTTTCTGGCGAGCATCTGAAAGCATGGCCCAGTGATATAAAGCACTTGTTAAAATCAATTGAGTAAGCAAGGTATTCAGGCTTCATTTTCCTTCAAATACAGAAGCCATTGGGAATACCCATCTGTAAGAGATACAAGTTTTCATTTCCTCTGGTTCAAAAACCCTAAAATGAATTGCTTATTAAATGTGATATAATAAATAATGGACTTTGCAGCACTGTAATTCTCTGCCATAAAAAAGCAATCAAATTAGTGTAGCTAACACTTGTGCCTGAACAGTGCAAGCTGTCATGTAAAATGGGAAGGCAGTGTATGGTGAATTATGCACCACGTACTTGTGCTTGCTACTGGCAGCAACTCTTTCACCCTGTTTCCTTTTGAAGTTAGCTTTCGCATGGCTGCAGCTTTCCTTATGCACTTTCCTTGCTGCATGCATGTAATCTCAGGTATTGTGTGTGTGTGTGTGTGTGTGTGTGTGTGGCTGGATAGATAGATAGAGATTGCTAGATAGTAGGAAACCACCTAATCCAGGAATACAAGTTTAGAAATCATGCCACCACTATTACACCATACACCAAAGTAAAAAAAAAAAATTCTTAGTGTAGAATTCTTCAAAAGTGCTTGTGAATGCTTTTGTACATTATTTTTTCTGTCAAATTGTATTCAGTGAAGGTTGTACCAATTTATATTGTCACCAGAAGTGCCCAAGAGTGCCTACTTCATGGAACTACTTTTAAAAGTTTTAAAAACTTTGACAGTTTGGTAACATGTAAGTAGTACTTTATTGTTGTTTTAGTTTGTGTTTCTTTGATAATGTTTCATTATTTTGGTGCATATCCAATAGTCATTTGTGTACCTTTTTGGGGGTAACTTTGTTAGACTACCTTTTACGTTTTAAAATTGTGTATAAAAATTTTTTCTTTAACATTTGGTAGAATACTCTAATAAATATTTTCATTTTGTATCTATTTTAAACAAATATTGAGTTTTCAAGTTACTTTTTCATGATTTTTGTGATTTCTGCCATGTTGACTCATAACTTTTTATATTTAAATTATAAAATCATCCATTTCTTATTTTTTATGTATAGAAAATACCCAACTCAAGACGAGGCAAATGTCCATGTATATATTTTTCAGTTCTTTTATTAAAAAATTAACTATTAAATCTTTTCGTAATTCATTGTAGACATAAGAATATTTTCTAATAAATATTTGTCCATTTACTAAATAATCCTTTTACCACTGATTGAAATCTCATCATTGAACATATTTCATTCTGATAAGGTTAATTTTGTCACTTTCTATTATGTTACAATGATTTATATAGTCTAATTATAGAACAACATTACTAATTATGTGTTTCATAATAACCAGTGGTAAAATCAATCTCTATTATTCTTCCAAATCAAAACATTCTTGAATATTGTTAAAATATAATATAAAATTAGTTTTTCAAGTTCAAAAACATGTGTTGGATAATTATTTGAAATTGCTTTATGTTTATTGATTCATTTCACTAATATGGTTTCATAGCATGATATTAAGAGCCCAGAGCCAGGAGGCAGGAGGCAGACTGCTCAGGTTCAAATCCTGGTGTTGCTACTTCCTGTCTTTGTGATCTGGAGAAAGTTACTTAGCTTCTCTGCACCTCAGTTTTTTTCATCTATAAAAGCCAGAGTAATAATTGTATCTGCCTCCTTGGGCAGTAGTCAGAATTAAATAAAGTAATATTTATAGATAGATTATTGTCTGGTACATAGTAAGTGTTATTTAAGAATTTCTTATTCAAGTCTATTTTTGTATCTTTCAGTAGGACATTTCTACTGGATTCATAGAAATATTGTACTTTTCTTGTTACACTGAATTCTAATTTCACCCCCTACCTCCTAGTTCCTGACAGCTTTATTTCCTTCCTTTTATTTCTTTGCTTTAGCTTTATATAGTTATTTTTCATTTTTTAAAATTGAAAATTGGTCAAGTTCTTATTGTTCCTTTTTACATGAACTGTTGTGGATGTGAATTTCTCGCTGAGTGCAACTTTGGCCATATTTGTTAAATGTTATTTATAGTAATCACATTCTTATTTTTCTTTTTTTTAATGTTTTTATTTTTTTTGGCTGCGTCAGGTCTTAGCTGAGGCACGCGGGATCTTTGTTGAGGCGTGCGGCATTTTTCATTGTGGTGTGCAAGCTTCTCTCTAGTTGTGGTGGCAGGTTTTCTCTTCTCTAGTTGTGGCATGCAAGCTCCAGGGCACGTGGGCTCTGTAGTTGTGGCACGCGGGTCTCAGGGTTCCAGAGCACATGGGCTCTGTAGTTTGCAGCATGCAGGCTCTCTTGTTGAGGCGTGAGAGCTCAGTAGTTGTGGCATATGGGCTTAGTTGCCCTGCAGCGTGTGGGATCTTAGTTCCCTGACCAGGGATGCAACCTGCGTCCCCTGCATTGCAAGGCAGATTCTTTACCACTGGACCACCAGGGAAGTCCCTCTTACTTTTCTGTAGCCTATAATTTTGTTGGCCAATCTGTAGTTTCTAAGTTCAAATTCACTCAAACTTAAATATGTGCATTTGTAAATATGTAAATTTTTAATGCTAATTTGAATTCTGCTGTGAGAATTTAATTGACATATCACATTCCCATTCTGTATCCAGTTTCTTTTTTTTTTCTTTTTCACATATTACTTATTTTCATCCACAGTGTTTGCTTACCATTTCACTTTTCATTTCTTATTTCACAAAGGCTAAATTCTTTTAATTTTATGGTAACAAATTTATTCTATTTTTTATTTTGGCTGTGCTGGGTCTTAGTTGCGCACCCAGACTTCTTAGGTGCAGCACGCGAACTCTTTAGTTATGGCATGTGGGATCTAGTTCCCCGACCAGGGATTGAACCTGGGCACCCCGCATTGGGAGTGCGTAGTCTTACCCACTGGACCACCAGGAAAGTCCCAACAAATTCATATTTTAATAAATATTTTTATTTTTCAAATGTGTGCATTTCTTCTAAAAGTTGAATCGTTTGCTCTTTTTTAAAAAAAGAATTACTCTATATTTTCACAGACCTATTAGTCTTTGAATTCATCTGACCAATCAGAGATCTGTCCATTACTACTTTTTTTTTTTTAAATTTATTATTTATTTATTATTTATTTTTGGCTGTGTTGGGTCTTTGTTTCTGTGCGAGGGCTTTCTCTAGTTGCGGCAAGTGGGGGCCACTCTTCATTGCGATGCGCGGGCCTCACTGTCGCGGCCTCTCTTGTTGCGGAGCACAGGCTCCAGACGCGCAGGCTCAGTAGTTGTGGCTCACGGGCCTAGTTGCTCCACGGCACGTGGGATCTTCCCAGACCAGGGCTCGAACCTGTGTCCCCTGCATTGGCAGGCAGATTCTCAACCACTCTGCCACCAGGGAAGCCCCCATTACTACTTTTGTATTGAAGGCAGGGGAGAGGAGTCATCTCAGTTTCTCTCAGTTGCTACCTTCCATTGTTAACATCATCTTCCAAGGTATTAAACCCAAGGCCTGGCTGATATGCACAGGCTCTAGCCAGCTTCTTGATATTTTATTGCTGTTTAGTAACTGTTGGTCTGAAAATATATCTCTTGATCCTAATAATTAATTGTCTGGCTATGAATTGTAAAATTTATTCCCAGAGACTTTGAAGCAGTTTGTACCATTTCCTTCACCAGAAGGTGTAATTAAAATACAAAATTTCCATGGTGATTTGCCCAGGTACTGCTGCTTCTACCGCCTACATTTCTTTTTTCCTATAACAAAGCATCAGCTCCTGTCTTCAATACAAAAGTTATTGGAAATGTAGCCTTATAATGAATATACAAATGTGAGGTATCAAACAGGAAAATGAAGAAGTGAAAGAGCCTTGGCTGCCTGGGAAATCAGCCCCCAGATGGATGATAGCTGTCTTCCCTCTGGTCTGAGGAAGGACTGGCTACCACAATGCATGGGCTTGGTGCATTGGGTTGGGTAGTATAGCATGGAATATACTTTTAATTGCCCACCTAATAGTCATTTCCCATCTCTCTCTTAGTAGAATCCAGCCCCTGGCCACAGATAATGATTTGCGTAAGTCAGTCACAACTATCCTCTTGTCCTTTGTCAGACTGTCTGCAACTTATCCGATGACATTTTAGGGTAAGTGTGATGGGGAGTTTCTGGGAAGGGTTTTGCCTGACTGATAAAAGAAACAAATGTAGCTGACACTCCCTTTTCTTTGCTCTTTTTTTTTGCCTGAACTCAGTCCTGATACTGTGGTGTAGCAGCCTTCTTATGACTATGAGGTGACTAATGTGGTTATGAATGGAAACCGTAGGCAAAAATATAAAAAGCTCCCAGCTCTGGGTCTTAATGACATTGCTGAGTACTGAACTACAACAACTGTCAACATCAGACTTCACTTTATATTTAAAAAAATAAGTAAAATTTTAAAGCCACTGACAGTTGGACATTTTACTTGAATTTGAAAGCATTCCTGCTCAGACAGATATGTGCTACCATTTTCTCCATCATTTTATCTCAAGGTTACCTTAGTATTTGGGTAATACAAATTCATGATAAATTCTAGTAAATTTTTGACTTATGTTACATTTTCCAGTATTGACAAAACTTTATTTTGCAAATATATTTATAGATTTTTGTAACCAAAAACTAAAGGAAGGAAAATTAGTTGTCCATAGGTTATAAGCAGTGTAATTCCAAGTTGGCTTGTAAGCAAATAACTCACGTGACTAAAATTTCAATTCTGCAAGGGTATCACAGTTTAGTATTTTAATCTGGAACACATGTATTTAATTTTATATCCCCACATCCCATTGCCACTTCTCTTATGGGGAGAAAATTCTAAAAACCATGTTTGAGTATAAAACTCTATTGTCAATTTACATAATCCACTCTAGATTTAGCCATCATGTGTGATATTGTGATAGTTTTCCTTTCACAGAGAGGAATAATTTCAAAGAACTGCTGCAGAAATAGAAAAAAAGACTCCCTGACTTCAGACTATACTACAAATATACAATAATCAAAACTGTATGGTACTGGAACAAAAACAGACATATGGATCAGTGCAACAAGATAGAGAGCCCAGAAATAAACCCATGCACTTATGGTCAATTAATTTATGACAGAAGTGGCAAGAATATACAATGGAGAAAAGACAATGTGTTGAATAAGTGGTGCTGGGAAAACTGGACAGCTACATGTAACATGTAGAACATTCTTTAACAGCATATACAAAAAATAAACTCAAAATGGACTAAAGACTTAAATGTAAGGCTGGATTATGTTAAACTCCTAAAGAAAAACATAGGCAGAACACTTTTTGACATAAATCGCAGCAAGATGTTTTTGGATCTGTCTCCTAGACAATGGAAATAAAAACAAAAGTAAACAAATGGGGCCTAATTAAACGTAAAAGCAAAGTTTTCCTTTGCTGTGTAGCAAAGGAAACCATAAACAAAACAAAAAGACAACCTACAGAACGGAAGAAAATATTTGCAAATGATGCTACTGACAAGGGATTAATTTCCAAAATATACGAACAGCTCATACAGCTTAATATATGAAAAAAAACACACAACCCAATCGAAAACTGGACAGAAGATCGAAATAGACATTTCTCCAAAGAAGACGTACAGATGGCCAACAGGCACATGAAAAGATGCTCAACATCCCTTAATTATTAGAGAAATGCAAATCAAAACTACAGTGAGGTATCACTTCATACCAGTCAGAATGTCCACCATCGAAAAGTCTACAAATAATAAATGGTAGAGAGGGTGTGGAGAAAAGGGAACCCTCCTACACTGTTGCTGGGAATGTAAATTGGTGCAGCCACTATGGAGAACAATATGGAGGTTCCTTAAAAAAGTAAAAATAGAGTCGCCATATGATCCTGCAATCCCACTCCTGGGCATATATCCGGAGCAAACCATAATTTGAAAGATACACGCACCCCAATGTTCACGGTGGCACTATTTACAAAGCCAAAATAGCAACATGGATGGACCTAGAGATTATCATACTAAGTGAAGTAAGTCAGGCAAAGACAAATATCATATGATATCACTTATACGTGGAATCTAAAAAAATGATACAAATGAACTTATTTACAAAACAAATAGACTCACAGACATAGAACACAAACTTATGGTTACCAAAGGGGAAAGGTGGAGGGGGGGAGGGATAAATTAGGAGTCTGGGATTAACATACACACACTACTATATGTAAAATAGATGAATAACAAGGACCTACTGTATAGCACAGGGAACTATACTCAATGTCTTGTAATAACCTATATTGGAAAAGAATCTGAAAAAGAATATAGATATGTGTATAACTGAATTACTTTGCTGTACACCTGAAACTAACACAACATTGTAAGTTAACTATATCTCAATAAAAAAAAAATAGAAAAAAGATATCTCTGGATTTAACCACGTAACTTTCGATCTTTATGGTTATGGATTTTGGAGACTGTCTTCTGTAAAATATATCATTTTTTTTCTGTCATAATAACTACCACAGTTCATCTCATTTGGTTTATTGTTTTTTCCCCCTGCTCTACAGTATCAGTTACAAGGCAGGGGTCATTGTACCTGGCACATAGTACATACTCTCTAAAGGCTTTCATGCTGAATAAATGAATAAACTAGACAGTCTTCAGGTTTTTTTTACAGGTAGGGTTTATTTTTTAGGGTACTTTTAGGTTCAGAGCAAAACTGAGCAGCAGGTACAGAGATTTCCTTTATACCTCTGCCACCACATGCACTAATTCTCCCACAATCAACATCTTGTACCAGATGGTACATTTGTGACAATTGATGAACCTACATAGGCACATCATTATCACCCAAAGTCCATAGTTTACATTACGGTTCACTCTTGGTGTTGTACATTCTAGGGTTTTGACAAATGTATCCACCATTATAGTATCCTAAGAATTATTTTACTGCCCTAAAAATCCTCTGTGCTCCACTGATTCATCCCTCCCTCTCCCCTGACTCCTGACACCCACTTATCCTTTTATTGTCTCTATAGTTTTTTCTTTTCCAGAATGTCATTTAGATGGAGTCATACACTGTGTAGCCTTTTCAGGTTGTCTTCTTTCACTTTTTTTTGGAAAGAAAAAAGTTTTCAATTCCTTTGGGTAAATACCAGGAGTTCAGTTGCTGGGTTGAATGGTAAGAGTGTGTTTAGTTTTGTAAGAAACTGTCAAACTGTCTTCCGAAGTGGCTGTACCATTTTGCATTCCCGCCGGAAGTGAATAAGAGTTCCTATTGCTCCACATCCTTGCTAGCACTTGGAGCTGTCAGTGTTTTGGATTCTGGCCATCCTAATAGGTGTAAAAGAATATGTTTTCAATCTGTGAACTCCTGGTAATGATTATCACTCAAGATTTTCTTTCTTTACTTTTCTATAAGACTGGAAAATGGAAGATGAAATTCTTAAATTTTTCTTGATTATTTTTAACCTTGAGACAGATTTCAGAAACATTAAGAGGCTGTTGATCTTTGCACGTGAATTTTCCTAATCTGACTTTTTTATCATATTTGTTCCTCTTAAAAATCAACAGGTATTGAATATATTTGGCTCACTATGAATTATAAATTAAAAGATAACTTTTCACAGGTCTGATGAGTTTTTAACATCTATATTTATTTATATTATCCTGAAAGCAAACATAAAGTTTTCTGGAGATGAGACTTATTATTACTTAAAGCAAGAAGTACTAGGATCTGTACTGTGGAAGAGGAACCCTGAAATTATAAACCTGCTAGTTCATACAGGCTACTTGCTGCCCTCTTTCCCTCCTGAGGGAGGGAGAGAAACCCTTGCACCCTAGTCCTTTACAATCCTTTGTTATGTAAATGAACAATTCTGCAGATCAAAGTTCCATTCCCCATTTGAAAGGTAAATAAATAAGACTCTAAATCTCTCCCATTGTCTATGGCTATTCAGTTATCTTTAAATTTCAAGGCTTGTCCTTTCAGCCAAGTTCCAGTGTTCTTCCGTCAGAAAACAGAAAGATGAAAATATTTTCTCTAGATTACTACAAGGTCAATAGCCAAAATAATGTTATGTTTCATTTAAGTTTTAATTTTCTTCCCTGAGGGGGAAAAAAGATAATTGATCTAAGAATAGTTAGACTCAAAATGCCTTGCCGGAGTTTTCAGAAGAAATAAGCCAGTGACTACCCCAAATCTGAAGTAGCATCCATGTGAGTAAGGCATTATCTAGAAGCTTGACAAAACTGGTGGGAAACAGCAGAGAAAATCATGTGAAGCCAAATCACAGCAGACCTTCACCTTACCTTGAACGTCTGACCATAACCTCACTTATTTAGCCACGATATAGGAGTCATGAAAACATCAGAGCTATAACTTTATGTAGCCTTTCAGACTAGATTCATCAAAGTGTCCTCCTCTCCATCCAGGATGACAGAATGGAAGCGTTGGGTCAGACATACCATTTTGTCTTTTTATTTTTTTGTGCCAACACCCAATGAATAGCCTTTATGTATTTAAAAGTACGTTCCCTTCAAGTACTTATTAGTAAATTATGTATTTAAAAATATGTTTTCTTCAAGTACATATTAGTACATGAGTACATTAGTACAATCTTATTTGTACGTTATGTCAACAAAAAAAATTAACCAGTCTAAAAACGAAATGGAAAATTTTATTTGAGCCAGACTGAGGATTATTAGAGGTCAAAGCACAATTATATAAGTTATATAAGTTTTTGAGACAGAGGGTTATACCTTAAGTGACATATTATTGACAGGCTATACAATCCAGATCTGCATGTACAAAGCGAGTAGTGGCCCCCTTACGAGATTAAAAAGGAAGGTTACCTCCTAAGAAGTTGTGACCCTTGATGAAATTAAGAAAGAATATTATCTCCTAAGGAGGTTTGATTAGTACAGATGCACAATATACACTAAAGGGGAGGGAGGAGGCCTGAACAGGCAAAGAAAAATTTTATGTTTAAATTTTTCTCGTCTTGCCATAAAATGTGAATTTTATTCCATCAATTATAAGATATAAAATAGTCTGTTAGAAAATTGCAGATATGAACTCAAAGCCATCTGTACTGGACAGCTCACTATTTATATTACATTTTTGTGGTTTTACACTAGCAGCTTCTAGTAGCGTTCAAGTGACATAAAGCTACTAGTCAAGGGAAATGAGCTCTGAAAAGCTGTCTTATGGAATGAGTGAGTTGTGGATATTTTTTCAGGCAGATTTTTAATTAAATGAATGAGTTAAGTTTCCTTACAAGAGAATATGAGGCATTGAGAAAACATGATGAAAGACAACTGGTTAATATAGTGATGAGTGGAAGCAAAAATGTGAGTATGAAATAGAAAGGAAATAAAAATGAGCAAACAATAAAAGGCAATGCTGAGTATAAAGTCCAGTGTTACATCTTTTGCTATTTTGACCTTGCTGCATACAGGGAAAATACACACTGAAGTAAAGCAGGCAACAATAAGAAAAAAAAAATTTAGAAGCTTATTCCTTAGCAGGATATGTTGAAGAAAGAAAATATCAAGGTGGGCTAATGAAGTTTAATATGATGCCTCTGCTGTCAGTTTATTTTAAGAAAATCTAGATGACAAAGCAAATAAATCAAGGCTCTCTCCAAATGTAGATTCATTTCTGCAATTTGTAGTACTTGGGTGGTGCCACGGCTTGTGTTACTAGGCCCAGGGGCTGCCCAGCGCACAGCAGCCTGAGGCCACTAAAGAGGACCTCTGCCTTCCAATCCCCCAGGATGCTGTGGTCTGAGCACTGCTGCCCTGGGATATAGCGTTATACAGCCTCCTGCTCTGACAGCCAACAGATGAACAACATCTAAGGAAAAATCTTAATAGTGTCGGAGTGCCAAACGAAAATGAGGCTAAGAAAGTAGAGCAACAGGCCATTTTACTACAACTTCATTAACACATTTATAAATCCATACTTTTGTATGCCCATTTATTTTTTCACAGTCCTTTGTTAAGGTCACAGATGCTCAGCAACTGCTCTTGGCAAGCTGGAAGAACAAGAGAAACAGAAGCAACTAAAATGTATGAACAAGAATGGAACAGTTTGTTTTTGAATCTACAACACTGCTGAGTAGTTACTGTGGAAGGAATCTAGGAGAAACGAGAAGAGTTTCTGAGACATACATGTCCTCGCATAGGAAGAACTAAACGTATATTCCTTTGCGCTTGAGAGTAATCTGGAATAATATTCATTGCAGAATTACAAGAAATGGAGGACTGTTATCGATATATGATTCTTTTGCCTTATGAATAATCACAATGAAAAACAAGTGACGTATTTCTCTTTTGATATTTTATGATCCGGGGCTTGAACCCCTCAGTCTTTGGGGAGAGCATCTGCAGTTACAGCTATTCTCCCATGTGTGGGTTCCTGACCCAGGGGTGTAGGTCTTGACTGTGCCGCCTCTCTGCCCCTCCTATCTGTCTCCTTGTGGGCCCTTCTTTATATCTTTAGTTTTGGAAGATTATTCCTGCTAGTCTTTAGGTTGTTCTCACAGTTACTTGTAAACGGTTGTAGTCTTGGTGTACCTGTAGGAGGTGGTGAGCTCAGGGTCTTCCTACCCGTCCACCTTGGCCCTGCCTCTCTGTAGGCAGCTTTATAAGTGGAAACACAGATCGCTTCACTTTCCTATTCAGAGCTCTTCATGCTGTTCATTCATATCAGATGCATTTAAAAGTAATCAAGTTTCTCACTTAAGCTCATTATCTCTTCCATCCTATTTCTTGGGCTGACTTTCTGCTACTGCCACAATTATTTTTTTTAAATTTTTGCCACAGTTATTTTTGATACAGCTATAATGAAATACTAGCAGTTCCCCAAATGTATAATGCTTTTTCACTCTCTATCATTATCCGTGGTATTTCTTCTGATTAGAAGGCTCTTCCCTTTTCACCTCATTTATTATGGTAATTCTTTCTCAAATTTCAGTTTAAGTATTGCCTCTTTCAGAGAGCATTCTGGATTTTTGCCAGATACCCTTTCTCTACTCTTATCCTTTCTATCACAATGCATTGCATTTTACTTACACCAGTTACTTGTCTCTTTTTCCTCAGGAAACTCTAGCTCTTTGAGGGCAAAAGCACATCTTATCCTGGTCTGATATTAGCTTATGGTATCATGCCATAGTAGTGCTTTTACATAAATTTTTGTTGAATGACTGATTAAATAAGAACTCAGGGGACTTGTGAGGAAGTGCACTCTTTGAGAGGGAACACGTGAGGTAAGTGGAGAGGTAGAAAAGATGAACTCTTCCTGTAACTTTACCAAAATTGTCTTTGTCGGGCCAGATAACCAAGCTATGAGGGTTCAGGGTCTATGATTGCTAGTCATTGGGAATGGCATATCCTAGGATTCAACATATGCATTTTCACTGAATAAGTTTCTTTCGTATTTTCCTGAGCTTCTACTCAAGCAAAATTTCTAAGTGGATAGAGTTTAGGAATTTTTGCAACTTTTCTGTCTCTATTTTACAATCTTAAGATGTTTTCTGATTTGTTTTAACTCATTTATCATTTCATTCATTGAAAATACATAAAAAATTTGATAGTAATCCAAAATGCTACTTAATAGCAATTATATTTAAAAATATGATTTTTAGATGGAAGAGGGGTTAGGTTTTCCTAGTCTAATCCCTTCATTTTGAAGAATCTGAAGTCTCAATGGTTAAGTTGATGACCCAAATCACACAGCACACTAGCGATTAAGGAGATTCATCTTGGAATCCACTTAAATGAATGAATTTTTACTACTTGTTAATGAAATTGTCTGGCTATAATAAGAATCAGCCACAAACATTATCACCACAGTGTTCATTTGACAAGTTTTGAAACACCTGGATAACATAAATAGCTGCTGCTTTTAGTATGGTCACACATTATGAGATTCAATGTTTGCTGAAAGATAATGTTTTCTAAGATCCATTAAAGTATACTAAAGCATGTTTTTCAAAAAGTTAAAATCATGAATCTCATGCAAATATAGAAAGAACACATGCCAAAGATTTTATTTCGCTCATTAATTGATGAAGTATCAGTAAGATGGTAAAATGTTCTAAGGAGAAGTCAAGAATGGAGACTTACATAGTCATTCAAAGACATGATGAAATGAATTAGCTAATATGTACAAACTGGTCAGTGCCCTACATGGCAATAAAATGGTAATCTTTGGGACTACCTTTTTGGTTGAACAGAAGAATACAAGATAACAGTATCTGAGCTCTAAAATAATTTACAGCAAAGACACACATAGGTGACATGTATATATAATTAAATAACCCCTGGGTTACTCTGTCAAACAAATGCCCCATATGACTTGCAACCATAATTTAAAAAAATATATATATACTATAAGTTTTTGCGATATCCTGCTGTATCTAATGACATACTAAGCTTTCCAGTTTTCTATAAACATTCGAGTGAAAACTGTATGAAGAGACTAATATCCAGCAGAAACCCTTACAACTCCTGACTTGTTATGCAGGGTGTGTGAGAGTATTGCATACGTTAAATGAAGGAAAAGAAAATTCTTGCAACAACAATAGCTTACCATTTATTAGTCTCATTATCCAAATTTGGCAACATGCTAAATGTCTTGAGTATATTTTTATCACCCTCACTACAGCCTTAAAGTTAGGAATTATTGTACACAGTTAACAGATGGCAAACTACGAGAAAGTAAAAAAAGCAGATTTGAATTAAACTCGACCTGCCTCCAGTGTTCGTTTTCTTGCTGCTTCACCTTGATGCTTTTTTTTTTTTTTTTTTAACTGTGGCTTTTCTCTTTTGCTATAAACCTTCGGAAGAATTGGGGCTAAAGTTATTTAGTATATGACTGATATTTTTATCTCCTGGAAAATAGCACTTAAATGGCCAAGGAATAATGTCATATTAATTGATAATAACATTAATATTTTTTGAGCACATGCTTCTTTCCAGTTCCTGTGTTAATTATATAACCTGCATTATCTTACTCAGTTTTCATAATGGTGCTATATGAAAGACGATTTTGAATCATCAATGATAGCACATGACAGTAGACTTTGTTTGACTTAGGCAAAAAAATAAATGAATTAAAGTGATGTTGGAGAGCTGACAGAATTCCCCAGGTGCCTAGAAATCCAGTCTTGGAGGATATATATGAAGGAATAAAGCTTTATGTAGCCTTAATTCCTACGATAATACCAGGTAACTGGTGCAGTGATAAAATGGCCACCACCACTGGCACACAGGAGCTGCTGCACATTGCATGGCTGGGGCTCTGGGCACTGCTGCCCTCTGAGCCCTAGCAGCATTGCCACTGCTCCCCGAGGAACGAGGAACAGGACTTGGTTGTAACTGCCTCCACTCCCAGAGATAATCATCTGAGGTCCTTAGTCCAGAACAGGTGCCTGTCGCTAGCATCGAAGTAGGCAGGGCAGTATCTGGCATTTTAAGTTCCCGCGTTGAGAGGAGGCTCTGTTTCCCATCAAGATCGTATGGTGGGGAATTTTCATCAAGCTTGGAAGACTCAGATGCTAAGTGGTCTAAAAGAACAACTAGTGACCATTGTACAGGTAAGAAAATTGAAGCCCAGAACTACCAAATAATTTTCAAAGAGACACACATGTTATTAACTGGCAGAACCTTGATTGGAACCTAAATTTCTCAAATCTCTGTTCCTAGCCCCCTTGTGTTCTGGTAATTTCCTGCCATCCATTTCTGGTTTGGTGAGCTATTCCCGTAGTCCTCATTTCTGTTTCTTAGAAGTCACAAGTGTACACTTCTTATTATTTTCTCTCTGCCTTGCTGCTGAGGGGTCCCTGCTACTGTATCTCTATTTCATTTTAAGGACCAAAATAATCACCCACTAGAGTTTGCCCACGTTACTCATTCTAATAGCAGCTCTGAGTGCTTTGAGATTCTTTACACAGGAAATTTGCACATACTTCAACCTCAACCATGAAATATTTTATTTTTAAATGTGAATTTTCAATCCTTTTTGTACATTACCTTCTGTGAAGCTATATACAGATTTAATGACTTTCAGTCTTAAATATTTTGAACACTGAATAATAACTGAATTTTTAAAATAAAAAATTTTTGAAAAGATAAACATAAAAAAGCTAAACATAAAAAAGCTAAAATATGAGAGAAAATATGTGTAGACTGTAAACATGTTTGAAACAGAGGGAAGCTTTTAGGCATTGTCAGTTGCTAGGAAACCCTATCTTGGTTATATAGTTTCAAAATTACTGATTGTCTCAAGCCTTGTTTCAGGTCCATAGAGTACTAACAGGAATAAAAGAAAATCTGATGCAATAAAAGGCTTTTTTAGTTTTCATTGCTTAAAAAAGATGATTACCAAAACAATTAATTGAAGAAAATGCTGTACCAATATAAGGTTCAAATCATATAGTGTCCATTATTTGGAGGCCTGGGCTTAAATTACTATATATTTATGAAGCTATGAGGGTGTGAATTAATTATATTTTTGGAGGATTAGGGTCACCGTCTTAGAATTATACATACTATTAACTACTTCACAGGGTTTTCACGTAAAATCAATAATAGCATTTTGTACATCACATGACACGTATTTAGCAGATGGTATCTGAACCAGAGATGCGTTTGTTTTGCATGTATTCAGTCTTGATGAGCCCTCATGCAGCCTTTCTTCTTCATCTGCTCCATCATGTCTCAGTTGGCTTATGGCCATAGCTGGTCAACAGTTTTTCTCTTAGTGTTAGCCATCTTTCCTAAACCAAACCCTCATCCTCTGGGGAAGTACAGTTGCATAAAACAGATCAACAAACTTTCTTCCCTAAGATTCAGTAAGTTGGGAAAAAAAAAGGTAGGAGCAGTAGAACACAAATGAAAGAAAGGGTACAAGTTCCTTCCATAAACTTTGAAAATTGTCATCCATAGACAGAATTTTCCATGAATTGCTGATTTCTCTCCAATTCCTTCTGAAACAGGATAGTGGGAGAAAAAGGAGTGGACACATTTCTGAAAACGCCTACAGAAAACAGAGGTCTAGAAGGAAGAATCCAGCACAGGGCTGTGGGGTGGCAGTAAGTTGGCAGAACAGGGACAAATGAAAAATGTAAGCCACAGACCACCAGTACAGGTGAATAGCACTTAACCTGGGCCAGGGAACTTCAGGGTTTAGCAAGTTTGTTTTTCTCTGAAAAGGAAGAAAGTGGGAGAGGCCTGGTAAATTTCAAAGTTCCTATTTCTGATAACCAAACTGAGACTTCAGAGAATGGAGGAAGCAAAGACAAAGGGAATAAGAAAATTAAGAACCGGTTAGAGGTACTGGTGACCAGAGGAAAAATGAACAGAAACCTCAGCTTAGTGTCCTTCTTTACTGCTGCAGATGAACAGTGTTGTATCTGAAGCTAATTCTAAGTTTTGCTTCTGTTCCAAAACTTAGTTCTGTCCTCGAAATATTAGTCAACGAATGCGCTTAGAAAAGAGAATAAAATGAGTGATATAAATAATGGAAACCCACAGGAAAAATAAAATTATCAGCAGGTTATATGACAGAACACTTTGAATTCCAAGAGACTTCACTAAAAAATGGAAAAAAAACAGGAAGATAATTAACATAGTTACATCGACAATATATCAGAATCAAAGCATTACTAGAATGAAGCTAGTAAGGAAATATAAGGAAGTAAATATTATATTCACACTATGAATATGAACAATATTATGCCCAGTGATGAGTGTAATAAGAAATACATAGAACCCCTATGCAAATATGACTTTTGAAATAAGCTGAGGCGCTTAAAAGAAGACTTGAATACACTGAAGAAACCACCTCATTCTTGAAAACTCCATATTTTAAATAGATGAATTTTCCTTAAAAGGGTCTGCAGATAAGATGTAAACCCAATAAAAAGATCAAGACTTTTCTTCAGACTTGGGAGTGAAACTTCACAGAATTATTCTAAAGTTCATCTGAAGAATAAAAATAAGTGACTAGCCATAGAGGGTGAGGAGACAAAGACTAACACCAAATAGAGAACAGTGAACACAGCCTGCTGGTAAAATATATCAGGATACTAAAATAATGGGAAAGAAAAGGAAGCTGGGTCTTTAATTCCTTACACCAGAATACATTCAACATATAATATACAAATTCAAATCATATAAGTCTGAGAAGAATATATACATTAGTATTTTTAACAAGAAAGCATTTTTTGATTATGTTATAAAACCAAGAATTCCAAAAATAAAGTACCTGAGTTTGACCTATGAAAATTTAATCTTCATTATGACAAAAAATAAAAATAATAAACCTCCATAAGGTCAATGCCAAAATAAGGAAAAAGAAAAACGAAGCTACTTTGGGAAAAAATAATTATCACATATAAGAAACCAAAAAATTTTAACCTCTAATGTTATATGTCTTTGGGGGCAGTTTGGAGAGATGGTCTGGGCAGGAAAATCTTCCTAGTAGAGAGGTATCTGAGCTCCTTTTGAAGAATGTGAGGCAGGGGGATCAGGAGAAGGGAATGAAGTTTATGGAATTACAAATGTATAAATCTTGAGGCCGAGAATAGCTAGAGATGAGGCTGAAAGTATAAGCAGAGACCAGATGATGGATGTGATGATAAAGAGCTCACACTTTGTGCTGTAGCTGATGAAAGCCAAACACATTTTAATCATGTGAATTATATTGTTTCTGCATTTGAAAAGATCAGTTGAGTAGCACTGTTTTGCATGAATTTGATGGGAACAAAATCAGATGCAGGCAGACAAATTCACAGGCTATTTCAATAGCTCAGACAATGGCTTGTGAATGTTGACACTTAAAAAAAAAAAGACAACCTTGAGAGATATTTAGTATCTTGTGGGAAATTGGATGTGAAGGGAGAAAGAAAGAAAATGAATTATAGCCCCTATTATATTGACTTTGTACTCTTGAAGTACAACAAAAGAGGGAAAAAGTAAGGGAGAAGAGAAGGACTTTGGAGGACACTGAACATTGAAATTGAAACAGAAATTAGTTTATTCTGAACTTGGAACCATCAAATGTTAAGGTGGTCAGAAATTCCATGTTTTCTCTCTTTTCTCATTGTCTGCTTCTTTAAAAAACTGAATTCTAATATCTGCAGTAAGAAGAATAAGAAGAATCAATATTTTTGAGACAAAGATGTTGGTATTGAGGGAATGCTAACTCTTACAGTGTTAAAGTACTTACTTGAAAACACAAACTTTTTAGTTATTTGATTTTTCCCCCCAGCCTATACTGATACACTTTAAAAAAAAGTTGTATATGGGCCGATGAAATCTAAAGAAGCTAAAAATTATTCCATACAAAAAATAATCCACCTGTTCCAGTGAATTCACAGCTGTAACACATTTCACTGACATCGGCCCACATCAGTAAAACAATTTTCTGCTTACCGCTGATTTTAGAACATGCATCATCTGGCCTCCTTATAAATTCTATGCTCTTTTTGTGTTTCTACTATTAATTAGCTGATTTTTCTTTCTTTAAATCTCCCAAATTGTGAACTCAGAAATAGTCTTAAGTATGAAGCATTTAAGTTCTCCAAAGTAGAGTAAGTAAACTTAAAAAAAAAAATCCACTTAAGATGGCAACACTAATCCTAGTTTCCCTTAAGTCAACGCAACTAGAACCCAGGACATGGACAACGGTCTGAGCTGTTGCCTGAGTGAAATTGAGGAAAATTAAGGACAGAAGTCAGATAAGAGAGACTTCTATGCAGGGATAAGTAGAACCAGGAGTGCTGTGGGGTAAATATATGTTCATTATTATTAGGTAATACCATATGTTCTCCAAAAAATTTAAACATAGGTACACTTGCACCAGTTGAGAAAGGGAGTTCCTATTGTTCCAGATCTCACTGGGACTTGATTTTTTCCACCTTTAAATGTTTTGTTATGAAAAATTTTGGTTCGTTATTTGTAAAAAATAAAAAAAATGCCATTTTGCCCATTTTACTGGGTATTTTGCAAATATCTTCTATCAAAATGTAGCTTATCTCTTCACTGTCTTTATATTGTCTCCTCATTAACAGAATTTTAATGTGTTAGAATGTATTAATGTTTAGCTTTGTAGTTTGTGCTGTGTTTTAAGCTTCCCCTCTCTGCCTTGATGTCATAATCTCCTAGTTGTCTCCTAAAATTATATTCATCTTTATTTTTTAATTAATACCCCTGGAATTTATTTTTGTGTATAATGAGATTAGGGACATTACTGGATTTGATTTTTAATAATGGTGATATTAGGGATAATTTCTCCCACATGGATAACCCAGTGTTCAAGCAACAGTTATTGAAGTCATCATTTTACCACTGATCCAATCTAACAATCTGACATAATTTTGGTCTTTTTAGTTGATTTAATTGATCTAGGTACTATCCTTAAGGAAGCAACTAATTTATGTCTTAACACAGATTCATAAGTCTTGATATTGAGTAGAGAGCAGTTACCCCCAATGTGTTTTTCAGCTTTAAGTATGTGTTGGCCATTTTTTATTTTTACAGTATTCCTCCCTTCCTTCCTTCTTTCCCTCCCTCCCTCCCTGCGTTGGGTCTTCGTTGCTGCGTGCGGGCTTTCTCTCCTTGTGGCGAGTGGGGGCTACTCTTTGTTGCGGTGCGAGGGCTTCTCATTGCGGTGGCTTCTCTTGTTGCGGAGCACGGGCTCTAGGCACATGGGCTTCAGTAGTTGTGGCACATGGGCTTAGTTGTTCCGCGGCATGTGAGATCTTCCCGGACCAGGGATCGAACTCATGTCCCCTGCATTGGCAGGTGTATTCTTAACCACTGTGCCACCAGGGAAGTCCCTACACTATTACCTTCTTGAAACAACCCATCCAACTCCTAAATTTGTCAGTTAAATTGTTATTGGAATTAAACTGAAATTGTTTCATTGGAATTGAACTGAATCTGTTTTATTGGAATTGCATTGAATCAACTTGGGAAGAATTGGCCACTTTTCAGTTCTGAGTTTTCCAATCTAAAAATGAATTATGTCACCATTTTGTATCTTACTTTAATGTTTTGTGAGATTTTGTAAAAAATATTTTAAAAGTAAAGTACACAAAATACACGACAACAAAAGCACATGAGTAAGAGTTTGATTAACGTGAAAGGTTCTACTGTCATTGTAAGGGTGAATCCCAGTTTTGAGGGACCTGAAGTTTATATAATTCTTGACTCTGTCTCTTTCTAGCTTTATTGAGATATAGTTGATATATAACATTGTATAAGTTTAAGGTATACACATAATGATTTGATACATGTATATATTGTGAACTGATTTCCACAATAAGTTTAGATAACACATCCATCTCCTCACATGGTTCCTTTTTTGTGTGTGTGATGAGAACTTTTGAGATCTATTCTCTTAGCAAATTTCAAATATACAGTGCGGTATTGTTAACTATAGTCACCGTGTTGTATATTACATCCCCAGAACTTATTCATCTTATAACTGGAAGTTTGTATCTTTAAACCAACCCATTTCCCCCTGCCCGCTACCTCTCACCTCTGGCAACTACCAATACATTCTCTGTTCCTATAAGTTTGGGTTTTTTAGATTCCACATATAAGTGAAATCTGTGTATTTGTCTTTTTCCATCTGTCTTATTTCACTTAGCATAATGCCCTCAAGTTTCATTCATGTTGTTGTAAATGGCAGGATTTCCTTCCTTTTTATCACTGAAAAACATTCCATTGTATACATATATACCATATTTTCTTTATCTATTCATCTGTTGAACGTGTAGATTGTTTCCACGTCTTGACTATTGTAGATAATGATACCATGAACATGGAGGTACAGAAATCTTGTCAAGATAGTTATTTCATTTCCTTTGGATATATACACAGAAGTGGAATTGATGTATCATATGGTGGTTTTATTTTTAATTTCTTGAGAAATCTTCATACTGTTTTCCACAGTAGCCCCACCAGTTTATATTCCCACCAGTAGTACACAAGGATTCCTTCTTCTCCACATTGCCAACACTTGTTATCTCTTGGCCTTTTGATAATAGCCATTCTAACAGGTATAAGGTGATATCTCATTGTGGTTTTGATTTGTATTTCCCTGATATTAGTGATGTTGAGAAACTATTCATGTACCTGTTGGCCGTTTGTAGCGTATGTCAGTTTTGATTGCAAGCTACCAACTTGACACTAAACACAGAATTGAAGAAAGAATTGACTAATTCTGTGCAATCCCCTTGATGTAACTCATATAAACATTTGTTGACCCATAAAATGGATCAAAACTAGAATGGACTGGATAATTTTTATAAAATTTCTGTAATTTGAGAACACCATTTTTTGGTAACTTCTGACAGGCAAATCTCTTAAACTTAAAACTGTAATAAATGTAACTATTCTTTTTTTACATTTATTACATTTTTTATTTTTATTACTTTTTTTTACATTTATTACAGTGTTTAAAAATAACACTGAATATTCTTTCTTGCTATTTGAGAAGATGTTGACCTAGTTCATTTTTATTTGATTTACATGCATTCCAAGTAAACATAAACTTCTCATGCTCTCTGGACTCTTCTGGACCTTTGCAGGGTCTCAAAATATTTTGGTCTGATAACTCATCAGGTTTAGAAGTCTCTTATAGAAAAAAGTTTAGAACAAAACTGCTATATAGCCTTTAGTCCTGGAATAGGCTAGCTGGGATCTCAAAACATTTCTTTTTTTTTAACATCTTTATTGGAGTATAATTGCTTTACAATGTTGTGTTAGTTTCTGCTTTATAACAAGTGAATCAGCTATACATATGCATATATCCCCATATCCCCTCCCTCTTGCGTCTCCCTCCCACCCTCCCTATCCCACTCCTCTAGGTGGTCACAAAGCACCGAGCTGATCTCCCTGTGCTATGCAGCTGCTTCCTACTACCTATTTATTTTACATTTGGTAGTGTATATATGTCAGTGCTACTCTCTCACTTCGTCCAGGCTTAGCCTTCCCCTCCCCCACCCCGTGTAGGATCTCAAAACATTTTGATCATTGAATTAAAAATATATCAGCTTGAGAAGCATTAATTATGTCAATTGTATGTTCTATGTAATTTTCTATAAAAGTTATTGGGAGTGTGATTTTGAAAAAAAAAAACCTGCCTTTCAGTAAGAGAGCTGAATAGAATTATGGTTCATTGTACCAAGCCATAATGAAAGACCACAGTGCATATCAAGTTAATGTATGTATTCACCAGATGAAGCTGCTACTGCCCTTTGGGTGTGCCCAATTTTTGCACAAATTGCTCATCTTAAAATTGCTGCTGTGTTTTACTGAGCTGTATAATTGTGTAATCAGATTACTTTTATTCAAAATACACTGCATTATTCATAAATATGTGCATTTTGTCATTTGGACATTTGTTTGCTAAGGCCATTTCATCTAGCATTGTCAGAGGTTGTCAGGACCACATGTGTCAGATCTGCTAAGATACAATCCAATACCTTGGCATGAATAAAACATAAATATTCACATACACTAATACCTGCTGTTTTGTTACTGTTTAAAATTTGTTCCCTACATACACAGGAATTCTGATAAATTCTATTTCATGTGATTCTCATAAAAATATGGAGCATTTATAATTGTATTTATTGCATTAAGTATATTTCCACCTGCATTCAATTCCTGCTCTAAGTATTTCTTTTTTAATTGAAATATAGTTGATGCACAATATCATGTTAGTTTCAGGTGTACAACATAGTAATTTGACATTTGCATACATTACAAATTGATCAGCACAATAAGTCTAGTAACCATCTGTCCCTATACAAACTTATTACAATATTGTTGACCATATTCCTTATACTGTATGTTATACTGTATATTATACATCCCTGTGGCTTATTTATTTTATAACTGGACATTTCTAGCTCTTAGTCCCCATTTATGTATTTCACTTTCCCCACCCTCTTCCCTTCTGTTAACCACCTGTTTGTTCTTTGTATCTATGAGTCTGTGTTTGTTTTGTTTTGTTTGTTTCTTTTGTTGTTTAGATTGCACATAAAAGTGAGATTGTATGGTATTTGTCTTTCTCTGTCTGACTTATTTCACTTAGCATAAAACCCTCTAAATCCATCCATATTGTCACAAATGGCAAGATTTCGTTCCTTTTTATGGCTGAGTAATATTCCATTATATAAATATATATACCACATCTTCTTTATCCATTCATCTATTGATGGACCTTTAGATAGCTTCCATATCTTGCCTACTGTAAATAATGCTGCAATGAACTTTTGAGTGCATATATCTTTTCCATTTTAGTGTTTTTGTTTTCTTTGGGTAAATACCCAGATGTGAAATTTCTGGATCATATGGTAGTTCTACTTTTAATTTTTTGGGGAAACTCCACACTGTTTTCCATAGTGGCTGCACCAATTTACAATCCCACCAACAGTGCACAAGGGTTCTCTTATCTTCACATCTTCGCCATCACTTGCTATTTGTCTTTTTGGTGATAACCATTCTGACAGGTGTGAGGTGGTATCTCATTGTGGTTTTGATTTGCATTTCTCTGATGATTTGCATTTCTCTCTGATGACATCGAGCATCTTTTCATGTCTTCTCTGGAAAAATGTTTATTCAGGTCCCCTTCCCATTTTTTAATTAGATTGTTTGTTCCTGCTCTAAGTATTCCTTAATTTCCAGCTGGTTATTCTTCTCTGTTTCCTTAAGCCAGTAAGACTGCATCATTCTCTTTGAATGCCCTGAGGAGTGACCAAGGGTAAATACTAATCTTATCCAGTGCAGATCCCTCCAGTGTCAAATTTCCTCAGTTTTTGCCCACTTTTGTTCTTTATCTGATGCTTTCAAGCAATTTTCTCTTAGTATATCAGCATCCTGGAATTTTTAATAGTTTTTTCTGGGAGAGTTTGTTAATGCAAGTTCTGCCCCCCCCCCTTTTTTTTTTGTAAACCGGATTGTCTGGTTCTCCATATTGCATATGATACAGGAAACTTAAAAAAATTACTAAAAATTTTTAAAATGTCTGAGATACTACCTAGACCCTCTCCTTAGCTTGCATTTATCTTATCTCTTGCTGCCTCTTCACGTTGTTGTCCTTTTGTGGGTATGCACATCCCTGGTGTTTCTCTTTTGTGTTCAAATTTCCTATTCTTATAAAGACACCAGTCAGATTATGTTAGGGCCCACCATAATGGCTTCATTTTAACCTATTCACATCTTTAAAAGTCCTATCTCCAAATACAGTCACATTCTGAGGTACTGGGGTTAGGATTTCAGCATATAAATATTGGGGGGACAAAATTCAGCTCATAACACCCTACTAGATTCAAATCCATGAAGGTGTACATTGTGTCTGTTCTTGATCATCAATATATTCCCAGCAACTAACATACAGAATAGAAATTTAATAAATATTTATTAAATTAAAGAATGAGTGAATAAGTGAAATATTGAATATTTATGTATTCTTGGAAAACATATGTTTTGGGGTCTTTTTATTTTGTATAAATAGTATTGTGTTACATACTTCATTCTGGTTTTGCCTTTTTTAAACTCTGTGCTTATAAGATAGATCCATGTACATCTATTCGGTCATTCTAACTGCTACATAGTTTTTCATAGGGCATATCTGCTATATTTTATTTATCCATTCTCTTTATGATGAACCTCAGAGTTACCACTCTCACAACACTGCTGTAATTAATTAATACCTTGTATTGGCAACTCATGATTGTGTGAGAATATCTTGAGGATAGAGAGTGGAACTGCTGCATCATAGGGTTTACAACTTCTTAATTTTAGTATGTACTGGATTGCATTTCCCCATATCCCTTTAATACGTGTTATTCTTTTGTTTTCTAACTTTTGCCAATCTAATAGGATTCGAGTATTGTTACATTTCAGCTTGTAATTGTTTTTATCATCATCCTCACCATTATCATCATCATGGATATTAGAATGCACAGCAAAGTCTGTTTTCGGCCTGTCTTATTGGACTGTTTTTTGGTTTTTTTTAATTTAATTTTTATTTTGTATTGGAGTATAGTTGATTTACAATGTTGTGTTCATTTTAGGTGTACAGCAAAGTGATTCAGTTATACATATACATATATCTATTCTTTTTCACATTCTTTTCCCATATAGGTTATTACAGAGTATTGAGTAGAGTTCCCTGTGCTGTACAATAGGTCCTTGCTGGTTATCTATTTTATATATAGTAGTGTGTATATGTTAATCCCAACCTCCTAATTTATCCCTCCCCCTACCTTTCCCCTTTGGTAATCATAAGTTTGTTTTCTGTGAGTCTGTTTCTGTTTTGTAAATAAGTTTACAAAAGTTTGTATCATTTTTTAGATTCCACATATAAGTGATATCATATGATGTTTGTCTTTCTCTGTCTGACTTACTTCACTTAGTATGATAATCTCTCCGTCCATCCATGTTGCTGAAAATGGCATTATTTCATTCTTTATTATGGCTGAGTAATACTCCAGTTTATATATGTACCACATCTTCTTTACCCATTCATCTGTCACTGGACACTGAGGTTGCTTCTGTGTCTTGGCTGTTGTAAATAGTGCTGCAATGAACACTGGGGTGCATGTATTTTTTCAAATTATGGTTTTCTTTGGATATATGCCCAGGAGTGGGATTGCTGGATCATATAGTAGCTCTATTTTTAGTATTTTAAGGAACTTCCGTACTGTTCTCCATAGTGGTTGTACCAATTTACATTCCCACCAACAGTGTAGGAGGGTTTCTTTCTCTCCATGCTGTCTCCACCATTTATTATTTCTAGACATTTTGATGATGGCCATTCTGACCCGTGTGAAGTGATATCTCATTGTAGTTTAGATTTGCATTTCTCTAATTATTAGTGATGTTGAGCATCTTTTCATGTGCCTTTTGGCCATCTGTATGTCTTCTTTGGAGAAATGTCTATTTATGAATAGATCTTCTGCCCACTTTTTGATTGTGTTGTTTTTTTGCTTTTGAGCTGCATGAGTTGTTTGTATCCCTTGTTGGTCACATCCTTTGCAAATAGTATCTCCCATTCTTTGTGGATTGTCTTTTCATTTTGTTTATGGTTTCCTTTGCTGTGCAAAAGCATTTGAGTTTAATTAGATCCCATTTATTTATTTTTGTTTTTATTTTCATTACTCTAGGATGTGGATCCAAAAAGATATTGCTGCGATTTACGTCAAAGACTGTCCTGCCTATGTTTTCCTTTAGGAGTTTAATAGAATTGGGTCTTTCATTGAGGAGTTTAATGCATTTTGAGTTTATTTTTGTGTATGATGATATATAATGTTCTGATTTCATTCTTTTACATGTAGCTGTCCAGTTTTCCCAGCACCACTACTGAAGAGAGTGTCTTTTCTCTATTGTGTATTCTTGTCTCCTTTATCATAGATTAATTTACCATAGGTGTGTGGGTTTATTTCTGGGCTTTATATCCTGTTCCACGGATCGATAAGTCTGTCTTTGTGCCAGTACCATACTGTTTTGTTTACTGCAGTTTTGTAGTATAGTCTGAAGTCAGGGAGCCTGATTCCTCCAGCTCTGTTTTTCTTTCTCAAGATTGCTTTGGCTATTCAAGGTCTTATGTGTTTCCGTACAAATTTTAAGATTTTTTAAATTCTAGATCAGCAAAAAATGCCATTGGTAATTTGATAGTGATTGCACTGAATCTGTAGATTACCTTGGGTAGTATAGTCATTTTGACAATATTCGTTCTTCCAATCCAAGAACATGGTATATCTTTACTTCTGGTTGTGTCATCTTTGATTTCTTTCATCAGCGTCTTATAGTTTTCAGAGTACAGATCTTTTGCATTCTTCGGTAAGTTTATTCCAAGGTATTTTATTCTTTTTGATGTGATGGTAAATGGGACTGTTTGCTTTATTTTTCTTTCTGATCTTTCATTGTTAGTGTATAGAAATGTACAGAAAGTGTATAGAAACTAGTATCCTGCAACTTTCCCGAAATCATTGATGAGCTCTAGTAGTTTTCTGGTAGCATCTTTAGGATTTTCTATGTATAGTATAATGTCATCTGCAAACAGTGACAGTTTTACTTCTTTTCCAATTTTGATTACTTTTATTTCTTTTTCTACTCTGATTGCCGTGGCTAGGACTTCCAAAACTATGTTGAATAAAAGTGTTGAGAGTGGAAATTCTCGTCTTGTTCCTGATCTTAGAGGAAATGCTTTCAGCTTTTCACCGTTGAGTATGATGTTAACTGTGCGTTTGTCATATATGGTTTTTAATATGTTGAGGTATGTTTCCTCTATGCTCACTTTCTGGAGAGTTTTTATCATAAATGGGTGTTGAATTTTGTCAAAAGCTTTTTCTGCATCTACTGAGATGATCATATGGTTTTTATTCTCCAATTTGTTAATGTGGTGCATCACACTGATTGATTTGAGGATATTGAAAAATCTTCAACTCCCTGGGATAAATCCCACTTGATCATGGTGTATGATCCTTTTATTGTATTGTTGGATTTGATTTGCTAGTATTTTGTTGAGGATTTTTGTGTCTGTGTTCATCAGTGATATTGGCCTGTAATTTTATTTTTTTGTGGTACCTTTGTCTGGTTTTGGTCTTAGGGTGTTGGTGGCCTCATAGAATGAGTTTGGGAGTGTTCTTTCCTCTGCAATTTTGAAATAGTTTCAGAAGGATAGTTGTTAACTCTTCTTTGAATGTTTGATAGAATTGTTCTGTGAAGCCATCTGTTCCTGGACTTTTGTTTGTTGGAAGTTTTATAATCACAATTTCAGTACTTGTGATTGGTCTGTTCATATTTTCTACGTATTCGTGGTTTAGTCTTGGGAGATTGTACCTTTCTAAGAATTTGTCCATTTTTTCAAGGTTGTCCAATTTATTGGCATATAGTTGCTTGTAATAGTCTCTTATGATTCTTTGTGTTTCTGTGGTGTCAGTTATAACTTCTCCTTTTCATTTGCAATTTTATTGGTGTGAGCCCTCTCCCTTATCAATTTTGTTTCTATTTTCAAAGAACCAGCTTTTAGCTTCATTGATTTTTTGTATTGTTTTCTTTGTCTCTATTTTAGTTACTTCTGCTCTGATCTTTATATTATTTTCCTTCTTCTAACTTTGGGTTTTGTTTGTTCTTCTTTCTCTAGTTCCTTTGGGTGTAAGTTTAGGTTGTTTATTTGAGATTTTTCTTGTTTCCTGAGGTAAGATTGTATTGCTATAAACTTCCCTCTTAGAACTGCTTTTGCTGCATCCCATAGGTTTTGGATCATCATGTTTATGTTTTCATTTGTCTCTAGGTATTTTTTGATTTTCTTTTTGATTTCTTTAGTGATCCATTGGTTGTTTAGTAGCATATTGTTTAGCATCCACGTGTTTGTGTTTTTTACAGTTCTTTTTCCTTGTATTTGATTTCTAATCTCAAAGCCTTGTGGTCAGAAAAGATGCTTGATACTATTTCAGTGTTGCTAAATTTACCAAGGCTTGCTTTGTGGCCTAGGATGTGATCTATCTTGGAGAATGTTCCACGTGCACTTTAAAAGAATGTGTATTCTGCTGCTTTTGGATGGAATGCTCTATAAATATCAATTAAGTCCATCTGCTCTAATGTGTCATTTAAAGCCTCTGTTCCCTTACTGATTTTCTGTCTGGATGATCTTTCCATTGATGTAAGTGGGGTGTTAAAGTCCCACACTATTATTGTGTGACTATCATTTTCTCCTTTTATGGCTGTTTGCATTTCCCTTATATATTGAGGTGCTCCTATGTTTGTTGCGTATATATTTACAATTGTTATATTTTCCTCTTGGTTTGATTCCTTGATCATTATGTAGTGTCCTTCTTTGTCTCTTGTAACAGACTTTATTTTAAAGTCTCTATTGTCTGATATGAGTATGGCTACTCCAGGTTTCTTTTGATTTCCATTTTCATGGAATACCTTTTTTCATGCCCTCACTTTCAGTTTGTAAGTGTCCCTAGGTCTGAAGTGGGTCTCTTGTAGACAGCATATATACAGGTCTTGTTTTTGTAACCATTCAGCCAGTCTCTGTCTTTTGGTTGGAGCATTTAATCCATTTACATTTAAGGTGATTATTAATATGTATGTTCTTATTGCCATTTTGTTAATTGTTTTTGATATGTTTTCGTAGGTCTTTTTTTCTTCCCTTCCTCTTTTGTTCTCTTTTCTTGTGATTTGATGACTAACTTTAGTGTTGTGTTTGGATGCCTTTTTCTTTTTTGTGTGTATATCTATTGTAGATTTTTGGTTTGTGGTTAACATGAGGTTTTGATATTGCAGTCTATATATATACAAGATTGGTTTAAATTGCTGGTTTCTTAACTTCAAATGCACTTCCAATATCCTGAATTTGTATTTTCCTCTTCTCATGATTGCTAGTTTTGATATCATATTTGTGTGTGGATGGTTTTCTACCTTTACTGTATGTTTGTCTTTACTAATGAGCTTTCCCATTCGTAATTTTCTTGTTTCTAGTTCTGGCCTTTTCTTTTCTGCCTGGAGAAGTTCCTTTATTATTTGTTGTGAAGCTGGTTTGTGGTGCTGAATTCTGTTAGCTTTTGCTTGTCTGTAAAGCTTTTGATTAGTCCGTCAAATCTGAATGAGAGCCTTGCTGGGTAGAGTATTACTGGTTTTCCTTTTCCTCACTTTAAATATATTGTGCCACTCTCTTCTGGCCTGCAGAGTTTCCACTGAAAAATCAGCTGATAACCTTATGGGGAGTCCCCTTTATGTTATTTGCTGCTTTTCCCTTGTTGCTTTTAATGTTTTCTCATTAATTTTTGTCAATTTGATTAATATGCATCTCGGTGTGTTCCTCCTTGGGTTTATCCCGTATGGGACTCTCTGCACCTCCTGGACTTGGGTGACTATTTCCTTTCTCATGTTAGGGAAGTTTTCAGCTATAACATCTTCAAATATTTTCTCAGGCTCTTTCTCTTGCTTTTCTCATTCTGGGACCCCTGTTATGCCAATGTTGCTGCATTTAATGTTATCCCAGAGGTGTCTTAAACTGTCCTCATTTCTTTTCATTCTTTTTTCTTTGTTCTGTTCCTTGGTAGTGATTTCCACCTTTCTGTTTTCCAGCTTACTTACCTGTTTTTCTGCCTCGGTTACTCTACTATTGATTCCTTCTAGTGTATTTTTCATTTCAGTTATTGTATTGTTCTGCTCTGTTTGTTCTTTACATTTTCTAGCTCTTTGTTAAACATTTCTTGTATCTTCTTAGTCTGTGCCTCCATTCTTTTTCTGAGATCTTGGATCATCTTTACTATCATTACTCTGAATTCTTTTTTGGGTAGATTGCCTAACTGTACTTCACTTAGTTGTTCTTCTGGGGTATTATCTTTTTCCTGCATCTGGGACATATTCCTCTGCCGTCTCATTTTGTCTAACTTTTTGTCTTTGTGATCTCTGTTCCACAGGCTACAGGATTGTACTGCCTCTTGTTTCTGGTGTCTGCTCCCCTGGTGGGTGAGACTGGTCTAAGAGGCTTGTGCAGGCTTCCTGGTGGGAGGGACTGGTGCCTGCCCACTGGTGGGTCAGGCTGGGTCTTGTCCCTCTGGAGGGCAGGGCTGTGTCAAGCGGTGTGTTTAGAGTGGCTGTTGGCTCAGGAAAACTTCAAGCAGCCTGTCTGCTGATGGATGGTGCTGTGTTCCTACCCTGTTGGTTTTTTGGCCTGAGGCGTCTTAGCACTGGAGCCTACAGGCTTTTGGGTGGGGCCAGGTCTTGATGACAAAATGACAGCCTCCAGGAGAGCTCACGGCAATGAGTCCTCCCCAGTACCTCTGCTACCAATGTCATCGTCTCTGTAGTGAGCCACAGGCACCCCCCACCTCCCCAGGAGACCCTCCAAGACCAGCAGGTAAGTCTGGCCCAGTCGCCTATGAAGTCACTGCTTTTTCCCTGGGTCCTGGTGTGCCCAGGACCTTGTGTGCACCTTCCAAGAATAGAGTTTTTGTTTCCCCAGTCTTGTGGAGTTCTGCGACCAAGGCCCACTGGCCTTTAAAACCAAATGTTCTGTGGGCTCCTCCTTGCAATGCCAGACCCGAGGACTGGGGAGCCTGACGTGGTGCTTAGAACTCTCTTGTGGGAGAACCTCTGTGATATAATGATTTTCTAGTTTGTGGGTTGCCCACCTGGCAAGTATGGGATTTGATTGTATCATGAATATTCCCCTCCTACCGTCTCGTTGTGGCTTCTTTTTTGTCTTTGGATGTAGAATGTCTTTTTTGGTAGGTTCCAGTCTTTTTTGTCAATGGTTGTTTAGCAGTTAGTTGTGATTTTGGTGTTTTTGTGAGAGGAGGTGAGCTCAGCTCCTTCTACTCACCATCTTGTCTCCCACCCAGCAGTCTGACTGTGTTTCTTAAGGGTGAGAAGAGAGTCTTATTTTTCTTTGAATCTCCAATACTCAGTTAAACTCTTGGTACATGGGCAATATTACATATAATCAAAATGGTTAATTAAGATAGAAAAATCAAGCAAGTATGTATTCTGTTATGGTTTATAAGTGAGTATCTCAGGTGTATGAACAGTGATCTGGTCTGACACTTTGCATTATAGCTTTTTTTTTTTGGTAAGCTGATGATGCTCATCAATTTTTGTGTACAGTTGAATTTTGCAATTTAAGAGACTCTACCTAAAATCAGTTAATTAAATTTATTTATACTATTTATTTATACTAAAGGAAAGAATAAATATAGAAGAATATTTTCACCATTATTTTGCCACAGTTGGCTATTAAAGAGTTTTGCCTTTTTAATATATATGGTAAAAAAGATCTACATTTCATCATTTCAACTGAATTTTCTTCAAGAGTTGGTATTTTTCTGATGTCATTAACATAGTCACATATAATTTTCCTGACTTTTTGCTATAATTAAATAGGAATAATTATATGTATGTTTATAGCTATATGTATTTATAATTATAGTTATGGTATTAATTTATAGATTTTCCACCAAATTTATGTGCTAGAGAACTTTCAATTCTAAAATCCTGCTTTTCTGAAACCTCAATCTGTTGCAAATAATTGATATTAAACTTTGAGACTTTCAAAATATTCTTCAGAGGAGAGGTTTACACCTCTAGAATGGTTAAGTCAGAAAGGTCTCTTTCAGCTCAATTATTCATCTTTTCTAAGCAGCGCCATCCAGTCCATCACCTCCTGAGGGGACTATTCTTGCCAAGTATACTTTAACAAGTACTATTTAATTTATTTTTTTAATATAGTTGAATATTTCATTCATTGGTTAGACTGTTTTGCTGCTTTACACAGTTCTTTCTCTGCATCTTCAAAAGGCAAATAACTTTACCCTATTAAGTTGCTTCTTGATAGGATGAGGAGAGATGAGTGCAGCCCAGGGAATTAGCTTCTAGCCAGGCTCTTCCAGATCACTGAACATCATCTTTATAAACACACATCTGACTGCTAAAAGCTCAAAGTCCATTTTCACTTTCATTTCATGAATTTCATTCACGTCATTTCTTTTCATTTATTCTTTTTTCAAGGTGAGGGTGCATTCTGAATTTGATATTTGCATTCCAGAGAGTAGCTCTAAAAGTACTATTAAAATAAAGCATGCTTGCTTTTTTGCCTTTCATTTTCAGTTTTATATGGTTTTAAACATAGTGGTTATTAATACACTTTGGCAATAATAATTACATTTGCATATGTGGAAAAGTAAATATTGGTATACAAAAATATTGAAAGTTCTTAGAAAGAAAGAAAAATATCTCAACTATTTTTTCACTACTGCCTCAATTCAGTATGCAGATATTTAATCTGGTTCAGTGAATATCTAGAACGAAAATTCAACAGAATTTATACTAAAAAGTAAAGATGTTCGTAAAAAAGTTAATGCACCTTGCTTATGTCTTTTCTTTATAAGATGACTTTTTATTTTTCATACTAAAGCCACAAGTAAATCCAGGATTCATGAATTAATGAATTGTGTAGGCATAGAGAATTAAGTTAGAATTAACATATGCATGTTCCTAATCTCTCTAGGAATAGATATTTTCCATTTAGTAGGGGAATGTGGAATAATCAAAAGTTACTTAAATTTGATGTAAGTGGATTGAAATGTGGTTAAAATGATGGTTTATCATGCATGTATATTTTTTTCCTTAGAAAAAATCTCCACTGTAAGGAAAAACATTGTCAAAGATTTCTCATTGTAAAAGAAATGTAATATAGTTGTAAACTTTCCATTGGTTTGCCAGAATCTAGGAATTATCTTGTGAAGATTGGAAATAGTAAAACGTAATTGTCTGGATTCCTTCAAGGAATGTTCTTTTATTTTATTTTATGTTTTGTAAAAGTCAGGAAATGGCGTAATAGGAGGACATGGAATTCGTGTCTCCGCACAACTAGGGCACCTACCAGGCACCGGTGGGGAACCACGGACACCTAAGGGGATGGGAGAAAACCCCAGCGACCAGTTGTTTCAATTATAGTTTTATTTTTCCCAATATATTTTTTATCTGTCCAGTTTTATTTTGTTTTTTATTCTTTGATATCGTACTGCTCCTTTTTTTCTATCTTTCTTTTTTTTTTTTTTCACAGCACCACAAAGCTTGCAGGATCTGGGTTCCCAGACTGGAGGTCAGGCCTGAGCTTCGGTGGTGGGAGCTCTGAGTCCAAACCGCTGGACTAACAGAGAACCTCAGACCCCAGGGAATATTCATCGGAATGAGGCCTCCCAGAGGTCCTCATCTCAGCACCAAGACCTGGCTCTATCCAAATGCCTGCAAACTCCAGTGCTGGATGTCTCAGGCCAAACAACCAGTAAGACAGGAATACAGCACCACCCATCAAAAAATAAAAGAATGAAACGAGAAAGAAATATGTTACAGATGAAGGAGCAAGGTAAAAACCTAGAAGACCAAATAAATGAAGATGACATAGGCAACCTACCTGAAAAAGAATTCAGAGTAATGATAGTAAAGATGATCCAGATCTCAGAAACAGAATGGAGTAAATACAAGAAACATTTAACAAGGATCTAGAAGACTAAACTGCAAACAAACAGTGATGAACAACACAGCTACTGAAATTAAAAATACTCTAGGGGTTTCCCTGGTGGCGCAGTGGTTGAGAGTCTGCCTGCCAATGCAGGGGACACGGGTTCAGGCCCTGGTTTGGGAAGATCCCACATGCCGCGGAGCAACTGGGCCCGTGAGCCACAATTGCTGAGCCTGCGCGTCTGGAGCCTGTGCTCCGCCACAAGAGAGGCCGCGATAGTGAGAGGCCTGCGCACCGCGATGAGGTGTGGCCCCCACTTGCCGCAACTGGAGAAGGCCCTTGCACAGAAACGAAGACCCAACACAGCCAAAAATAAATAAATAAATACGCCTACACCTTAAAAAAAAAAACATTGTGATATAAAAAAAAAACAAAACTCTAGAAGGAATCAAAAGCAGAATAACTGAGGCAGAAGAACGGATAAGTGAGCTAGAAAATAAAATGGTGGAAATAACTGACAGGGAGCAGAATAAAGAAAAAAGAATGAAAAGAATTGAGGAAAGTCTCAGAGACCTCTGGGACAACATTAAACGCACCAACATTTCAATTATAGGGGTCCCAGAAGAAGAAGAGAAAAAGAAAGGGTCTGAGAAAATATTTGAAGCGATAATGGTCGAAAACTTCCCTAACATGGGAAAGGAAATAGTCAATGAAGTCCAGGAAGCACAGAGAGTACCATACAGGACAAACCCAAAGAGAAACACGCTGAGAAACATTAATCAAACTATCAAAAATTAAATACAAAGAAAAAATATTAAAAGCAGCAAGGGAAAAACAACAAATAACATACAAGAGAATCTCCATAAGGTTAACAGCTGATCTTTCAGCAGAAACTCTGCAAGCCAGAAGGGAGTGTCAGGACATATTTAAAGTGATGAAAGGGAAAAACCTACAACAAAGATTACTCTACCCAGCAAGGATCTCATTCAGATTTAACGGAGAAATTAAAAACTTTACAGATAAGCAAAAGTCAAGAGAATTCAGCACCAACAAACCAGCTTTACAACAAATGCTAAAGGAACTTCTCTAGGCAGGAAACACAAGAGAAGGAAAAGACCTACAATAACAAACCCAAAACAATTAAGAAAATGGTAATTGGAACATACATATCGATAACTACCTTAAATGTAAATGGATTAAATGCTCCAGCCAAAAGACATAGACTGGCTGAATGGATACAAACACAAGACCTGTATATATGCTGTCTACAAGAGACCCACTTCAGACCTAGGGATACATACAGACTGAAAGTGAGGGGATGGAAAAAGATATTCCATGCAAATGGAAATCAAAAGAAAGCTGGAGTAGCAATTCTCATATCAGACAAAATAGACTTTAAAATAAAGATTATTACAAGAGACAAAGAAGGATACTACATAATGATCAAGGGATCAATCCAAGAAGGTATAACGATTGTAAATATTTATGCACCCAACGTAGGAGCACCTCAATACATAAGGCAAATGCTAACAGCCATGAGAGGGGAAATCAACAGTAAAACAATAATAGTAGGGGACTTTAACACCCCACTTTCACCAATGGACAGATCATCGAAAATGAAAATAAATAAGGAAACACAAGCTTTAAATGACACATTAAACAAGATGGACTTAATTGAAACTTATAGGACATTCCATCCAAAAAAAACAGAATACACTTTCTTCTCAAGTGCTCATGGAACATTCTCCAGGATAGATCATATCTTGGGTCACAAATCAAGCCTTGGTAAATCTAAGAAAATTGAAAGCATATCAAGTATCTTTTCTGACCACAGCACTATGAGACTAGATAGCAATTACAGGAAAAAAATTGTAAAAAATACAAACACATGGAGGCTAAACAATACGTTACTAAATAACCAAGAGATCACTGAAGAAATCAAAGAGGAAATCAAAAAATACCTAGAAACAAACGACAATGAAAACACGATGACCCCAAACCTATGGGATGCAGCAAAAGCAGTTCTAAGAGGGAAGTTTATAGCAATACAATCCTACCTCAAGAAACAAGAAGCATCTCAAATAAACAACCTAACCTTACACCTAAAGCAATTAGAGAAAGAAGAACAAAAACCCCCAAAGTTAGCAGAAAAAAAGAAATCATAAAGATCAGATCAGAAATAAAAAGAAATGAAGGAAACAATAGCAAAGATCAATAAAACTAAAAGCTGGTTCTTTGAGAAGATAAGCAAAATTGATAAACGATTAGCCAGACTCATCAAGAAAAAAAGGGAGAAGACTGAAATCAACAGAATTAGAAATGAAAAAGGAGAAGTAACAACTGACACTGCAGAAATACAAAGGATCATGAGTGATTACTACAAGCAACTATATGCCAATAAAATGGATAACCTGGAAGAAATGGACAAATTCTTAGAAAAGTACCACCTTCGGAGACTGAAACAGGAAGAAATAGAAAATATAAACAGACCAATCACAAGCACTGAAATTGAAACTGTGATTAAATATCTTCCAACAAACAAAAGCGCAGGACCAGATGGCTTCACAGGCAAATTCTTTCAAACATTTAGAGAAGAGCTAACACCTATCCTTCTCAAACTCTTCCAAAATATAGCAGAGGGGGCAACAGTCCCAAACTCATTCTACGAGGCTGCCATCACCCTGATACCAAAACCAGACAAAGATGTCATGAAAAATGAAAACTACAGGCCAATATCACTGATGAACATAGATGCAAAAATTCTCAACAAAATACTAGCAAACAGAATCCAACAGCACATTAAAAGGATCATACACCATGATCAAGTGGGGTTTATCCCAGGAATGCAAGGATTCTTCAATATACACAAATCAATCAATGTGATACACAATTTTAACAAATTGAAGGATAAAAACCATATGATCATCTCAATAGATGCAGAAAAAGCTTTTGACAACATTCAATGCCGATTTATTATAAAAACTCTCCAGAAAGTAGGCATAGAGGGAACCTACTTCAACATAATAAAGGCCATATATGACAAGCCAACATCGTTCTCAATGGTGAAAAACTGAAACCATTTCCTCTAAGATCAGGAACAAGGCAAGGTTGCCCACTCTCACCACTATTATTCAACAAAGTTTTGGAAGTTTTAGCCACAGCAATCAGAGAAGGACAAGAAATAAAAGCAATCCAAATCGGAAAAGAAGAATTAAAACTGTCACTTCTTGCAGATGACATGATACTATACATAGAGAATCCTAAAGATGCTACCAGAAAACTATTAGAGCTTATCAGTGAATTTGGTAGAGTAGCAGGATACAAAATTAATGCTCAGAAGTCTCTTGCATTCCTATACACTAATGATGAAAAATCTGAAAGAGAAATTAAGGAAACACTCCCATTTACCACTGCCACAAAAAGAATAAAATAGCTAGGTATAAACCTGCCCAAGAAGGCAAAGGACTTGTACTCAGAAAACTATAAAACACTGATGAAAGAAATTAAAGATGATGCAAACAGATGGAGAGATATACCATGTTCTTGGATTGGAAGAATCAACATTGTGAAAATGACTATACTACCCAAAGCAATGTACAGATTCAGTGCAATCCCTATGAAACTACCAATGGCATTGTTCAGAGAACTAGAACAAAAAATTGCACAATTTGTATGGAAACACAAAAGACCCCGAATAGCCAAAGCAATCTTGAGAAAGAAAAATGGAGCTGGAAGAATCAGGCTCCCGGACTTCAGACTATAGTACAAGGCTACAATAATCAAGACAGTATAGTACTGGCACAAAAACGGAAATATAGATCAATGGAACAGGATAGAAAGCCCAGAGATAAACCCATGCACTTATGGTCACCTTATCTTTGATAAAGGAGGCAAGAGTATACAATGGAGAAAAGACAGCCTCTTCAATAAGTGGTGCTGGGAAAACTGGACAGCTACATGTAAAAGAATGAAATTAGAACACTCCCTAACACCATACACAAAAGTAAACTCCAAGTGGATTAAAGACCTAAATGTAAGGCCAGATACTATAAAACTCTTAGAGTAAAACATAGGCAGAACACTCTATGACATAAATCAGAGCAAGATCCTTTTTGACCCACCTCCTAGAGAAATGGAAATAAAAACAAAAATAAACAAATGGGACCTAATGAAACTTAAAAGGTTTTACACAGCAAAGGAAACCTTAAAAAAGACCATAAGACAACTCTCAGAATGGGAGAAAATATTTGCAAATGAAGCAACTGACAAAGGATTAATCTCCAAAATTTACAAGTAGCTCATGCAGCTCAATATCAAAAAAACAAACAACCCAATCCAAGAATGGGCAGAAGACCTAAATAGACGTTTCTCCAAAGAAGATATACAGATTGCCAACAAACACATGAAAAGATGCTCAACATCACTAATTATTAGAGAAATGCAAATCAAAACTACAATGAGGTATCACCTCACACCGGTCAGAATGGCCGTCATCAAAAAATCTACAAACAATAAGTGCTGGAGAGGGTGTGGAGAAAAGGGAATCCTCTTGCACTGTTGGTGGGAATGTAAATTGATACAGCCACTATAAAGAACAGTATGGAGGTTCCTTAAAAATCTAAAAATAGAACTACCATATGACCCAGCAATCCCACTACTGGGCATATACCCTGAGAAAACCATAATTCAAAAAGAGTCATGTACCACAGTGTTCATTGCAGCTCTATTTACAATTGCCAGGACATGGAAGCAACCTAAGTGTCCATCGACAGATGAATGGATAAAGAAGATGTGGCACATATATACAATGGAATATTACTCAGCCATAAAAAGAAATGAAATAGAGTTATTTGTAGTGAGGTGGATGGACCTAGAGTCTGTCATAAGGAGTGAAGCAAGTCAGAAAGAGAAAAACAAATACCGTATGCTAACACATATATATGGAATCTAAAAAAAAAAAAAAGGTTCTGATGAACCTAGGGTCAGGACAGGAATAAAGACACAGACGTAGGGAATGGACTTGAGGACACGGGGAGGGGGAAGGGTAACCTGGGACAAAGTGAGAGAGTAACATTGACATATATACACTACCAAATGTAAAGTAGATAGGTAGTGGGAAGCAGCAGCGTAGCCCAGGGAGATCAGCTCAGTGCTTTGCGACCACCTAGAGGGGTGGCATAGGGAGGGTGGGAGGGAGACACAAGAGGGAGGGTATATGGTGATATATGTATACGTATAGCTGATTCACTTGGTTATAAAGGAGAAACTAACACAACATTGTAAAGCAGTTATACTCCAATAAAGATGTTAAACAAAAAAATAATGTGGAAGCAGCTTGGCAGAGGATAATTGCTAGAGAGGGCTCTTCCTCTCTGATAACCTTCATGCTCCAAGACTGTCCCCAGCTGATGCTGAAGAGAAAATTGTATCACATTTTTTTAACAAGTTCTTCTTGTGGATACAACACAAGACAACTCCTAGTTTCACTGTTAGAGTCAAATGTACATAATTTAGTTTCGAAAATGCAACATGTATTTCCATGACTACGGTGTTAATTTATTTCTTATGGTTGATCTTGTAAGGGTTTCTGGCCCTTTCACTATAAAGATCATATATCCATTTTTGACATTTAGATTTGCCTACACTAAAAATGAATAGCAAGTATAAGTAAACAATTTTCATTTCTTTGCATCTGCATTCTTGTTCTTTTGCAATCACCAACACATGTTGAAAAATAGAGCTAATTTTAGTCACTGCCAGCACTGTAGCCAAACTCCTCCAGGCCCTCCCCAGGACTTCACTTTATTCTACTGACTCTTCTTGACCTAGTGGTGAACAACTTCTTCTTTCAAGGGAGCTTCTCATAGCAGAGGTTTTGGAAGCCCTTACCCATGCCACAGACCTCATCTTGCCATTAACATCAACATTTGGGGAGAGAGGCAGAGTCTGGCTAGGGGGATAGCAATGCACAGCCTGCCCCTATTCCTCTCTAAGAACCAGACCAAGCTTGTCAGTCTAACTTAGTTTCCATGGTTCCTTACTTTGTCATTACTCATAATGACCCTTTGGGGTATTTTCCTCACAAGCTGGTTTTCCTATCCCACAGTATGACTTTCTTTAAGACCTCATCTATTCAAGGGTGAACCCCAATTGTGGATCAGGTTAAAGTCCCTCAAAGTTCCTTAAACTCTTCCAAATCAGGACATGTGTTGGAGCCTCTGTATTTGCATACTTGAACTTTCCATAGTAGCTAAACATTTTTTCAGAACATACTCAGATATGAAGCTCATCCACCCACCACAATCTGCTGTCCTCTAGGAGGGCTGTCGATTAAGTCCTTAGGGTAACACAAACCAGCAAATCAAACCCTCAAAGGCTGGAACATTCCCGGTGAACGCTTGTGAAAATGGCAAATTGAAGGTCGGAAACTGCATATAAAAATAAAACAAAATGATTGACTCCAATAATCATTCCTTCTAATTCAGCAGCATTGAGTTTTGCAATTACCAATTCTTCTGACCCAAGTCTGACCACTCTAGTACTCAGCATCATAAAAATAACCCCTCAGCAGGAGGTATATCTTAGTCTAAAAATGATATGGTAATCAAGAGAAAACTAGGAGACCAAAAGGCCAACAGGAGCTCACAAAACTCAATAGGTGCACTAGTTTTGATGGCAGCTCAAACCAATCTGAAAGCACCCGATAAAATTCAGCACATAGCTTTTTTAGTTTTGCACTTTCATCCTGTGTTTATAATAATATAAAGTTTGTATAAATAATAAACTGTATATAAATATAACTTAATATAAATAATTCCATTTATTATAATATCACCTATTCTGGTACTTGCCTGTCTCTAACCAAAGGTACTCTATTTTTCTAAACACTTTTGTGTGGGTAATTCCTTGTGTTTAGCTCTTTCACCAGTTTAAATTGATTTTAATGAACCTAACTATATTTTCCTTCCTTTGATTGAACTTATTCAACATCTAGTATTACACACCAGGCACTGGGGAATCATAATGAAAATACAGACATTGCAACTGTCCTCAGCATTTCCTGCCACCTAGCAAAGAACACTGAAAAGCAGCAGGCAATTGTTCATTATTGCTGTAATCGAGGACATGGTGACATAGAGCATGACTGCACACAGAATGATGTATACAGTGCCTAACCTGAACTCGTTGCATCAGCAGACCTTTGTGAAAGGGAGTGATGCTTCTGCTTTCTATGTCCTTGGATCTTTCCACAACTTCTTCCTCTCACAAGTATTCTGATGAAATGAGTCAGAGTGCACGTGTAGCTATTCCCAGAGTGGTGGGAAACATGAATCACCCTCTGCCCTTAACAAGTCCACCACAGTTTGCTAGGGATAACATTTTTTCCTGCTTATGTGGTAAGATGGTTAATTTTGGGTGTCAACTTGACTGGGCCATGAAGCACCTAAACATTTGGCTAAACATTATTACGAATCTGTAAGTGAACCCTAATACACGTGGATTTATAAATCCTCCCCCTAGAGCCTCCAGAAAGAACCAGTCCTGTCAACACCTTGATTTTAGCCCAATGAACCCCATTTTGGATTTCTGACCCTCCAGAACTGTAAGATAATAGATATGTGTTGTTTTACCATTAAGTTTGTGGTAATTTGTTACAGCAGCAGTAGGAAACTAATAACTTTCTTGAAATAACTCTTCTTTCACTTGCATACCAAACAACTACTTTTAATTTTTCAAGTATCTCACATTCAGGGTCCCCAAGAGAAGGTATCTGAGTAGTCGTATTGGTTATTTTTCTTTGGGGACAGAGTTATTGCCCAGGTAATCTTAAAAACCTTTGTCTATCCTATGGATTCCTGCTTATGGCCTGGGCTTTAAAAAAATTTTCTTTTTTTTTTTTTTTTTTAAACATCTTTATTGAAGTATAATTGCTTTACAATGGTGTGCTAGCTTCTGCTTTACAACAAAGTGAATCAGTTATACATATACATATGTCCCCATATCTCTTCCCTCTTGCATCTCCCTCCCTCCCACCCTCCCTATCCCACCCCTCTAAGTGGTCACAAAGCATGGAGCTGATCTCCCTGTGCTATGCGGCTGCTTCCCACTAGATATCTATTTTACGTTTGGTAGTGTATATATGTCCATGCCACTCTCTCACTTTGTCACAGCTTACCCTTCCCCCTCCCCGTATCCTCAAGTCCATTCTCTAGTAGGTCTGTGTCTTTATTCCCGTCTTGCCCCTAGGTTATTCATGACCTTTTTTTTTTTTTAGATTCCATATATATGTGTTAGCATACGGTATTTGTTTTTCTCTTTCTGACTTACATCACTCTGTATGACAGACTCTAGGTCCATCCACCTCACTACAAATAACTCAATTTTGTTTCTTTTTATGGCTGAGTAATACTCCATTATATATATGTGCCACATCTTCTTTATCCATTCATCTGTCGATGGACACTTAGGTTGCTTCCATGTGCTGGCTATTGTAAATAGAGCTGCAATGAACATTTTGGTACATGACTCTTTTTGAATTATGGTTTTCTCAGGGTATATGCCCAGTAGTGGGATTGCTGGGTCATATGGTAGTTCTATTTTTAGTTTTTTAAGGAACCTCCATACTGTTCTCCATAGTGGCTGCATCAATTTACATTCCCACCAACAGTGCAAGAGGGTTCCCTTTTCTCCACACCCTCTCCAGCATTTATTGTTTGTAGATTTTTTGACGATGGCCATTCTGACCGGTGTGAGATGATATCTCATTGTAGTTTTGATTTGCATGAGAACCCTTATTCTATATGTTAGGTTCCTTTATAGTTGATAGTGGGTCTTCTCTTGCAATCAGTACTCTCAGCTTTGGCAATCTTATCTATTCCTTGACTTTAAACATCATCAGAAGAACCCACATGTAAATCTCAAGCCTCTCTTTTGCACTTTCGACTTAGACATTTAATTCCCCCTCGACATCTCTACCAGATGGCTCACAGGCGTCTCAAATTAATAAACAGGGATGTACTCAACTCGTCATGGTGTCCCTACAAATCTTTCCCTTCTCCATTGTGTTTCCTCAAAAATCCACCCATCCACTTGCTCTTGCCAGAAACTTTTCTTTCACCTCTCACCAATCCATAACAATTTCCTGTCTTTACCTCAAAAAGTTCTGGTTTCTATTCACTCTGTATAAAAAACTTGGCCATCTACCAGCAGGTTTTGTCTCTACTATTTTATACTTGGTTTCCCCAGCTGCATAATTACCTCCCAGGCCCACCCTAATAATTTAATACATTACAGTGAAAGGAAACCTGCTGCTCTACTATTTTAAGACCCTTCAGAGCCTTCCCATTGCATTAGTATAAAATTTAAAATCACTAACACAGCCAATAAGGCTCTGCATAATCTGGCCTTGTACTCCATCCTGGGCTTACCTCCTGTGGGCTCTTTCTGTGCTGCAGCCACACCTGCCTTCTGTCAATTCTTTCTGACCCGAGGCCTCTTGCATATTCTGTATCTTCCTTCCTCCTTCTTCTCTCCACCTTTGCTCATCTAACTCCTACTTATGTTAAAGTATCTGTGTGTGTACATAAATATTATATATATATACATATACATATTTATATATGATCTCTACACATTTTAAAACACACACACAAATATGTGTGTGTGCACAGCGTGTGTATACATAGGGACCTTCAACAAGAGTAGGAATTACCTGTATGTGTGACGCTTTCCCTGAGCCCTAAATTTAGACCATACCTCTTTATTTTGTTAATTTATTTTTCTTCTTAGAATATATCCATCATTTTAAATTGTATATTTGGTTTGACGAATTAGTGATTTAGTACCTCTGTCTAATCAGATGGCAACTTCAGCTGGATGGGGGGGCATTTGCATTTAGTTCAGTACCATATCCCTGATACCTAGTCCAGTGTTTGGTACATAACAGGAACTCAATAAATATTTACTGAATAAATAAACAAACATGCAAATAGAATAAATACGAGACTCCTGACATGAAAAAATGGATCATCCCTCATCTTTTTCTCTTGTGATTTAATTTTTTAAGCTTTAGGGGATGGAGGGGGAAACTTTGTGTATCAAAATTTCAATGCACATTTTGGACATTTAGGAAGTTGTGGATCAAGACATTTTCAGGTTTCTTGGTAGAAATATGTTCATTCTGAACAAAGTTTTATGCTGAAAACGTATCAGAAAACAACAGCAGCAACAATGCTGGTCAGTGCTGCCAACTGACAGAATTATAAAGCGGGAGCAAACAACTGGTTAGGTATTTAGTACAGCAGAGTTATTATGACACCTTAAGGGCAAGATCGAAAGTGTTTACTTCATAGTTAATGTATCCCTTAACTCAACTGTGCAGCCTGAATATATAGTTAATGAGCACACAAACAATTTCGCTTGTCTAAAAAGGTTTACCAGGTCAATAATGTGTGAATTGAGGAAGGTGCAACTACTGAATATTTTTGGAATGCCTAAAATTTTACAGTATTTATGTGGGAAGGTAAAGCCATCAGTGATGATGTCATTGATATCCAGTTGTCCCAAGTAGACAGAAAACTGCATGTGGTTTTGTATCACAGCAAGTAATTAGACTTACAATCTAATTAGAGTTACAATCAGTAACTCTAGAATCATCTCTGCTAAAGATGCTCAGTTTTTTATGTTTTACCTTCCTCTCCACTTTTATTGGTGTAACTAGGGACAACTATAAGATTTAATGCCAGCCTAAAAATTGTCCAAGGCTATCATTATTACATCTTAAAGCAATGGAAGGATAATCTAAACATGGATTTGGCTGAGTCTCAGCTTAGGAGAATTGGACTGGGGGGATCTACCGACTTAAAATATAAAACTACAATATGATCTTCGCTATTTTCTCAGTATCAAAACTGATGCATTATGGCTCTAACCTTAAAAGTGTTATCCTTGGATTATGTTAAAAAGAGAGAGAGCATAGAGACAATATTCAAATATTGCATATCTGTCAAAGTAGAAAATGTACAAATATTTTCTTATTGTTTCGTATACAATTTATGAATGCTTTCTCTCTTGGCATTTTCATTTTTTAAAATATAAATTATATTCCTGAAATTGAGATAAGGCTGTTCAGAAAGTAATGGAATAAACAGAACGTGGGGAGAAACTTGATTTCTAGATGAACAAGATGTATATTTTTTAGTTCATTTCATTATTTCATCTGAAAAAAGAGTAGTAGTTATCTAAAATGATTTTCATTTTAACATGATATTTTATATACTTTTTTATAACTTCACTTCCCAAACCCTGAAGAGATACAATGATTACATTTTAAAATTATTTCTATGACATTGTCTTCCATCTTAACTATTATCAAATGTAAATTTTTATAGTTTTATATGGCTTTGATGGAAGTCCGTGTAGATAAAATGAAGCTGAGATCAGCATTTGCTAATTATTATTCCTTTTGGTTTTTTTAAAAAGTAGTGTCCAGTAAAAATAAGATAATATTGCTCCTTTGCTTTTCTATAATAAATACAATTTACAGATATTATGGCCTTTTATTAGCTTTTTAAGATCAAAGTAACGTCAAGGTGAAAAATACCTAACCTGATTTACTTTGAAATAGCATGATATTCTATATTCAGTGCCTATCTTTTAATGATCATTGAAATACACATTTTCCTTATAAAATTGGTAAAAAGAAGTGGAAGAGGAACAAAACTCAATAGTACATGATTGTGATGAGCAGGAAAATATTAGTAAGATTAAAAAAATTGTATTGGGATTTGAAGCATCCTACATTTCAATTTTACTAATTCAGTAAAGACTTAGGACATGTTACAGTGGATCAGCTAGTTTGTTAATTCCTGAGAATAGAAAGATAATTCATATGTAGGATAATGAGCTTATAGTTTGGTAGGGCAGACAATCTTCAAAGCAACTACTGAGGAAAATGCATTATAATGAGGGGTAAATAAATATGGAAATTATATTCAAAAAGTGGTGACATAAAAATGCTGTTACCTCTGCCATGGAATTTCAAGGAAAGCATCTCACATAAGGTGCTATGGACTTGACATTTTTTCTGGTGAGAGTAGGTGTTGGGATTTCTCGTGAGAGAAGGAACAGCTGATAAGGCAAGGAAAGTGACACACAAGTATGGCACAGTTGGGGTAGGCTGGAAAGGTGTATTGGGGCCAGCTTATGAAAAACCTATGAAGGAGTTTGACTGTACTCAGTGAAACCCCTGGAGAGATTTTCAGGAGGGAAATAAACCTGTAAACTTCTGCATGCCAGAGCATTTTTTGATTTTTGCTTGAACTTTATCATGGAATGAAAATAAATAGATTCTTTGTCAACAGTTATGTTTCTGGACTTCTGAAGTTTGTTGTTGTTGTTTGTTTTATTATTTTTGTAATTCTGTTTTATTTCATCTTGTATTATGTTCCTTGAATTTAATAGTAAGAATCTTTTAGAGAATTCCTTAGCTAAATCTTCCTTAGCTAAACCAAGGAAAAATGGAATTTACATACATCTAGTCAAAAAGATCGCCCTCATGGGAAGGTGGTGGTGGTAGCAGCAGTTGTTAGAAATAAAAGAGAAGACACAAGGAAAATTTGATCATGGAAAGCTGTGCCTGCTTACCTTTCCTCTGCGGTACTCCACAGAAGAGAGTATTTATATAAATATTGATTTCCCTAAAACTTTTCCATATATTGTGGGAAAAGTGCAACATTCGAGATACATATTGTCACCATCAACGTGTTGAGTAACTTAATCATCACACAACTGAGCAAATATCTTTCACTTCTCATGTTTTATTTTAGTAAATATTTTTCTCCAGCTTTGTAGTACTTGAAAGCATTGAAGGTATAGAGATAGTATTACTGTCTAGGCATGGCATAATTCTCATTGACGTTGAACAATCTTTGGGGATGTGTAAGCTTGTCTTACTACCCTCCTTTCCCCTCATCACAGTGCTTAAAAGAAAATCTTCTCCTTCCTTTGGCACAGAGAGAAATTCATTCGCAGAGCTTGCCTCTGGCTCTTGGTTTGCTTAGCCTAAGCTTGTTTTGTTTTGTATGGTATTTGATGCCTAAGAGATACACCTGAATTGCTTCTCAAACTATTCGGTTTTCTGACCTCAGTTAACTTATTTAGGCAAAGCACTTGGAGAAATAAATTACCTAATGAATAGATGATATTTATGCATAAATTCTGGTGGGTAGCATTTTCTGTTTTGCTTTTGGACTAGCAGTAACACAATAAGAGTTTTATCAGGGTTGAACTCATTTATTTTACCGTTTGTATATTTCCTAGTGCAACAGAATGTTAAAATAACTGCATCATTGATTTATTTTATTTATCTGAAATATTTAATTAATGTAAATGGATTATGAACTATGGGTCTCTAGGAGAAGAGAAGACAAATATGTATGTTTAAATAGGATTGTGTGTTGGGAGACTATGCAGAGTGAGATACTATGACATCCAAAATTAACCAAGGAAATGGGGAAATCAAGAAAAAAAATCAATCTTTCTTTTTTGCTAAAAAATAAGATAAAACCATAACGTGCTTTTATCACAAAAATAAAACATGCGGGGCAGCTATGTCTGCTGATGGTGAATTGAGAAACTGGCTTCAGGATTTCTTACAAAAAACTGGGCAAACAAGATCATTTACACAATACTTAATGTCCATAAAAGAAAAGCAAACTAATTTTTCAGAAGTACGTCTGGTTCTTACACTGAAGGGAATTTTCCCCAAGGGTCCTCATAGAGTATATGCTGTGATATAGCGTGAACTCAGTTCTGAAAAATACCCCTGAACTCTCAATGAGCTTCTTAGTGCTGTTCACAAAATGGCCTCCATGTCTGATGGTGGGAAAATGCTTACGTGTAGTTTGTTAATAGTTGCTCTGCTGAGTGCATCTCAGGGCAGCTCTTCTCAGGATTACTGTTCTTCCCAAGTTCATGAGTAGCACAGCATCAGCTTTGCTCATGCAATTTGTATTCCATTTTCCTAGTAAGATATCTGATTATGATTTTTAAAAATTATTTCATGCTTATTGTTAATATCACATAGCCATTGCTAGTCTTAGGGTCATTGAGCAAATACTGGAGTTATTTTCTGTACAGATTGTTGAGACAAGAGTTGGAAGGTGGGAGAGAATGACATAAAAATGAATTAAACTGGAATAGTTTCAGAAGGATAGGTGTTAACTCTTCTCTAAATGCTTGGTAGAATTCACTTGTGAAGCCATCTGGTCCCAGCTTTTGTTTATTGGGAGTTTTTAAATTACTGATTCAATTTCAGAACTGGTAATTGGTCTGTTCATATTTTCTATTTCTCCTGGTTCAGTCTTGGGAGATAGTGTCTTTCCAAGAATTTGCCCATCTTTTCTAGGTTGTCCATCTTATTGGCATATAGTTGCTCATATTAGTCTCTTATGAGCCTTTGTTTTTCTGTTGTGTCAATTGTAAATTTTCCTTTTTCGTTTCTGATTTTATTGATTTGGGCCCTCTCTCTGTTTTTCTTGATGAGTCTGGCTAAAGGTTTATCAATTTTGTTTATTTCTTCAAGGAACCAGGCTTTAGTTTCACTGATCTTTACTACCGTTTTTTTAGTCTCTATTTCACTTATCTCTGCTCTGATCTTTACTTCTACTGACTTTGGGTTTTGTTTATTCTTTCTCTAGTTGCTTTAGGTGTAAGGTTACATAGTTTACTTGAGATTTTTCTTGTTTCCTAAGGTAAGCTCATATCACAATACACGTCCCTCTTAGAACTGCCTTTGCTGCGTCCCATAGGTTTTGGATCATTGTGTTTTTGTTTTCATTTGTCTCTAGGTATTTTTCGATTTCCTCTTTGATTTCTTCAGTGATGCATTGGTTATTTAGTAGCATATGGTTTAGCCTCCACATGTTTGTGTTTTTTGCAGTTTTTTTTTCTTGTAGTTGATTTCTACTCTCATAGCATTGTAGTTGGAAAAGATGCTTGATATATATAAATTTTCTTAAATTTACTGAGGCTTGTTTTGTGGCCTAGCATGTGATCTATCCTGGAGAATGTTCATGCGAACTTGAAAAGAACGTGTATTCTTCTGCTTTTGGGTGGAATGCACTATAAAAATCAATTAAGTCTGTTTGGTCTAATGTATTATTTAAGGCCAGTGTTTCCTTATTGATATTCTGTCTGGATGATCTGTCCACTGATGTAACTGGGGTGTTAAAGTCCCCTACTATTATTGTGTTACTGTCAATTTCTCATTTTATGTCTGTTTCATATCATAACTAAGGTCTTAAAAGATAACTTCTGTTTATATTGAGATATTACTGTCATTACTAGTTATGCTGTCATGATAAGCTTTGAAATGTAAGTTTCAATGTTTATCTGGGTCTGCCTGTCTGATATGATAGCCACTAGCCACTTATGCCTGTTAAAATTGAAGCAGAAATTAATCAAAATTAAATAATATTTTTAAAATTACTTTCTCAGTTGCACCAGCTACATTTCAAGTACTAAATAGCAAGAAAGTAGAGCTATCTATAGGCTAGAATTTCCAAATAGTTGAAAGAATTACTTCTAGCTAGGGGGAGAGGTGGGGCTGCTTATTTTTTATTTTTCTTTTTAAAGTGGGAAGAAATCTGAGGATGTTTAAAGGTTAATGTCAAGCAGCCTGCAGAGTGCAAGAGGTTTGTCAACGCAGGAAAGAGGGGGAAATATCAATATAATGAAGTCCTTGAGAAGGTGGGAAATAATGAGTAGAGCATAGATAAAGATATTATGTGTTGAAAATAGAAAGGAGACTTCACTGTAAACAAGGGAAGGTGGGAAAGATGGGTTTTAAGATTGGTGGCAGGACGTTGAGGAAGTTTTTGTCCTTTGGTTCCTATTTTATCAGCTGTGAATCACAGAATCTTCTGGGACCCACAGGGGAAACAGTGAGGTTAGAAGTTGGATATGGTGGAAAATGTAAACCAGGTGATGATGGCTGACATAGCAGGACTAAGGAGGAAGTAGCAGGATTTCTGGCCATGTTGATGGCCTGGTTGAGGGTGGTGCTGATCAAGTTGCAGTTTCAAAGGTCTGGACAGTGGTGTGCTTTTCCTGCAGCTGTCAGCGGCCCCATGTAGGCTCTGGGAAGGAAAACAGTTAGGCTCCACCAGGATTAATTCTTTTTTAAAGTTTTGTTTTTCCCCAGATGTCCTCTAATACTAAATAACAGATTTGGGAAGAGTTGCAAAAGAGTTGGAGCATGGTGATATCAGGAGCTCAGCTGAACTGGAGAGAGAGATGAGCTGCCAGGTCTCAGAGCAGCTAATTAAAAATGAGCCAAAAATGAAAGTAACAGTCAAGCCTTTAATCATTTACTGTGACAGTGTCCACAAGAGGCTAACCCGGAGAAAGCTCCAACTCCCACCCTGCTCCCTTTTTCCCATGTTTGAGGGCCCCTGGTTTAGGGCAGGTGGGTCAGCGCAAAAGTAAGGATCATCTCATTGCTGAGGGAGCCTCAAACAAAAGGTTCCAGAAGTTTTCTTAACCTGGGGGCCCAGGGGAGAGAGAGGGGATAGAGTTAGCAGTCCTGAGCCCTGAGCTAGAATACAGTGATGTGTCTTCAAGTTTTCCCCACTTTCCTCTGTAAGGAGGTTTTCACAGAGGTGTCTAAGTACAGCCTCTGTGGAAGGCCCCAAATAAAGCGGCCCTCAAATGAAGGCACTGGGCCAGGAATGCAGATCTGCAGAAGAGCAAGGCCAGCCAGGAAGGCCTGCCACTCCCTCCAGAGCCTGCAGTGCACAGGCTATGCATGGAGCCTGGTGGGGGAGGGCAGCTCTCCCCTGTGAGGCCTGTCAGGAAAGCCTCTGTAATTGCCTCTGTTCAGGCCTGAAAAATCACACACAGTTACTCTGGCCAGGAGTCGGATTCCTCATGAGATGGTTGGAAAAAGGGTGAAGAGCAGTCTGTGTGCTGAAATTGCCAGCAAAAGGTGAAAAAGATATATATTATGAATAGTTATTCAAAGTGAAGAAAGGATAAGTGATGAGGTCGGATTAGGTCAGATAGGTCAAAGGACAAGTCAGAGAGTGAAATGTGGTTTCCAAACTGCAGTTAAAAAAATCCGAGGATTTGTTATGAAAGCATATTTCTAAGTCTCACCCACAGAGATTTAGATTCAGTCGTTTTGGGATGGCCACATAAATACCCACTGAAAGCACACATCTGGGTGATTTCTGATGCCAACAGTCATGACCACAGTTTTAGAAAGACTGTCTGTTCTAAGTATGGGTGGCTAAAATGGAGAGAAAGTGAATACTGTCACCATGAGATCATCACACCTATGAGAGGTGTAAACTGACAAACAGAAACCAAAGGAAATGGAAGAAGCTTCTCACCAACAAAGAAGGAAGACAGGAGAGGAGTTTAACCGCTGATGTTATTAATAAGAGTAGGTAACACTGGCTAGCTCTTTTTCCATTTTCTAACACAAGCCTAATAACAATGCTATTGGCATCCTCCAGATGGCTAATTTTATACCCACATACACTCCTTTTTATAAATTAGGCCATTGAGGCTCAGAGAGTTTGAGCAACTTGTCCAAAACTGCTGCAGCCAGTAGGTAAAAATCAGGTTACAGTAAAAAGACCCCAACTTTGCCTGATGTGTTTTTTAATACACTCAACCTTGTGTCTGGGTCACCAGTAAGTGCATTTGGCTTCCTTCTGTGTACTTCAGCTAGAACAATTCTCATAGAGCAGAAACCTAGAGGTTTAATTTGAATCATCCTCAGTGACTTTGCTTTGCTTTCCTTCTCTCTCTCTTTACCTTCCTCTGTTTCTCCTGTGAGCCTCTGGTGCTGGGGTACCACTACTTTAGCTTTTGTTCAGTCTCTCCCAGTGACATCGACTTTCTCGTCTGACCTCTCCTACCAGCAGGTTTCAGTTTCCCACATTAAACAAGCAAACAATCAAACACACACTAAATTAAAATACTAAAGTCTATCATTGTATAAAGCTTCAGTGTCTCAGTTTGATTTTTGGTTTAAAAGAGAGATTGTCGGGCTTCCCTGGTGGCGCAGTGGTTGAGAATCTGCCTGCCAATGCAGGGGACACGGGTTCAAGCCCTGGTCTGGGAAGATCCCACATGCCGCGGAGCAACTGGGCCCGTGAGCCACAACTACTGAGCCTGCGCTCTAGAGCCCGCGAGCCACAAGTACTGAAGCCTGTGCACCTAAAGCCTGTGCTGCGCAACAAGAGACGCCACCACACTGAGAAGCCTGCACACCGCAACGAAGAGTAGCCCGTCCTTACCGCGCGCAGCAACGAAGACCCAATGCAGCCAAAAATAAAATAAATTAATTAAAAAAAAAGCAATTATACTCCAATAAAGATGTTATAAAAAAAAAAAGATTGTCCATTTCTAATGGAAAACAAAACTAAATTGAGGCCTTTGATAATATCTATTTATTCCTGGTTTTAAAATGACATTCAAATGTGTATCTCAGCCAAAGCAATCTTGAGAAAGAAAAACAGAGCTGGAGGAATCAGGCTCCCTGAATTCGGACTATACTATAAAGCTACAGTAATCAAAACAGCATAGTATTGGCACAGAAATAAATATAGATCAATGGAACAGGATAGAAAGTCCAGAGATATAGCCAAGTACCTATGGCAACCTAATCTATGACAAAGGAGGCAAGACTATACAATGGAGAAAAGACAGTGTCTTCAATAAGTGGTGCTGGGAAAACTGGGCAACTACATGTAAAAGAATGAAATTAGAACACTCCCTAATACCATACACAAAAATAAACTCAAAATGGATTAAAAACCTAAATGTAAGGCTAGATAGTATAAAACTCTTAGAGGAAGACATAGGCAGAACACTCTCTGACATAAATTGCAGCAAGATCTTTTTTGATCCACCTCCTAGAGTAATGAAAATAAAAACAAACAAATGGAACCCAATTAAACTTAAAAGCTTTTGCACAGCAAAGGAAACCATAAACAAAACGAAAAGACAACCCACAGAATGGGAGAAAGTATTTGCAAACGAAGCAACCGACAAGGGATTAATTTCCAAAATATATAAACAGCTTATGCAGCTCAATGTCAAAAAAACAAACAACCCAATCAAAAAATGGGCGGAAGATCTAAATCTTTGGATGTTTCTCCAAAGAAGACATACAGATGGCCAAAAGCACATGAAAAGATTCTCAACATCATTAATTATTAGAGAAATGCAAATCAAAACTACAATGAGGTATTACCTCACATTAGTCAGAATGGCCATCATCAAAGAGTCTACAAGTAATAAATGCTGGAGAGGGTGTAGGAAAAAGGGAACCCTCCTACACTGTTGCTGGGAATGTAAATTGGTACAACCATTATGGAGAACAGTATGGAGGTTCCTTAAAAAACTAAAAATAGAGCTACCATATGATCCTACAATCCCAGTCTTGGGCATATATCCAGATAAAACCATAATTCAAAAAGAGCCATGCACCCCAGTGTTCACTGCAGCACTATTTACAACAGCCAGGACATGGAAGCAACCTAAATGTCCAATGACAGATGAATGGATAAAGAAGATGTGGTACATATATACAAATGGAATATTACTCAGCCGTTAAAAAGAACAAAATAATGTCATTTGCAGCAACATGGATGGACCTAGAGATTGTCATACTGGATGAAGTAAGTCAGAGAAAGACAAACATCATATGATATCTCTCATATGTGGAATCTAAAAAAACAATATGAATGAACTTATTTACAAAACAGAAGTTGAGTCACAGACGTAGAAAACAAACTTATAGTTACCAGGGGAGAAAGGGAAAGGGAAAGGGAGGGATAAATTGGGAAATTGGGATTGACATATACACACTACTCTATATAAAATAGATAACTAATAAGAACCTGCTATATAGCACAGGGACCTCTACTCAATACTCTGTAATGACATATTGGAAAAGAATCTAAAAAAGAGTGGATACATGTATATGTGTAACTGATTCACTTTGCTGTACAGCAGAAACTAACACAACATTGTAAATCAAATATACTCTAAAAACAATTAAAAGAAAGAAATGTGTATCTCTTTTGAACTTCAATACTTATTTTGAGAAAAGTCACTTTTTTTTTTTAACTCTCTGAGATTTCACAGGGAATCTACCATCCACTCAGTGACCTGTAAACATATTTTATTGTATAGATCTGTGAAGACTTTAACAAGAAAAGTAGGCCATTTATTTTCAGTGATAGAGTCAATTCACTACCCAGATAAACACTAATTTTTGCATCCCAGTTATTCTCAGAAAGTCAGTGCAAAACTACAATTTGTCAAGGGAAAGAAAACGAGTTAGCTGGACGCACACTGAAATAAATCTTTATCCTGGCCTAAAGGTGTTTGTGTACATGCTACTAAATCAGATCTATAGCCTACAAATTGAATTTCAGATTGCTTTAACTTCAGCAAACAGACATTCAATTTTCTTTCACAGTAGAGAGAAAATGTTTGCAAAATAGTATTTATTTATAGTCCTTCACGATCAAGAATAGCGTCACTGACCCACTTTTATCATTGATACTATTTGCTTTTAGCTATTTTTTGAATTGTAGGAAGGATTTGTAGCAATTCAGACACTGTCTCACTAATTCTCTATTTATCAACAAAAAAAATCCCCAAAGATCATGAAGATTAAGAGGTTTGGCATGCTTATACCAAGCCTAACTAACTTGGATTTTGGAAATTGAACTTGGCTTTATCTAGAGCATTGAGAGGCCCTCCTTGGCTTTCAGGATGCAATGCACACTTTAATTTTTTTCCTGGATGGCATTCTAGGGTACATTGAAGTTATTAAATTCATGATCCTCAAGCAAGAACTTCATTTCATACCTTGGAATTGGGATATAGTAACTGAAGTTCAGAATATTTTTAAAACCTTGTTTGGTTTACTTATCTGTCAGCAGTTCATAGAAAAGTGTGGAAAAGAAAATGACTATTATTGACAATGAAAGGAGGGACAATGCTTTCAAGGGATTCTGAGATGGAAAATGTATAACAAAATATTGAGGCCTTTGATTATTTTAGTACATTAATTTGCCTACTTCCTTAATTGTAATTACCCTCTGCATCCCTATACCCTTAGAAAAACGGGCACAAAGGAAAATTTTAAAACACAGGATTAATGAATGCCAATATATTACCATGAAATGCACTGGGATAGGGAATCTAGAAGCATTTACTCATGACTTAAAAAAATTCAAAATTGCCAGTCACGTTAAACCTTTAAGTAAGTGCAAAAAAAAAAAAAACAAACCACTTTCTCCATAGTAGGGACTTGAGTACTAAGCTCAAGTGATTGCCTCTGCATTCAATCATGACATCTTCCCTGCACATTTTCCACATTCCATGTGCTGCTTAGATTTTACAGATATAGAGTACACCAAGAATCAAACCATGTTATCTCCTCTGTGTTTGAATGTACTTGACAATATATGGTAGACTCTGGGAGAGAAGCGTGTTTCATTTTTTTTTTTTTTAACGTCTTTATTCGAGTATGATTGTTTTACAATGTTGTATTAGTTTTTGCTGTATAACAAAGTGAATCAGCTATATATATGCATATATCCCCATATCCCCTGCCTCTTGCATGTCCCTCCCACCCTCCCTATCCCACCCCTCTAGGTGGTCACAAAGCACCGAGCTGATCACCCTGTGCTACGTGGCTGCTTCCCACTAGCTGTTTTACATTTGGTAGTGTATATATGTCCATACCACTCTCTCACTTCATCCCAGCTTACCCTTCCCCCCACCCTGTGTCCTCAAGTCCGTTCTTTATGTCTGCGTCTTTATTCCTGTCCTGCCCCTAGGTTTATCAGAACCATTTAAAAAATAAATTTATTTATTTTATTTTATTTATTTTGGGCTGCATTAGGTCTTTGTTGCTGCACGCGGGCTTTCTCTAGTTGCGGTGAGCGGGGGCTACTCTTCCTTGTGGTGTGCAGGCTTCTCATTATGGTGGCTCCTCTTGTTGCGGAGCACGGGCTCTAGGCGTGTGGGCTTCAGTAGTTGTGGCTCGTGGGCTCTAGAGAGCAGGCTCAGTAGTTGTGGCACACAGGCTTAGTTGCTCCGTGGCACGTGGGATCTTCCCAGACCAGGGATCGAACCCACATCCCCTGCACTGGCAGGCAGATTCCTAACCACTGTGCCACCAGGGAAGTCCCAGAACCATTTTTAAAAAAAAATTCCATATATATGTTAGCATACAGTATTTGTTTTTCTCTTTCTGAGTTACTTCACTCTGTATGACAGACTCTGTGTTCATCCACCTCACTACAAATAACTCAATTTCATTTCTTTTTATGGCTCATATTCCATTGTATATATGTGTCACATCTTCTTTATCCTAAGTGTCCATCAACAGATGAATGGATAAAGAAACATATTTCAGACTGGACTTTGATTTACATAAAATGGATTTAGTTATTTATATGTGATAACCAAGAAATTTGATGAAATTTGATCTCTTCTGCATAACCTATTTCCTTCACTTTTCCTGTTCTACTTTCAATAGCTGTTAAAATATATTTTGTTCTCAGAGAGCTAATGCTCTTCACTCTATACATTCCTCACCCATTAATGTTCACAAGGTATAAAGAAAGGCATGGGTGCAATATCAGCGCTGTTGACAGGTTATGAAATTGGGTGTGGTTTCTTTGTACTTTCCAATTGGTAAAAGGGGCATGTTTTCTTGACTGTAAGTCATTTGAAAAGATCATTTCTTTTTCCTGTTTTTTTTTTTTGGTTAATATGAAATAATATGAAGACTGGAATTATAAAAGTATATTTTATCAAATGTACTACAAATGAGATGTAAGGCATAGTTTGGTTTGATGGGATGATATTGATCATATTGGGAGGTAGGAATGCTCAAGCATATGCAGAGATGATAGGGTGCATTTGGAACTTGATGCAAAAGAGAGAAATAATGTTTTGGAATCTCAAACAGTGTTTTTACATATGGCCACACTTCACTGCAAAACAGCTGACAGTTTAGACACAACAATCTTTTGCCTGACTGAATATTGTACTAATATAAATATTGTACTAATACAAATGGTTTGGGTTTAAGTAATCCAACATGGATTTTATTCCATACATAATCTTCTGCAAAATATTATTTCCTGGTTCAATATTTCTGTCCTAGTTTTCTTCAAAGTAATTTCCGATGCAAAATGTAGCATCTGGGTAGAGTTCATCAATTTGCTGGCTGAATTTGTCACCTTCTGCTAATTTTATGTTATTGTGCATACATTATTTAAAAGAGCATAGCTAAATCTAGGCATGATTAACTCTCTGGAAATTTCACAAACACAACAGATTTGACTTATCTAAGTGGAAATGCTCCTTTGTTTTTCATAAGGATAATTTGGCCAGTTATTAGCATACAAAAATGCTACAGTGGAAGGTCTGTCAGTTTGAATAAACTGAGATCTTCACGTTTCAGGTTATATCTGAACTTAATCTCCTGTGAAGGGAACCATTTGTAAACCAGCTCCTTTCCTTTTTCTTTTTCTTACCTCCTGTCCCAACAGGGTACCTAGTAGAGAAATGCTCCCAGGATACACTGATTCCTCAGGTGAGACCTGGTAGCATTCAAAGATATAATCGTAGTAGTCAGGAGAGCAGAGCATGATTCCCCCATGGGAGAGGCAGTGACAGAAAGAAATTAAAGCAGTAGAGGAACTCCTCTGCCTCAGTCTGCCTTTAAAAGGACACCTTGACCCAGGAAGCAGTGGTCTAAGTTCCCTGAAAAGCCCAAGGTAGGCTTCTTCCGAGGTCATCAATGTGACAATTACTCTCTGGATATCTTTGTACAATATTTTTTCTACCCTTCTTATTGAGGCTCTGAGACTTTGAGATATATTCAATATAATTTGTTTAAATGAAAAATAAGAGATAATGAGTGAAAGTGTTTAAAGGAGCGATGTTAGTAACAATTGTTTGTTTTTCTGTGTTTGGCCAAATATAATCCCTGAGAACCCCATTCCTCGGTATTCAAACATGAAAACTAATTAGTATTAACTCAGGCAGGAAGTCTCCGTGTCAAATCTTTGATTATATCTATTATGATATTGCTTAAAAATGATGAACTGACACTTAGGTAAAAGATAGATGTCTTCCAGCCTTTCAGTCTTATGAGCCCATGTATCTTAAAAAACTTTAACCATCACTACGAAAGGAAACCTAGTTGACAACCACTTATTTAGGCATAAAAGGGCAGTAAGTAATTGGGAGCTGAAGGTTCTTATAGTCTAAAGAGTTTTACCCTGACAAAAGATAATGATTAAATTATTGGGAAATAACTGGAACTGAATTGAAGTCAGCATCTACAATATTCTGACTAAATGGACATGTCTTGGGTCATTATAGTATCTGGAATATATCAGTGGCAGGTGAAAAGACAAGGGAGAGTTTGTGAAACATTGAGAGAAAGGGGTCAGACAATGAATGTGTCTAAACCTTCAAGGCAAATCAGTTTGAGGATTTATCTAGGGGAAGGTAGGTGGAGGGAAAACTCATTTGGAAAGTGTGGTTTTCTAAGCCATCGTTGTGTGAAGGATGAGGTTCCATGGGATCCCTGTGGTCAGTTAGTATTTACAGAGGAATCTGCATCTTTAAGATCTTTCCTCATCTCTTTACCACATCTCATTTTCCACTAGTTTTGTAATGTAGGTGAGACATTTCTATTTGATGGATGGTCACATAATTTTCTGTGACAGAGCAGGCCCTAAAAACAAGGTCAGTCATCTCCAAGGCCCTGTGCTCTTTTCACCACACTACACTAAACAGGATGTTTTGCATATTCTATCCTCTTCTAGGAATGGAACACGTCCCCTGCCATCAGTTAATATGCAATTTCCTATTCAAGCATCAAAGTACTGAGGGCTGCTAGCTCACCCCCAATTGAGAGAGCGCACAAGAAGCTTTGTTCTTCTCCAAACTTGTGTAGGCACATTCCACAGCAGTCTAGGAACAACTGAGCAGGTGCTGTTTCTCCTGAGCAAAACGCAGAGGTGGCAAAAAGGCCAGACGACGTGCGGCTTTCGAAGAAGCTGTGGTGGGACGTGTGCCCAATCCCCCTTGAAGGGGACAAGTGTTCACGCAAGGTATTTGCCTCCTCCATTTAGAAATGACTGTGTTCGCTACACTTAAAAAGAAGGCTAATATAAAAAAGAAAACAGTGGCTCTTCTAGGATATGTTTAGGTAAATGTTCTTGCAGTGAATGTAAACTTTAAAAATAGAGATCGCTTACAGAACTGATATTCTGGTGTATTGAAAAGTATTTATCACATGAATTACCAACTTTCAAAAAACAGACTTTTGAAACTTTATAAGAAATGCTTATTACAACTCTTTAATGAGCCCCATGTAATCTTTGTTTGGTATCTCCAAAGAAACCTGAGTATTCTGCTGTGTACTGAAAACATTATCATTATACAGTGTTAAGATCCAACTTCTGGCTCTTTGCATTATCATCTGTTTATTTGGGTTCTGGATTAACTGCAGTTTTTTTTTTAACACTCTGCATTTTTATTTGTGCATTCATTTAGTTTATATTTACTGCCCTATTTTCAAACAATAGCATTTCATTACTCTGGAGAACAAATCATCTCTTTTATGTATATTCTTCCTACTTCAGGGTACATTTCAAGTAACAAGGTACACAGGGAATGCTGTCCCTGTGTAGATCACCAGCTCAGATAGTTCTCTTAAAATGCTTTCAGTAAGTAGTTTCCAGTTTTTATCTTTGGAGTTATATGGCATTGAATATTAATAAAGATGTGAGTTCACGAAAGCTAACCCCAAATCATTAGCATTCATGAGACCAAAGTTGAAATCAAGGTAGAAGAAGAAATCATGATACAAGTGGGAGCTCTACCTTCTGATGTTTTCAGAAAAAAAAAAACAACTTTCATTTTTATTTTTCAAGTATTTAATAGTCAGCATCAATTTAAAGTAAACTTGAGTGAGATCTTGGTTTAAATATTCACTTAATAGTTCTAACTGATAAAAGTAAAACAAATTATTTGTAAGGTGTACTTGATCCTATAAACTGTATGAGCAGTAGGTCCGTAACTGTCGTTTACTTCCCTCTCCCTGACATTAGCCTGGGGCCTGGTGAAGCATACACGCTTAAAATGTTTCTTTAGTTTAATGATTAATGACATCTGATATCCAGAACAATAAGAGGATCAACCATAAAAAGGATCAAGTTACATATCTAGGGGATTTTATAAAATTCTTATGAAGAGCTGCAAATAAATCCATTAAAAATTAAATCCGTACGTCTTTTCTCTTTTCAAATAAGTTTATAGAGAGTCTTCAGAGAGACAGAAATAGGAAGAGAAAAACAGTTAAGAGTGCATAAGAGAACATGTGAAACAATGATAAAGAGCACCACAGTTGCTGTGATTAACTATCAAAAGTTGGCACTAAGATTTCTGGCAGCCAGAGCAAGAGGTTAAGTGCTTTGCTCTGATTATCAAAAGGGAAAAAAATGTCAGTTCTCAGAGGAAAGCAAGATGTTCTTGGACTGTATGTGTTACTAATAGCTGGCTAGAGCTGGCTGTTAGTAACAGACACAGTAGAATGGCCAATTAGCACATCAGGGTGAATCCTCACGTGCGAGATGTTTGGGGATAGGCAGTCAAGGTGCTGGTTCTCCGGCTAGGAATGTCAGGGCCAGCTCTCTGCAAGTCTCCTGACTTTTTCTCATGTTCTCAAATAGGTTGCTGAGCTTCAGCCACCTAACTCCCAGGGAGATTATGTTTGAGACCCCAGTAGTTGCTAAGTATTTAAGAAATTTTGGTATTATGTGGCAAAGTCCCATGTGTAGAAACTAGAGTTTATAGGGTAGGACCCTAAGCCCAGTCAGACCGCGTCGCTAACCATGGAAGACAGGACTCATACACAGGGCAGAAGCCGAGATTGTCCGGTGAGATCTGCTAGAAGAAGTCGTGGCTTGCTCACACACAGCAATAAAGAATGAGTCTAGCTGGGCTGACAGTACTGAGCCAATTTAAAGTCTGTACCTCCCTTTACATTTCCCAGACTAGCCATGAGGTTTTCCCCAGAATATGAGGTGGAGTCGAGTGTGCAAGTGGATCTAAATTGTGGGAACTGAAATACTGTCACAGAAGGAACCAGATGGGTCTCAATATTAATTCACAGATGAGTATCAGAGGCTTTGGTACAAAACCTACCATTGATAAGGCAGGAGAAAATGAAGGAAACACATTTTGTGCAGAGGGAATGGAATTTACAGGATAGATATTCAGTAAATATAGTATATCCAGTGGCCCATCAAACATTATTCCTGTACGTATTTCTTCTAATACAATACTTAAATGTTGCTGCATATTTTCAGGAAGGGTCTCTGCTTCTTAACGCAAAACAGTAATTACACACAGTAGTACTTAGAAAATGTTAAACAAGTTGGTCCATTCAATCTAATGGTATGTACAAGTGCATTTAAGTTTAGAATTGTTTCCTTTGGCAATATCCTCACAAGAAGAATTGCAACTAAATTTATGCTTTTGGATTTAGTATTCTACTTGGACATCTGAGTCTTGAAAACTGAAGTCACTAAACACATATACAAATCAATTCTTAAAGTATTGTTATACGGAATGGTTTATGCATATTCTTGAAATTTCATCTGATCCTTTCTTGGTTTACAAGAAAATCCTAACAGTTATAAAGCTATTACTGTTTTAAAGTCGCTAAGGTTGAAACTTCATATATCCTAGAGTTGGGGGAAAAAAGAAGCTTCTTTTATAATTTTGTAAAAGTCTTTCCCGCAGTGTATATCTTTGTGCTTTTGGAGGAAATGTTAATGTTAATAGACAGCTGTGCTTTCCACCTGAAAGGAGCATCTGTGCAATGCTAGCATTGTAAAAGAGTGAAAAGCGTAACTTCATACCATTAAGCTGGTTGGAATTACAATGGAGAGGTTACTGAAGGAAATCATTTTAAAGCTGAGATTTTATTGTTGTTGATTTTGCTGTTGTAATGACCGGGAAAGTGCCCCCGAGGAAGTCTCTTAAATATATATACACCAAAATTTAGACAAACATGTTCTGCAGTGTTTGGCCATATAATACTTGTATCTTGTTTTGAGATGTGAGAATAAGTTAAAAAAATAAGTACACATTTTGATAAACACTGATTTTCCCACCCACTCCTCACCAGAAAATTTTCTAGAGATACTGCAGGATTGCTTCAGCGAGAGCTACTCCACGAGCAATACCTCCTACCACACTCAGAATCAGGGAAGTAATTGAGCTGAAAAGAGGGAGAAAAGTGGCTGCCTAAAGTAAAGGGTAGCCTTAACAGGAATGGAGCATGAATTTTTCATTTACTTTTATTCCTGTCCAAGGTGTCATGTTATCTCTGTCCAAAGTGTCATGGCTTACCACTGAACATAACAGATTAAGCAATGCAGACAACCATAGGTATAATATTGAGTAAATACATATCAATATGAGGCACAGGGCTGGTATTTTAAAATTCTTCAATGTTAGATATAAGGAAGATCTCTACAGGATAACTTACTTACAAAATGAAAATAAATATCAATTTTTTTTTTTTTTTAATGAATATGAAAAGTATATCCTCAAGTGTCTTTGCCTATAGTGTTTGAATCAAGGAAGTCTTAAGTGCTAAAAAAAAAAAAAAAAAAAAGACCCAGTACCCTGCCTGTCCTTGGCTTAACACAATAGTAATTAATTTCTCACTCACGTGACAGTCCTCTGGGATGTGTAAGGTCTGCCTTCCATCTGGTAATTCAGAAAGCCAGCTTCTTCCTCTCTTGTGATTCTGCCATCTCCTGGGACACTGGAGTCCTTTGCTCTCAGCTGGCAAATAGAAGAAGAGAGGATGGACAAGGCAAATGCTCTTCTTAACCATGTCAGCCTAGAGGTGTAACGTGTAACTTCCATTCACAGTGCACTGGCCGGAATTAGTTATGTGGCCACAGTACAGTTCCCCAGGAAGAGGAGTTGGGAAATACAGATGGGCTGAGCAGTCATTTTGCAGACACAGCTCTACACTGCAGAAGGAGCATGGGCATTTTTAGTGGACAGCTAACTGACTCTAAAAACTCAGAATGATTTGTTTCAGGTTGACATTCTAAAGTCTTGGAGGAAGATCAGAGTATGAGAAGGAGGTCTCTGTCTCAGAGACCTACAATTTAAAAACACATTGAAAGTCAAATCTTTTCTCTGAGATCAAGAAGTCAGCAGAAAGACATTAAAGTTAGGCATGTATTCTTGTAGCCCAGACACCTAAGTTACCTGTCCGGACATTGCTAAACATACACTTCATAAATTGATTTTACATTAGCTATGTATAACACTGCATGTTGAATCAGGAAAGGTTTATAGAAGGTTCTTACAGAATTTCATAACCAGCAATCTTGCCTCTTTCCATTTCTTCAAAGTGCAGCAGGAAACCCTTGATCTATGTGTAAACAAACAATGCGTGACCATGCCTGCGGAGTTACCGAGAAGTTTCCCTGCCACATTATGTAAACTGAATCATCTGCAGTGGATTGGGTGTTCAGGCTCATTTTATATGACATGTTTTCAGAGTGTTCAAATTGGGTTTACGCTCCTCAATTTTCTGACTTAAAATACACGGTATTAAACCAGGAGGGTTTTTTGAGAAGATACAGTCCATCCTGACTTTCTTTACAGATGAACTAAAGTTCAGAAGAAGTGTATGTTCACCAGACATTAAACAACTAAGTATTGCAGAGCTGACACTGATGTATACAGGATCATGCCTTCTCCTCTGGGGCTGCTTTCTAATTGTTTTTTCTTCCTCACTGATGAAAATACATGAATGTTGACTTTGTTTTATTTAATTAACTATCAGCTGAAAGAATAAATCTTGACACTGGCATGGTTTTTCTTCATTATAAGCACGTTCTTTTGAAATGTAATCCATAAATGGGTACCAAGGTGAAAAACTGAAATCAAGATGCACTTGATTTTTCTCAGCCAGCTGTTGAAAGGATTTTTAACTACCAGAGAAGAAATAATTAGAGCTATTCTTGTAGCATGAAACAGCTACGAGTAAATGTAATTTATTTCTGAAATATTTTGTATACTTTTAGAAAGTCAAAGCTATGTTTAAACAAGAATGGCAAAGAACTTATCTCCAAAACTGAAAACAGCAAAATTCAAATTCAGAGAATCTTTGGGTGAAAACTTTGTTTACTGTGTCTAGAACGTCACATAGCATACGGCAGTGGGAAACTTGTATTCATCTAGTTTGTTCATTCATGTATTCATTGAATAGTCATCGCTAGAAGGATGTAAACATATGTATGAACACAAAATTACATATAAGTCCCATTGTGGACTATTTGTTTGTTATTTTAATTTGTTTACAGTGAAACCTCAAAAGGCCTAAGGTATTCAGCATGAAAGTGAGAATCTCATTAGAAATGGAGATTTTGAAGTTAGTAGCTTACTATTTCTTTTTTTTTTTTAATTTTATTTATTTATTTATTTATTTTTGGCTGTGCTGGGTCTTCGTCTCTGTGCGAGGGCCTTCCCCAGCCGCGGCAAGTGGGGGCCACTACTCACCGCGGTGCGCGGGCCCCCCACCATCGCGGCCTCCCTCGCCGCGGAGCACAGGCTCCAAACGCGCAGGCCCAGCAACTGTGGCTCACGGGCCCAGTCGCTCCGCGGCATGCGGGATCCTCCCAGACCAGGGCTCTAACCCGCGTCCCCCGCATTGGCAGGCAGACCCTCAACCACTGCGCCACCAGGGAAGCCCCGTAGCTTACTATTTCTGTTCTAGGAGAGATGTACAAGAATTGTATAACTTCATATGCTTAACAATTAGTTATATGAATACAAGATCCAAACAACTTTTACTTCAACAGAGCATTAGTTTCTTTAAAATAAATACATAGATTTTAAAAATTCAGGCAAAAATCATAAAGTGGGAAAGGACTCACAAAATGCAAATCTGCAGTAAAAATATGAAAAAAAAAAGAAAACCTGCTGATTATATTAAAAATTTGTGCTCTGATTTGATTAGGAGGGAAATTCCACCTTGGATCTATTACACTAGTGGGGCAGAGGTATTTTATAGCTGTTCTTCATCTTTCCAGCTTTTGTAAATATTGAGAATGATATAAAGGTAGGAAGTTATCAGGGATTAAACAATACTATTTTATTATAGAAGTCATGCTTTATTCAAAAGAAATACACTGTGGCAAGACACTTTCCATATTTCTGTATTTTATAAATGCTTCTAAGTTACCTACGTACTTACATTTCCTGGATGGCAAATAAGAACAGAAAATTTTGATGTTTGATAATGACGAGAAATCCTTGATATACAGGGACATACAGGAGTAATATTTGATTTGGGGACTTCTCTTTGTTGTCAGAAACCAGAGCATTTCTAAGTTTGAGTTTATGTGGTTAATTGTAGTTTAAAAATGATTATCACAATTATTTCTTCCTTATTGTGATCTTCGGGATGTGTACATTCAGTAATGCCTTTTGCTTTGTGTACTCTTTACTAGGCAGAATTACCCATCTGCAACAGAAACCCAATTATTTTGATTAGACTGAATTCTTGCATTGAAAGTCAGCTCTTTCAGACAGATTGTAGGGAAGGAGAGGACTTAAAAGACTGAGAAATGTCTGTGCTCTTCCAGTACGAGCGTGTTAAGATAGTTTCATATTTATGCAAAGGAGGTACTTAAGCACCACCAGCTGTTTGTAAGCAAAAAGATCTTCAGTAGCTGCCAATGTCCTTGACAACAGTTTTTGTCAAAAAAAGAAAACAAAATGCTACCGAATGTAATTATTTCTTAAGAGGTAGCTCTGGAAAAGAAACTAGTTTAAAATTACAAGCACACCACGGGCCTATATTCTTATATTATTTCTTCTGGTGTCAAGAGAAACTTGGAATCTGTTTTATTGATTTACAAGTTATTAAAACTGAATTTCTGAGAAATGTGTCCTCATTTAGTGTCCCAGGTCAATTGATAAGGTCTCCCATTGCATGGGTTCCCCATGTTTGCAGGAATGGGAAACACTGGGGGCAGAAATAATTACAATTAAATAATTAATTTGAAACTATTTCTACTGACTTGTTTTGGTGAAAATGCATGATTTGAGTATACTTGTGAATTTTCAGTCCAGCACTAAAGCATTGTTATAGAAAAGGGATTACTCTCTGCTACTCTGAACAGTGGCAATCAAAAAGTTTCTTTTGAAATGAACCCATTTTATTTCACTTAGTTGCCTTTTGAATCCTAAAATTTGAATCGAAACCCAGTCTAGCCTCTGATATCATAGAATTCACCTTATTTTACTACTGACTCTTTGTTGAAATGTTACTGGCTCTGTTTACTATTTCCTATTTCCGTGCCTGTCTACTTCTGTGCTTCTTTATTGTCTACGAAAATCTCCATGTGTTTCACATTCAGAGGATTCACTTTATTTGAGTTTACCCTGGATTTTGATCCAGTTACCCATGGCCAGATAGCAGGATCATGTGGGGCAAAGTGTGGCCTCTTGATGAGAAAAGAATCTTGATAGAACCTCATAGTATATTCAGTACAATTTGGGGACCATAGTTAAAAACTTTAAAGATTATTTTTTCCCTAACTTGTTCCTTTTCAGCCATTTTACAACAACTAGGCACACCTACTTACCATATCCCATTACATATTACATCATTCTGAAGAAGAACAAGACAGTGTCGTAAAGATCATTAACTCTATTTTATTGTAGAGAGCATGAAAGATCAGAGCAGTAGAAGGCTTGTCCTGCGCTGCACTGTGAGATACTATGTATAGCTGGGCTTATACATAAGATCGTCTTACTTCTAGCCAGCAACATGTCTAATAACCTATTGCATATGCACTTTTAAAATTCTGGAATTAAAGACCTATAAAAAAATTAATAAACAGAAACCTCAATTAAATAGAGTTGAGAGACCAGAACGGGGAGCTCTCATGCCCTGCAGCATAGCCAAGCCCGAAAGAAAGAAGAGAGACTTCTCTCCTTTTCTGGCAAAGACTGACTGAAAAGCTGTGGGCTCTTTGTTAACTATAGCTCTCCCAACTTCCTTTTCCTCTCTATAAAAGTGCTCTCCTTCCCTTGCTGTGTGGGGACTTCCATGTGGTTCACCATGGATGCAGACCCCAAATTGCAAGTCTCTGCTGATCCCCAGTATAACCAAGTTTGCTGGGGAAATATCTGGCACTCTTATTTGTTTCAGGTAACCATTTTGGTGGCCCTTATGGGAACCAGAGAAGGCCCCCAACAGTGAACAAACAGGTGTGGTAGCCCAAATTGAGCCCAGTTGCTCACTGCTTTTCCTGCCATCCTGGAGTTTGAAGGTGTATCTTTCTCCTGGATCTGAGAGCTCACACCTTCTTTGCTTTTAAAGCTCTCAGGCTGTATTCGGATTCCATTTACAGGTTTGTCTGGTTAAGGCCTTGTTCTGTATGCAAGTCCTCGTTTGGCACTTGGGTCTGATCTTGAGATCAGACTGTTTCAACTGAAGCTGGCTGAAAATGCCTTTGACCCAATTTTTTCAGGAAGGGGTTGCTTCAAATCAGACTGCCAGTTTTTCAGCCTTTGGCCTTCCCTTTGGCAGGGCTGTCCTCTCGAGACTGGCTAAAAACAAGCCTTTGACCTGGCTCCTCTGGGACCAAACTGTCTTCTTAAGACTGGCTCAGATTGGCTTGCTAAGTTGTTTGAGCTAAGCAGTTTGTGCCATAAGCTGTGTGAAAACTGTTCATTACTCTAGAGGAAAAACCTCTGGGAAATAGGATCCCAGTTATCTGAATATTATGAGCGCCCCTCCCCACCCCTTACAGGGACTGATAATATTATAATAGTTACTATCTGAAGCTATTTAGGACTTATTCTTCAATCACCAATGTGTGCAGACATAAAATTAGGATAAGCTTCAGCAGGTAGCTTACAGAAGTGATTCCTTAAATGAGTTCTTTGTATAATGAAGTCCAATAGGTTATTTGGTGTCTTCTTGAGTTAGTAAGCCAGCATGATAATTAAACACTTAGGGATTTGTTTTGACTACTTTTCCTTCGCTTGGCATCATTTATAGCCTGATTGTTTTGTTCAAACTAAGGTTAGAACGTGGAAAACTACCTTTGTAGATGGAGTGAATCAAGGGAAAATTTAAAACTTTATTACAGAATGTAAAGTATTTAGTGTCTGTAATCTTTGACATTGCTGACTCTTAAGGAAATTAAATTAACTTGGTTGATATTTAATAAAAAATTAGAAGTTTATATTTTCTATCAGTTATAATATTTCAATCTGCATAAAGAACTTTGTGTTTAGTCTCTGCTACTACCAATATCAGATTTTATGTTCAAAGATAACTCATTGGTACACTCTTTGTAGCCATGTATACAAAGGACCTCAACAAAAAAAAGCCAACAAATCCACTTATCTAACATTTTCTTACCTTCCTATATTCTGTTACATGTTAAAAGTCTGATTTCCATGTCTTGTCTTGGCTCTGTAATTTATATTGTTCATTAACCAGTATGATTAAATAACATTTCAGTAAGCCCTTAAAATGTTTCTTCATTTTAGCTCATTATGAAAGGTAATGCATTAAAAAGTCCTTTGTAAAGTCATTTGCAAATGATATGTGACATCATTATTATGTTCATTCTGCTGATACAAGCATCAAATTAGGCATTCCTGTTGTGAGGTGTCCTGTCAGAAGACAGGCTATCTCACTGGATGCCAATGTTCATAATATTGTCTGAACAAGATATTAAAATGATCTCAGGAAATTGCTGCTCAGCTCTCTCAACACTGAAGTCTAATAACTGTAGTTAGTGAATGTCGAGAGTTTAGCTAAGCTACTCCATAATATTGCCACCTCAGCATCCATTTTGTTTGGCCACGTGGTCTGAGGGGGCCTTAAACTGACAAGTGCATGCAAGCCCACACCACAGATAACAGCCTGAAGAGTCACAAGCAAATATAAGTTCTTAATAGGACTTCCCCAACAGCCTCACCCCTTTGTGCTCCCCTTAGGCTCCCCTTAGGGCATGCCCCAGGACCTGTCTGGCTCTCTGTCCTGACCTCCCCATGTAGGTGGCTTCTTGGGGAGTGCCTTGTACCTCCTTCAGGACCTGTGAGTAACAGACTTCTCTATTCTAATTTCTCTTGTGGTCTGTTATTGAACCACAACTCACTATCTGGTACCCTGGGCTCTAATAAATGTTAATTGAACGAAGTCATAATAGTGAATGAAACATGTTTATTCATATTGCACTGATGGTGATATTCTCATTTCAGATTTTTTTCAAGTTTCAGTTTAAAAAGTGATCTTGTCCCTCATTTATATGCAGTTTAACCTATTTGCACATTGTTGAATATTGAATTATTTGAAACTATGAACGGTATATTTATTTTGTTGAACTGAGCCTATACAAAAATGAATTATAATAGACTCCAAGATGACCTAAGGATAGACAAAATTAACAAGGCTGGTCAGATAAAAATACTTTACAGATTTACTAAAGTCCATTTTTAAACTAATTATAACTTAAGTATGGAACATGACAAGATTAAGATACCACATAGATAATATGTTTCAGGTGGTTTTTAACAATAAATAGGACAGATTCTGAGGTGAAGAAATAAATACTATTAGCTCTCTTAGTAGAAGCTAAATCTCAAATCAAAATATGTTATTTAAATACACATAGTTTGGGAAAAACCTTCAAGTTACATAATTTCTTATGGATGAATCGTAGCCGATTGGCAAAGGATTTGATGTACCCCTAGGACATGTGTACAAATTGACTTTATGTTATGATATTTCAACCAAATTCATAATTAATCACTGATTTATACATCCATGAGCCCAGTTACAAAGATCTATGTTTTGGTATTTTGATACTAGTGATTTATGCTTTAGGAGATAGTAAATGCACGCTTGGAAATAAATTGAAAAATACTGTATTTTTCAATTGATAATTTTTTAGAGTACCTTTATATTTTTACTAAAATTAAGAGTTGCAAGAACACTTAAGGATGATTTAATCAGGCCAATTTCATACATGGCTAAGGTTAAAAACAAAACAAAACAACACAACAACAACAAACCCTCCCCTCCCCAACATTGTCTGAGGATTTAACACAGATTTCTGATCTCCATTCTGGATTTAGTGATCCAAGGGAATAGGCTGACAACCTGTGTTAAAAAATAAATACAGAAAGAAAGAATTTTACCCTATGAGTGGTTTTAAAACTAGAGATATATTCTCTCTACTACACTGTTGTTAGAACATTGAAACGGCAGGGAAAACTTTGTTACTCCTGAGGGATAGTCTCCAAAATTTTCTGACAGTAGCAGTTACCCTGAAAGTAATATTCCCTTAACTTCTGATCATGTCCACATCATGCTTTGTTATTCTGTGTCCTTATAGCCTTTTTTAAAAAAAATCCTCCATTTCCTGCTTCATATTGCTTTAGAATGATACACTGAGAACATGGCTTACATCATGCAACTTGCTTGCTCATATATTCAATAATTGTAACAGTATTCTGATGCCTGTAACTGGCACACGTAACTCGCTAGTTTGTCATACAAGATTTGAAAGCCCAACTGTATACCTTATCACTTCAAATTATTCCACAACTCAAATTTTCTTTGGGGACAAATTCCACACATTGTCTACTCTTATGATTTTGATAATATTTATTTTCTGGGATGAATTTTTTTCCTCTTTTTATCTAAATCCTACTCATAATGTACTACTATAATCAGACAGATGAATTGATACAGATGATGTGATTATACACACAGACACACAATGGAATATTATTCAGAATTAATAAATCCTGTCGTTTGCAATAACATGGATGGACTGGAGGACATTATGGTAAGTGAAATAAGCTAGACACAGAAAGAACCACAGCCTGGTTCCTAAAAAAACTGAACTCACAGAAGCAGAATCGTGGTTATCCAGGGCTTGAGGGTGAGGAGAAATGGGAGTTATTGGTCAAACGGTATAAACTTTCAGTTATAAGATGAACAAACTCTGGCGATCTAACGTACAGCATGGTGACTTGGTGACTTTAGTTAATAATACTGTATTGTATACTTGAAATTCACTGAGAGTAGATCTTAAATGTTCTCTACACACACACACACACACACACACACACACACACATATAAAGATAACTACGTGAGGTGATGGATGTGTTGATTAACTTGACTGTGGTAATCATTTCACAATGTATATATATCAAATCATCACATTGTACACCTTAAATATATACAATTTCTATTTATCAATTATACCTCAATAAAGCTGGAAAAAAATTGTCTTCATGAAGCTTATGTTGGTGACCTCATTCCAAAAGGTTGTTTTCTGACTGAAATTTAACAAAAGTAACTTATTCACTTCATTATGCTTAACCTTACAAATTTAAGCTCTATATGCCTGCTAATCTGTGTACAAAAACTTAATGATAGATCTGCAGATGCTCTCAACCTGCAATACTCTGGCATCTCCCTCTAAATCCCTCATGTTTCCTCTCTTAGCTCAAACATAGGTTACAGATTAAGAGTTTAAGAAGGTCGAACTCCCAGATGCAGGATGCTGATGCCCTATTCATTCCATCGGCTAGAATGGTTTTGAATATGTTTGCTTTATTTTAAATGACAAACACAAACTATATTAAATAATCCACAAGAATTAACAGAGGTTTTTTACATCTTACAGTCCACAGCAAAAACTTTATATTAGATATGTCTGTTCCCCAAAGTCCTTTCTCTTACAAATCATAACTGGAGATTTTTCTCTTTCTCTTTTTTTCCTGAATTCATTAGAATGTGTTTTAATGGATTTTTCAATAAGAAGAAAATGATATGTTAGGAATATCATGGATCTTAGTCATCTCGGTTATCCTGCAGTACTCCTAGAACACCATCCTATTTAAAATTCTTAAAACATGTTATTTGTGTGTAATAACAAAACTTGCATATATTCAAGTATAACAATACTTGAATAGTGAATATAACGTGCTATACAATTTTCCAAGCTGTTTACAAGTATTATCATACTGATAATACCAGTAGGTAGGTACTATTATTAGCCTGAGAGGAGAGCCTGAGAGGAGGGCCTGAGAGGAGGACCTGAGGGGAGGGGCTTCAGAAAGTTTAAGTAATAGGAAAAAGGTCATGTAGCAAATTAGGGAAAGAACAGGGTTTTAACCTGCAATTTGAATCCTTTTCAAATTACTAATCCCCAGAATGTCTAGGTTGTATACATATGGCTTTCCAGAATGAACTCTACGTTCGCCAGCCTCCAAGCAGTCACCTATGGCTGGCCATGTAACTAGATCCTGGCAATGAAACCGAAGAGGAAGTGACCTGTGATAGCTTTTGGTTGACTTTCTTAAAAGGTAGCTGGTATGAGTGTTTGCTGTTTTTCTCCCCGTTTTTTCAAGGTGATGCTTGGAATAGAAATTAATAGCTGGAACTCCATATCGGATCATAATGATAGTAAGTTCTATACCATAAGCTTGACCTGGTACGGCCAGTCTTAAAACTACTGTGGGTCCTTTATACTAACTCTCTATTGCTTACATCCCCGATATTTCATGAAAGAGAAATTTAACTTATATCTTGTTTTAGCCACTGTTTTCAGCTCTCTATTAATTATAATAGCTGAATTTAATCCTTACTGATAGATTTCTTAGGTTATATTGAAAAATAATATAAAATTAATGTATTTGAGAACACTGGGCTACATATATATATTGATATTTACTGTAATAAAATTAAAACTAAGGAATTAAAAATATGTATTAGCTAATTTAAAATGACAATAATAAACCCATTACATGTTAATATACTTCATGAAGAACAATTACATTTTCCAAAGCAAAAATGAAATGAGAAAAGTAACATTTTTAATTGTCTGGCTTAATAGAAGAGACACTGGATGGATTCTTGCATCTGCTGTTGAATTTAATTTATTGCCATATGATTTATTGGTTAAAGTATATGAACAAAATCTAGCCTCACAGAAATATGCATTTGGAAAAGAGAGGAGTATCTTAATATTTTTGGATAATTATAGATATTTTTCTCCAGTACTATTTCAAAACTCAACGAGTGGTAGTTTCTTAAATGTTAGTTGCAGTCAATGAAGCTGAAAGCATATCAATAACCATTTTATCCTGTTATATTAAAATTTATTGGCATATCTTGCATTTTGGATGGATATTTTACCACTTTGGAAAATATTCCACTAAGTAACGAACTTCCACATTTAATACATTTCTATAAAATGAGAAAAAAATCATTTTTTAATTTCACAACTAATCTCATCAGGGAAGCCATTGTGTTAGAAGATGTGGTGGTTCCAAATTTTCCAAACTTTTAATATTTATTTGAAAGCTCAAACGTTATCATTAGCAAAAATTACTGTCAGTTGCTGTCATTGAAATGATAGGCTTTGTTCATTTTAAAAAGAAAATACCCGCCAGATAACTGGGACTGAATAAACCATTGTTTGTCTGTTGTTCTTCCGAGTAAAAACTGAATTCTGTAAAAAGTAGCTAGTTCAGCTTGCAATTCAATCACACGAGTGCTTTGTTTGTTTGTTTAAGATAACCAGCATACCTCAGTGTTCAGCAGAAATGCTTTACATGATCTTCCCATTTTATCACCCCAAATAATAAAAAGATGTGTACTCAAGAATAAATATGCAGTAAAATTCATAAATTCTACTGTTTCATCAGACAAAAACTGGCGTTTTAAAAAATTCTGAGCGAGTCACCCCATGACGTAGAGGTCCCAGCCAACAGAGACGTAGGCTGAGGGCAAGGAGAACGCAGAACAAGAAATGGAAACGGAAGGAATTTCTTTCAGCCTAATACACATACATATCTACCCGTGTTAGGTATCTTTGTATATATTATAAATTAAGCAGCATTCTCCTTTTTTCCTCCTTTCACTTCTCTCCTACTTTGAGATACGGCGAATTGGCGGTGGTGAACTTTATAATTTGGTACTGAGAACGCAGGTTATCAAGGTGAGATTATGAGTGACCCGGATATTTGATTTTTATTTTTGAGGCTGTCCTACCTTCGTCGTGGAACTGAAACACCAGCTCTTCTCTGTTCTCAGGCAGGCTGAGTTCCCAACCGGAAGTTACCCCAGCCAAGGGCTCTCCCGCTCATTCTTCGGTTTTCCAGTTTGCGGACTGCAGATTTTGGGACCTCTCGCTCTCCATACTCACGTAACCAATTCCGCGAGCTCTGCCGTCAAAGAGCGCGAGAACCTGAGAGCGGGAAGTGTAACTTCCGGTGGGAAACCGCGGGCTGAGTTCTGAGGAGAGCGGCTGTTTCGCGTCCACTGTGAAGGTAGGCCTACCTCAAAAAAACGAAGAGTTTAGGTATTCCATTTGTTATTGTCTCTAGCTCTAGAGTATGTTCATTTCTTTTCTGGTTCACTCATATTTGTATCTCCTCTTGGTTCTGTTTCTCAGGAGGGCCTTGCCTATTACACCCAGTTTCATGATTATGGTCTGTGAGTCACTTTAGACTCAAGCTTAGACTCTCTTTCTCTAGCCCTTCCTGTGAATTTTGTAATCAACCAATTCCTAGTATTAAATATTCCCTTTTAATGTAGTAGAGAAGTTTTTCTATTTCACAACTGAAGCTGGACTGATGCAAATAAATTGTTCTAATATCACCCCAAATTATAATTACTTGTTTTGTAGTTGTTTTCAGGAACACAATTTTATGTTCCTTCTGACCCGAGTCAAATAATTACTTGAAATCTCAGTAGAATACTTTCTTTAAAAAGTGATGAAATTATTTTAATTTATCGGAAAATGTAGATTGTATATAAAACATGCATCTCCTATATGTCCATGAAGTTTCTTCATTTTACCACATTGCTTCACGTTTTTAAAAACAAACATAAGTTAGGGATGGCGGAATTTCCAGAGTATTGTACCCTGACACTCCCTTACTTCACTGCATCACACTGTGTTCTGCCTTTTCAGAAGGAACTAATATTAAGAATTTGATAGTGACTTGGAGTCATATTATTCCGTGGTACACTGGTATGTATTTCGAAACAGTATAGACTTGTGTATTTCAAATTGTGTATAGATGACAAAATACTGTACAAATTATTGGCAACTTGCGTTTTCATACAATGCTGTAATTTCAGACATTTAGCGTTACTGCTACATGCACCTCTAATTTATTTACCAAAGTTGCATTATATAAGTATTCAAAAATGTGTATATTCCCTTCCAGGTAATGGACAATTAAAACGTTTCCAATTTTTTTAAAACTTTCTATAATAAATACTCTTTTTTTATATGCACATGTGCAACAATTTATCTGATGTACTATACATACTTTAAATGGCCAGATCAAAGTGAATGCAAACCATTACTTTTGGTAGCTATTCCTAAATAACTCTACAAAATAGTTGTGTCAGTTCAAACTTTCAGCAACAGTGTATGAGAATTTTCTTTCTGCATATTTCTGTCCAAAACTTGGAGATGATTTTCTGTTAGATTGTGTGTCTTTTTTATTGATGTATGTGAATGCTTTATATAGTCTCAATAATAACATAATTCTTGCAAACATTTTGTCCTACTTTGTGACTAAGCTTTTTTTTTTTTTAAACTTCTTTATTGGAGTATAATTGCTTTACAGTGGTGTGTTAGTTGCTGCTGTATAACAAAGTGAATCAGCTATACGTATACATATATCCCCATATCCCCTCCTTCTTGGTCTCCCTCCCACCCTACACATCCCACCCCTCTAGGTGGTCACAAAGCACCGAGCTGACGTCCCTGTGGTATGTGGCTGCTTCCCACGTGACTAACCTTTTAATTTTATAGTGTCTTTAGTTGAACGTGCATTAATTTAATGTAGTCTAATTTATACATCTTTACTTTTTACTTTATCTTTTTCAAGAAATGCTTCCATTCTCCAAGACCGATCAGATATTCTCCCCCCCCCCACTTTTTTTTTTTAAAAAAAACCCAAGATTTAGTCTTTTTTTCTCTCTCAAATTTAAGTCTTTAACCTACCAGGAATTAATTTTATGTATGGCTTAGGTGGAATTCTAATTTTCTTATATTTTGTTTTTCTGTATGGACATTAACTACTCTAACATCATTTGTTATACATACAGTCCCTGACTTTTTTTTTTTAATTGAAGTATATTTGATTTACAATATTGTGTTAGTTTCTGGTGTACAGCAAAGTGAATCAGTTATACATACATTAAAAAATTTTTTTTTCATTATGGGTTATTACAGGATATTGGATATATATATTGAGCTATACAGTAGGACCTTGTCTATTTAATATATCGTAGTTTGTAGCTGCAATAAGTTCATTTATGTCATATTTTAGATTCCACATGTAAGTGATATCATATGGTATTTGTCTTTCTCTTTCTGACTTCACTTAGTATGGTAATCTCTAGTTCCATCCCCATAGCTGCAGATGGCATTATTTCATTCTTTTTTATAGCTGAATAGTGTTCCATTGTGTATATATGTACCACATCTTCTTTATCCATTCATCTGTCGATGGACATTTAGGTTGCTTCCATGTCCTGGCTGTTGTAAATAGTGTTGCTGTGAACGTTGGGGTGCATGGTCCTGGACTTCCATTTTTTAGCTTTACAATGGTGGGAGAGCAATACACATTCAGTAGAAATTGCACTTTGAATTTTGATCTTTTCCCAGGCTAGTGATACATGGTAAGATATTCTCTCATGTTGTGGCAACGAGCTGCAGCTCCCAGTCAGCCATGTATGTGATCATGAGGGTAGGCACCAATACACTTACACCATTCTGTACGCAGACAGCCATTCTGTTTTTCACTTTCAGCACTGCATTCAATAAATTACATGAGATAGTACTTTATTATATAATAAGCTTTGTGTTACATGATTTTGATTGACTATAGGCTAATGTGAGTGTTCTGAGCATGTTTTAAGGTAGGCTAGGCTAAGCTATAATGTTCATTTGGTTAGGTGTATCAAATGCACTTTGGGCTTATGATATTTTCAACTTCCAACAGGTATATCAGGACATAACTCCATTGTAAGTTGAGGAAGATCTGTATAGATCATATTTGAGTTTTTACTGTTTTTGGCTGTAATGGATAGTGTTGCCATGAACAGTCACGTGCATGTTTTTGGAGAATATAAATACACATTTTGGATGGATATATAGCTAGGATTGGAATTACTAGCATATATGGCTTATATGCATATGTCTAGCTTTGAGATATTGCCAAATACTTTTCCAAAGTGGTTATAAGCATTTACCTTTCTCTCTAACGTGAGTTCTTGTTTCTCTACTCATTGATTTTTAATATATATGACAAACCAATTTATGGTTGTCATTTATATTGATTTGTAAGAATCCTTTATTATTTATAATATTTTATATTTTCTAAATTTCCTTCTTAGCTTTTAGAATTTGTATATTAGAATTTTTTATGTAGAAATTCATGTAAGCTACATTTAATGGCAGTTTTTATATTTGTTTTCCAGTTCCATAGTTCTTACTTCTCAATCTAATTTGTCTGGGTCCTCAAACAAAAGTTAATATTAAGTGGTGATAAAGAACAACATTGCTTTATTCCCAATTTCACTGTGAACTCTGAAAAATTCATTTTAAAGTGTTCAGTTTTACGTTTCTCAACAATATTTATTATCAGGTTAGGAAAGTTTCCTTTTATTCCTACTTGGCTAAGAAATTCTTTTCATTGTCAATAGAGCTTAAAAGTTATTTAATTATTTTTTTGCATGTATTGGAATGAGCATGTGTTTTATTTCCTTTAATCCAGTAAGAAATTATATTTTCTGGTATTAAATTACCCTCGCCTTTTAAAAATGAGCCATACTTTATGAAAATGTTATTTCCCCCTGCTTAAAATGTTATTTCCTCATTTTTGCTGTATTTGTTATACTTGTTATTTATGATTTTTGTATCAATCTCTGCGAAATCAGTCTTTCTTTCTGGTATTGGTTCTTGTCCAAATTTTTACTAGACCCATGATATTAGTTGAATACCTTTTCCTTTAGTTTTTTCCTATAAAATAATTTCTGCATGTTAATAATTAAGATCTGTTCCTTAAGGTTCAATACTCAACAGTGTACTATTGGGGAGAAAAGTAAACTGAGTATATTTACTCTTTGGGTAAAATATAGGGAAAATAATACATCTATTATTAATTTCATTTTTTTTTTTTTTTAAATATTTATTTATTTATTTATTTATGGCTGTGTTGGGTCTTCGTTTCTGTGCGAGGGCTTTCTCTAGTTGTGGCGAGAGGGGGCCACTCTTCATCGCGGTGCGCGGGCCTCTCACTGTCACGGCCTCTCTTGTTGCGGAGCATTTGCTCCAGACGCGCAGGCTCAGTAGTTGTGGCTCACGGGCTTAGTTGCTCCGCGGCATGTGGGATCTTCCCAGACCAGGGCTCGAACCCGTGTCCCCTGCATTGGCAGGCAGATTCTCAACCACTGCGCCATCAGGGAAGCCCTATTAATTTCATTTTGTCAATCAGATTTTTATCTTTTACAAATTGATATTATTCATTTATATTTTTACTTAAAGTGACACGTTCTATCTAAGTAATTTGTTCATAGCATTTATTTATAATGCTTTAAATATATGCTACACTATATATATAAAAATATTACAATTTTTCATGACATATTTTTACTGGTGGTTTTATTTCTTTTTCATCTATATTTCTGGAAGTTGGCCTGTTGTGCTTTTTTTTAAATGAATATATTTCCATCCAGTTGATCATTTCTATTCTGTTTATTTAGCCTCCATTTCATTAATATTTGCTTCTTTTTATTATTTCCTGCCCCCTAATTTCCCTTAGGTTTACTTTTTTTTAGCCTAGCATTTTGAGGCCAGTGCTACAGTCCTTTATTTAGAAAAGTAGTAGGTGATGAATAAATGCTTAGGCTTTGGAATCAGATCTATCAGAGCTCCCACCTAGTAAATGCATGACTTTAAGGAAGGAGTAAAACCTCTTTAGACCTTAGGTTCCTTACATGCAGAAGGTGAAAACAATTACCTTCCCATGAGGCTATAGTGAAAGTTAAATGAAAAAATTTATATGAAGGGCTTCACATAGAGCCCACTGTATGGGTACATTTGTTATTCACCTTACTTTTAAGACAAACAAGAATTAATGTGCATGTTGATAATGAGAATTTTCTTAATGTTTTGTCATTTGTTTCACACTATCAGAGGGTTGTGTGTCCTCTTTTTTTCTTTTTCTTTAAAAATTCAGTAATAGAAATCTACACTCAGAATAAATTCACAGTTATATGGAGACATTTAATTCTGGTTTATCTTGTTTATCTAAATTGATTGAGATTTGCATGCTTGAAACACATAATGTGATCTTTTTTGTGATGAAAACAAGCCAGTTGGGAGAAAAATATTTTACCACTCTTATAACTATTTGGAGATTCATTTAAACTTTTTAATTTTATTTAATTTTTAATTTTATTTACTTATTTTTTGAGATATAGTTGATATATAATATTATATAAGTTACAGGTATACAGTATAGTGATTCACAATTTTTAAAGGTTATACTCCATTTTTAGTTATTATAAAATAATGGCTGTATTCCCTGTGTTGTACATTGTATACTTGTAGCTTGTTTTATACATGATAGTTTGTACCTCTTAATACCCTCGTTAGTTTTTTGAGAAATCTCCATACTGTTTTCCACAGTGGCTGCACCAATTTACATTCTCACCAACAGTGTACGAGGGTTCTCTTTTCTCCACATCCTGACCAACGATTTATTATTTGTATTCTTTTAAATAATAGCCATTCTGACATGTGTGTGGTGATACCATATTGTGGTTTTGATTTGCATTTCCCTAATGATTAGTGATGTTGAACACCTTTTCATGTGCCTGTTGGCTGTCACAGTGTTCTGTTTGAAAAGATATCTATTCAGTTCTTCACATTTTTTAATTGGGTGGTTTGGTTTTTTTTTTTTTTTGCTGATCAGTTGTATGAATTGTTTCTATATTTCAGATATTACTCCCTTATCAGTCATATCATTTGAAAATATTTTCTCCCATTCTGTAGATTGTCTTTTCATTTTGTCAGTGGATTCATTTGCTTTGCAAAAGCTTTTAAATTTAAGTCCCATTTGTTTATTTTTGCTTTTATTTCCTTTGCTTTAGGAGACAGATCCAAAAAAAAAATATTGCTACGATTTATGTCAAAAAGAGTGTTCTGCCTGTTTTCCTCTAGGAGTTTTATGGTATCCAGTCATATGTTTAGGTCTTTAATCCATTTTGAGTTTATTTTTTATGTGATGTTAGAGAATGTTCTCATTTCATTCTTTTACATGTAGCTGTTCAGTTTTTCTTACACCACTTATTAAAGAGACTGTCTTTTCTCCATTGTATATTCTTGTATCCTTTGTCATAGATTAATTGTCCGTAAGTACATGGATTTATTTCTGGACCCTCTATTCTGTTCCATTGTCTGTTTTTTTTTGTGCCAGTACCATACAGTTTTGATTACTGTAGCTTCATAGTCTAGTCTGAAGTCTTAGAGTTGTTATTCCTCCAGCTCTGAATTTCTTTCTCAAGATTGTTAGGCTAATCGAGGTCTTCTGTGTTTCCTTACAAATTTTGAAATTTGTCTAAGTTCTGTGAAAATAAAGCATTGGTATTTTGATATGGATTGCATTGAATCTGTAGATTGCCTTGGGATGTATGGTCATTTTAACAATACTAATTCTTTCAGTCCAGGGACACCATATATCTTTCCATCTGTTTGTATTGCCTTCCATTTCTTTCATCAGTGTCTTATAGTTATCCAAGTACAGGTTTTAGGCTGTTGTAAATAATGCTGCTATGAACATTGGGGGGTGCATATATCTATTTGAATTAATGTTTTAGTCTTTTCCAGATATATGTCCAGGAGTGGGATTGCTGGAGCATATGGGAGCTCAAGTATGTTTATTCCTATGTATTTTTTTCTTTTTGATGTGATGGTAAATGGGATTGTTTCCTTGATTTCTCTTTCTTACAGTTTATTGTTAGTGTGTAATAATGCAGCAGATTTCTGTACATTATTTTTGTATCCTGAAACTTTACCAGATTCATTGACAAGCTCTAGTAGTTTTCTGGTGGTGTCTTTAGAATTTTCTATGTACAATATCATGAAATCTGCAAACTGTGACAGTTACTGCTTCCTTTCCAATTTGGATTTCTTTTATTTCTTTTTCTTCTCTGATTGCTGTGGCTAGGACTTCTAAAGCTATGTTGAATAAAAAGTGGCAAGAGTGGGCATCTTGGGACTTCCCTGGTGGTGCAGTGGTTAAAAATCCCTCTGTCAGTGCAGGAGACATGGGTTTGATCTTTGGTCTGGGAAGATCCCACATGCTGCGGAGCAGCTAAGCCCGTGCACCACAGCTATTGAACCTGTGCCCTAGGGTCCACAAGCCACGACTGCTGAAGCCCACGTTCCTAGAGCCTGTGCTCCGCAACAAGAGAAGCCACTGCAGTGAGAAGCCTGCACACCGCAAGGAACAGTAGCCCCCTCTCGCCGCAACTAGAGAAAGCCCGCGCGCAGCAATGAAGACCCAACACAGCAATCAATCAATCAATCAATCAATAAGCAAGCAAGCAAGCAAGCATCCTTGTCTTATTCCTGATCTTAGAAGAAATGCTTTCAGCTTTTCACTGTTGAATGTGTTAGCTGCGTTTTTGTCATATATGGCCTATATTATTTTGAGGTATGTTCCCTCTATGTCTAGTTTCTGGAAAGTTTTTTTTAATCATAAGAGGATGTTGAATTTTATCAAAAGCATTTTCTGCATCTATTGTGATGATCACATAGTTTTTATTCTTCATTTTGTTAATGTGGTGCTCATATCAGTCGATTTGTAGATATTGAAAAATTCTTGCAACCCTGGGATAAATCCCACTTGATCATAGTGCATGATCCTTTTAATGTATTGTTGGATCCAGTTTGCTAATATTTTGTTGAGGATTTTTGCTTCTATGATCATCAGTGATGTTGGCCTATATATATTTTTTTTTTGTTATATCTTTGGTTTTGGTGTCAGGGTGATACTGGCCTCATAGAATGAGTTTGGAAGTGTTCCTTCCTCTGCAATTTTTTGGAATAGTTTTAGAAGTATAACTGTTAACTGTTCTGTAAATGTTTGGTAGAATTCACATGTGAAGGCAACTGGTCCTGCACTTTGGTTTGTTGGGAGTTTTTAAATTACTGATTCAGTTTCATTATTGGTAATTGGTCTGTTCATATTTTCTATTTCTTCCTGGTTCAGTCTTGGGAGGTTATACCTTTCTAGGAATTTGTCAATTTTCTTCTGGTTGTCTGTTTTTTGGGGGCATATAGTTGTTCATAGTAGACTCTTATAATCTTCCGTATTTCTGTGGTGTTGATTGTAAATTCTTTTTCATTTCTGATTTTATTGATTTGTCCCTCTCCCTTTTTTTCTTGATGAGTCTGGCAGAGGTTTATCAATTTTGTTTATCTTTTCAAAGAACCAGCTTTTAGTTTCACTGATCCCTTTATATTGTTTATTTAAGTCTCTGTTTCATTTACTTCTGCTGCTTGCAGAAGGAATGTTCTATATATATCAATTAAGTCCAACTGATCTATTGTGTCATATAAGGCCAGTGTTTTCTTACTGATTTTATGTTTGGATGATCTGTCCATTGATGTTAGTGGGGTGTTGAAGTCCCCTACTGTTATTGTATTATTATGACTTCTCCATTTATCTCAGTTAGGATTTGTTTTAGATACTCCTGTATTGGGTGTGTATATATTCAGTGTAATATCCCTCTGGTATTCATCCCTTTATGATTATATAATTTCTCTTTGTGTTTTGTTATAAGCTTTGTTTTTAAGCCTATTTCTTCTGATGTGAGTATTGCTTCACACACTTTCTTGTTTCTGTTTGGATAAAATATCTTTTGCCAAGCCCTCACTTTCAGTCTCTGTGTTTCTTTAGCTCTGAAGTGAGCCTCTTGTAGGCAGCATATTGAAAGTCTTGGTTTTCTTAATCCAATCAGCTACTCTGTGTCTGTTGATTGGAGCATTTAGTCCATTGACTTTTTTTGAGTTATTGTTAATTTACAGTATTACATAAGTTTCAGGTGTACAATATACTGGTTCACAATTTTTAAAGATTATACTCCATTTATAGTTGTTACAACATATTGGCTATGTTCCCTGAGCTGTACAATATATCCTTCTAGATTATTCATTTTATACATAAAAGTTTGCACTTCTTAATCACCCACTCCTATCTTGCCCCTCCCTGCTTCTCTCTCCAACTTTTAACCATGAGTTTGTTCTCTGTATCTTCCAGTCTGTTTCTTTTTTGTTACATTAACTGGTTTGTTTTATTTTTTAGATTCGAAATATAAGTGATAACATAGTATTTGTTTTTGTCTGTCTGACTTATTTCACTAAACATAATACCCTCCAAGTCCAACCGTGTTGTTCCAAATGGCACAATTTCATTCTTATGGCAGAGTGGTATTCCATTGTATATATATACCGTATCTTCTTTATGCATTCATCTGTTGATGGACATTTACTTTGGCTGCTGTGAACATTGGGGTGTACGTATCTTCTTGATTTAGTGTTTCGGTTTTCTTTGCCCTGTGGCTGGTGTGTGGCAGCTTGTTGGTAAGGCTGGTCTCAAGGTTAGGGCAGGCTCACTGGTGAGCAGGGCCCACACCTTGCAGGTCCCAGAGCACGTTGCTGGCTTGCTGGTGGGTAGGCTGGGTCTACAGGCTGCCAGGCTCTGGTTTCCTGGGGTTGGTGTCCACCCACTTGTGGGTGAAGGTGGTTCTGAGGATAAGAAAGGCTTGCTGCTGGGCAGGACCTGGGATTCTGGGGCTGGTGCCTGGCCCCTTGTGTTTGGGGATGAGTCCCTGGGTGTTTGGCTTCAGTGCCCTTGTTGTCCCAGTTTAGTGCCTGCACACTGGTGTGTGGGGATGACACCTGGGCCCTTTAGTGGACAGGATCTTGATCAGGGTCATCTGTGGGATAGAGGGTATTAGGCAGCCTGTCTGCTGGTGGGTGGGGTTGTGTCCCCACCTAGTTAGTTGCTTTGCCTGAGGCATCCCAACACTGTTGCCAACAGGCTCTTGGGCTCTGATGGGCCTGGATCCTGATGTTAATAAATCTAGAGGAGGCATTCCAGAATGGCACTTACCAGTACCGGTGTCCGCATTGTAGAATGAGCTCCATCCATCCAAAAATGGATGTCACTCATGTCTGTGTGCCTAGGGTGAGCTCCAGTTGTCCTGACACTCTGGGAGACGCTCCAAGATCAGCAGGTAGGTTTGACCCAGGCTCCTTTCAAATTACTCCTTCTGCCCTGGGTCCCAGAGTGTGTGAGGACCTGTGTGCACCATTTAGGAATGGAGTCTCTGTTTCACACAGTCCTCAGGCACTCCCAGAGATGAGCCCTACTGGCCTTCAAAGCCAAATGTTGTGGAGGCTTTTCTTCCTGGAACAGGATGCCTGGGGTAGGGAGCCTGATGTGGGATTCAGACCCCTCACTCCTTGGGGAGAACCTATGCAATTGTAATTATTCTCCTGTTTGTGGGTTGGCCACCTGGGGCTATGGAACTTGATTGTCCGGCTACTCTGCCCCTCTTACATATGTTGTTGTGGTTCCTTCTTTATATATTTAATTGTAGAAATTTTTTTTGTTAGGTTCTGGTTTCTTTCATCCAGAGTTGTTTTGCCAATAGTTATAATTTTGGTGTGCCAATGAGAGGAGGTCTTTCTACTCTGCCACCTGATCCATTGACATTTAAAGCAATTAATGATGGTGGAGTAAAAGGATGTGGAGCTCAACTCCCGCCACAAATAAACCAAAAATACATCTACACGTGGAACAATTCTCACTGAAACTTACTGCAAATTGGCTGAAGGACTACTGTACAAATAAGGCTGTAGAAAAGATATACATGTAATTGTGTAGGATGGGAGGAAAAGCAATAGGGATAGGATCTGTGCCCCTGGCAGTGGGCTGAGAGGAAAAGGGAGATTGCATGGGGGAATTACCTGCCGCTTCCCCCACCCCAGGTTGTGAGCAGGTTGAGCCACAGACTGGGCCTCCCAGTACTGGGGTCTTACACATAGGAGACAAGCTCTGTGGTATGTGGAGAACCAGTGGGACAGATAGGCTTGAGAAAGTTGGACTCAACTCCTGAGGAGTATGTGGGTGCTGGGTTACTGTCAGGCCGGTTGGAGAGATTCCTTCCCTAGTGTCTGCCAGGTTACCCTTTTTTTTTTGCAAGGGTACCCTTGATTGCCTTGCTGTGCTTCCCTGCCCTATTTGAACTAAAGCCCTGGTCCAGCTCACTCTGCACCAGAGGACCTTAGCAATATTTTCTTGCATATATCTCCTCAGGAGAGGGGAAAAAATAAACAAAAAGGGACTACATCAAACTTTAAAGTTTTTCACGCAAAGGAACCTATCAACAAAATGAAAAGGCTACATACTAAATGAGAGAAGATAGTCTCAAATGATACATCTGATAAGAGATTAATATCCAATGTATACAAAGAACACATACAAGTCAACAAATCAAAGAACTCGATTAAAAACTGGTCAAAAGGACTGAATAGACATTTTTCCAATGAAGACATATAGATGGCTAACAGGCACATGAAAAGATGCCCAATGTCACTAATTATTAGAGAAATGCAAATCAAAACCACAATGAGATATCACCTCACAACTGTCAAAATGGCTATAATCATAAGAACACAGATTGGGACTTCCCTGGTGGTGCAGTGGTTAAGAATCCGACTGCCAACACAGGGGACATGGGTTCGAGCCCTGGTCCGGGAAGACCCCACATGCCACAGAGCAACTAAGCCCCTGCACCGCAACTACTGATCCTGTGCTCTAGAGCCCGAGAGCCACAACTGCTGAGCCCACATGCTGCAACTATTGAAGCCCACGTGCCTAGAACCTGTGCTCTGCAACAAGAGAAGCCACTGCAATGAGAGGCCTGCGCACTGCAACGAAAAGTAGCCCCTGCTTGCCACAGCTAGAGAGCCCACGCACAGCAGTGAAGACCCAACGCAGCCAATAAATAAATAGATAGATACATAAAATAAAATTACTTAAAAAAAAAAAGAACAGAGATAAAAAATGTTGGCAAGGGTGTGGAAAACAGGGAGCCCTTGGACAGTGTTGGTGGGGATATAAATTGGTGCAGCCCCTATGGAAAACAGTATGGAGGTTCCTCCAAAATCTAGAAGTAAAACTACCATGTGATCCAGCAATTCCACACCTGGGTATATATCTGCAAGAAATGAAAACACTAATTTGAAAAGATACATGCACCCAATGTTCCCAGCAACACTATTTACAGTAAACAAGACATGGACACAATCCAAGTGCCCATCAACAGACAAATGGATAAAGAAGATGTGGTATATGTATGTATAATGGAATATTATTCAGCCATAAATAAGAATGAAGTTCTGCCATTTGTAACAATGTTGAATGACTCAAGAATACTATGCTTAGTGAAATAAGTCAGACAAAGAGAAATACTGTGTGATATTACTTATATATGGAATCTAAAAAATAATACCAGTGAATGTATATGCAAAAGAGAAACAGACTCACAGTTATACAAAACAAACTAGTGGTTACCAAAGGGGAGAGGGAAAGGAGGAGGGACAAATTAGGAGTATGGGATTAAGAGATACAAACTACTATGTCTAAAATAGATAAGCAACAAGGATATTTTGTATATCATAGGGCGTTATAGTCATTATAATAACTTATAATGGAGTATAATCTGCAAAAACACAATCTGTATGCCGTATACTGAAACTAATATAATCAATCAACTCTACTTCAATAAAAAGTAAAGTAAAATAATTATTGAGAGATATGTACTTGTTTCCATTTATTACTTGTTTTCGTAATTCTTCTCTGTTCATTTCTTCTTTTTGTTTCTTCCCTTGTGGTTTGATGATTTTCTTTAGTACTGTGCTTGTGTTCCTTTCTATAAATAGAAAGTTTTTGCATATCTGTTACAGGTTTTTGATTTGTGGTTACCATGTGGTTCATAAATGTTGGTGTATAATTATATCTACTTGTTTTAAGCTGGTAGTTATTTAAGTTCAAATGCATTCTAAAGATCTATATTTTTTGCTCCCCTCTCCCACACTTTGTTTCTGATGTCATATTTTACATCTTCCTGCTTATTCCTTGACTGTTTATTTTAGTTATTGTTGCTTTTACATTATTTTGTTTTTTAATCTATGTACTGGCATATTTAAGTGGTTGGTCCTCAGTCCTTATATAATATTTGCCTTTCCTAGTGGGATTTTCCCTTTCCTATAGATTCTTCTTTTCCACTTAGAGAATAACAAAAACTAACAGCAGAGGTCCTTTCACTGGGCCAAATCTAATGCTTAAATCAAATGCAACATCAGTAAGTACTCAGGGGAAAAAATAGGTGGCAGGTGTTCACAGTTTTCAGAATTTCTTTTTGATGCCTGAAATTTTAGTTCTTCTACTCTATATTGTTACCTTAATTCTCTGGTGCCCCTAAACTTGGTTCTTAAAATATAATTAGTATTGTTTAGGTTTTTTCCAGAGGAAAGAAGGTTGCTGTGACTTGCATATCCTAAAGAGACTTATAAGTATATTCTTTATCCATATTATAAGTAAAAATTATGAAGGATTTGAGTGGCACATATAATTGTTCTCTTTTTTCTGATTTTAAAGTAATTCTAAGTTTAAATCACCTCCCCGAGATGGAAGGGTAGTGGTGTGAACAGTTCAAACCTTCTGATGTCAGACTTCTTTATGCCAAGTTAAGTACTGTATCAGTCAGAGTTCAGTCACAAGAGAGGAACCCACACTATGAGGATAATCATGAGTTATGAAGATGTAGCTATTACTCCTAGGGCTGGGGCTTGCAGGAAAGAGGTGGCATTAATAAACCTACAGGTTTTGAATAGGTCCCATGGATCTAGGACTCAGTCTAGGACTCAGGGATTTGGTAGAAGACTCCAGGACCTGGGACTCAGAACTAAGAAAGTTAAGATGCTTGGTAGCTGTGCCAGTATCTGTGAGGCTGAAAAGTAACGTCCATTAGGGAGTATATATAATATAATAGACAATTGTATGTAAAGACAAAAGTGTATGTATGTATATATAGTAATAATATGCAGACTGAGGTTTACTTTCTTGTCATGGTGAGAGCTGTTAATGATGCAACACTGACATGAACAGTGATAAAATATTTCCCATGTATCTAGTCTCCCTCTAGTTCTTTCTGTTAGCAGAAACAAATAATAAGGGGACTGGCAAAGAAGAAATGGGATTTGTAGGTTCCCATTCCCTGTGTGACAAAGTACAAAGGGGAAGGATGTTTAGAATTGAGAGATAGCAAATTAAAAGTGCACACACACACACACATACACACACCTTCATGAGCTGTGCCTTTGCTCAGGAAACACAGAGTAATTTCAAGAAAAATTAACCACTAAGTTGCTTAAAATAACGGAAAGTAAAAGTGTTCTAGGAATTAACATATTTTACTGATTGTTTAATTGGTAATGTTTATGATCCAGAATAATGAAATATCTCTGGGGTTTTCTGTCAGTGATCTGTGACACATGGTGTAACATGTCTACCACCAGGAAACTAAAACTTAAAACATGAGAAATTTCATAGGTTTTGGATTTTTTTTTGAAATCACAAATTTTGGCTTTTTAGATGGAGTTGGAACGTTTTTCTCTTTTTCCTTAGGTGAAATCAGAACATTTTGTACATTTTCCTTAGGTAACATCTCAACATTTTGCCCTTCTTACTGAGGTTAAGTCTGAGCTCTTTTCCCTTTTTGCTTAGCTGATCTTTTTTGTCTCTTAAACAACAAAAGCAACAAACAAACTAATAAAACAAAAAAAGGACTCAAGCAAAATAGCAGCAGGTAACTCTTGCCTTTCACGTTTTCTTCCTTTTTGCCAGAGGGTGGGCCACTATCAACACTGCCTCCACTACCTTTTACCAGGCATTTGGGTGGGTCCCACTCGGAGTTGCAGTGGCAGTGATGTCTGTTGTTACAGACTCCGTTCATATTGCAGATCTTAGGTGAACAACCACTTTCAAAACTGGGCCTAAAAATACACTTTCTTCCGATGCAGATATGTTCTATACCACACTCTGTACCATCTTTCACTTCACCAATATCAGGTATGGTCATCCCAAGATGGTAGTCTGTACCCCAGCAGTCGACTCCATTGATGTGAGTCCAATGCACAGTAGAATGATCTCTCAGGAGGGGAATTTCTCTCACATTCTCACACTGAATCCTCCCACACAGGATATCTGGGATTCTGCATTGTATATATGAAGTGGTTGTGAGACCACAGTTACCAAAACGGTCACCTCGGGTATTCACTTCCCTGTAGCAAGTCTCGTTTGTGCTCCTGGCCTCCTTGCCAAAAATTTTTCTACACTGTTCATTGCGGTTATTGCATCTCTTTTCATAGCAGTAACCACCACCTGTGCAAGGGGTCCCATCCTGCATATACACATCTTCTGGACACTGATAGGATGTCCCATTACACCACTCTGGAAGATCACATTCATTTTCTTCTTTTCTACACATGTAACCTGCTGGCATCAAGTCACAATTTTTGCAACAAAGGCCAAAAGCACAAGTAGCCCCAAGTCTCAGAGTGCAGTCTGGCTGACAACAGGGATCTTTTGCACACATATACATGGAACCACAGTCACACTCTTCTCCTTCATCAACCACACTGTTCCCACAGCGTGTCTGTGTGAAGATATTCTCTGGATTTGGTGAAATGTGCAAACACTTTATTTTTGCAACAGTGTTCCAATATGCAGCATAACTGCAGTTGCTGAATCGAGTTGCCAGAGATTTACTTGGAAACATTATGCATGCTTTAGCCCCACACTTACATGTGTTTTCATCGTGTTGCATACCCAGATTATGACCAATCTCGTGTGACACAATATATGCAAAATCATACAATTTATCACCCATAAAACTATCAACTCCACAATTATAACGTTGTTGACATACGGTTCCAACATAGGCTAAGCCAAGTAGGATACCAAAATTTTTCTTTACAAAAATATGTGCAATATCATGTGGCAAGCGGGTATTAAAACTCTTTTTCTTCCATTGACAAAATTCTTCCAAGAGATTATGTATGTTTTCTGTTGGAAGGAGGTTTTCTTTAGACCAGATCTCGATTCCAGTCAAAACCACATTAACATCCAGTAGTTGTAAAAAGTTCCCTATTTCATTGACAACAAGGCATACTTCATACTGCACATTTGAGGTATTACTTTGGTGATGAAGATATCGATTGTGGTCTACCACCACTGCCAGTTCAAGGAAACGCCTGTGGGTCCACCAGCCTTCATACCCACTTTGCTTCAAAGTGTAATTAACACTTTCTTGAAACTTCAGTTGTCGTGCTATTTCTTCATCTGTTAATCCACATCTTCTGGGTGGAAATTCTGTCTCTCCATATTCCATCTGATATAGCAGATGTTCAAATGAGGTAGAAAGACTTTTGGGCTTGATTTCATAAACAACATTATTTATCTGTAATATTCCTTGTAAGCCCATCAAACATGTACTGAGGGCAACCAGGGATTCTGGGACCCCCTCCACGTAACCCTGATAGTAGCAGTCATTTTGGATAAAAGGCTTGTCCTCCAGGAGAGCATGCTTGTTTGTGTAGGTGAACACTGGGAGGTGTTTAGAGAACAAAAGCTTGTTGACCTTCATGTGAAGAACGTGTCTCTGGCCCCCAAAACGCAGGCTGTAAGAGAGCCAGCCAGGAGGCTTCATGCCTCTGCCAGTGTGTGTTATCCTCAAGGGTATGACCACTTCTGGAGGACCATGGTGTTGGGAGTGCCCAACATAGAATGATCCAGAAAGGAGCAGAAACACCCCAAACCAGAGCAGCAGGAGAGTGATCCTCACACACACCAAGGCCTTATCCATGGCCATTATGGCGCCACGATATGGAGCCAGTGGTGAGAACAAAAGTGTGTAGAGCAGGACGCATCACTGTTCTGTCTCATCCCTGTAAGCTGACTGTATGCAGCACTGACCTTTAATCTGTTTTCTGTCAGAGTCACACTGCCAGAGCTGTAGCACTAAAACAAAAAAAAAGAGCAGAGACAAGGCTGGGAGTCATGAGCAAACCAAGACAGGGGGAAGAGAAGGGCGTGGGTTAAAATGGATGAGTGTTTGGCTAAAGACATGGCTGAGTATACTGCATTGCATTTGCTCTTAAGTACTGGTGAGACAGAGACCATGGGTGTCCAAAGGAATGGTGATTGGCCTAGGGTGACACTTGTTGAACCTAGATGAAGGACACATTGTTCTTTTCTCTAAATATATGAAAACGTGTGGACATTTCCATAGAAATAGGTAAGACAAAAGGTTCTTAATGGAAAGGGGAACATATATCCTGTTTTGAGAGGGAGTTTTCATTTATACATATTAATTACCACTTTGTAGTGATTCTTTTCAATTTCCAGTGGTAAATTATTTAGTCACATTACTTAGGAGAGATATTTTAAAAAATACTCACATATATCATAATTTTGTCCCATTCATGTAACTAATTATTACTTGTCCTACCTTCTTACTGTTTTCCTTTTTCATTTAATTCTGTCCAACTGCAAGGGTCAAAGTATCAATTGTCTTACACATATATTAGTATGTTCACTCAACAATAGGCAATTTTATATTTGAGGTGGGAAGACCATGGATCGTTACGGGTGTTGTTCAGATATGTTTATATTTGATTATTCCCTTAAGAAGAACAACATTTTCAAATCATCTGGAAATATAAAATTGAAGGAAATCAAACTAGCTGGGAAAGTGAGAGTTAAGAGATGGGAGTACAGTGGCCCTCTGTATCTACAAGTGCCACTTCTCCAGATTAAACTCACTGTGGATCAAAAATCCAGAGCTTTCAGAGAAAGCTCTGAAAAGCAAAACTTTAGCTGCACACAGGCAAATATTTAGATAACATTCACATTCTATGTCTAACTCTACATAGCATTTACTTTGTAGTAGTTGTTATAAGTAGTCTGGAGATGATTTGGAGTGTACGGGAGGATGTGCGTAGTAGCTTATATGCAAATACTACACCGTTATACATAAGGGTCATGAGCATCTGTGGATTTTGGTATCCATGGGGGATCCTAGGACCAGTCCCCCATGGATAACAAGGGGCGACTATATACTGAAGGCAAAATAAAGGCAGAGAAAATCAATCACAAAAAAAAGGGAGGAAAATGTTGGGGAAGGTTATATTTTCCTACAAGGTTGAAGACATATAAGTTCCCTCATTTTTAGGATGTAAGGCAGCCAACTCCCAAGTTCAACCTTCACATGTACCTGTTTCATAAAAAGAACGTATCCTATATGCAAAATACATATACACAAAATTTTATGGGAATGATACAAACGTATTATCACACATTTGTGAAAATGAGAAATTGGTGCTAGCACAATGCCTGTCTGCCAACACTGATGTTACTTTCTTCCTTGAATAACATATTAATAAACCACATAATCTGCAATCATTGTTCTACACACATAGGAAACATAAAGGAGTAAAACAGGCTTAAATAATTTGATGGTCCTGAGTACAAATTTGGACATAGTGGTTGGGGCAAAGATACACATTAGGTATTTGTAAAATCGCATTCAACATTTTACATATAAAATGCCTATTTTTATTCATCTAATGAATATCCACAGTCTTCATCAAATCACTGAAGTACAGAGAGTGCTTAAGGCAATGACATCAAGAACAACTGCACAAATTGAAAAAACAGAAGAAAGTGAAGTCACCTTTGAGGGATGTAGAACACCCTGACCAAATGCAGATTCCATAGTAGGTCATATAAAAGTGATAATTGCCTGATTCAGGACCTATCATCTCCTGGACCATGTACCCATGTCTGCTCAATTTTTTAAAAATCTTGGTTCTATATACCTTGACCTCTTTTCTCTGGAATCACTTTTCTTTCCCTTTTGGAATCTTACTTTCATGGAAAGCAACAAAAACCTCCTCTCTCCTCACACTTCTATCCTTATTCCTACTTAATTCTTTTAAACCTGTCAACAATGTGAAGCCCAGCAAAGAGGAAAATTTTCATTCTCAGAATTCCCATATGCCATACACACTGGATCTCTGGTTGCAATTTGCTTGGATTACCTAAGCCACTTTCAGTCCACTAAACAAGTAGCCATCTCATTACACCACTATCTTTCTTTTTCACTCTTATACCCACTCCCAATCAATCCTGTGGAAGCCTCAGAGTCTGGGCATCTGATTTACTAATTTATTCTCCAGCGATAATTTTCGCCGTCTCTTGTTTTAAGCAAGCATGTGGACAACCCACAGAACACTAAGGTTATTTTACCTTTGGAACTCAGTTTCAACAATGTGAAGCCATTCACCTCTAACCATAAACTTTATCTTATTAGAACCCATGACTACATTCATGCTTACGTATAAAACTTAATCATAACTATTGTTCTTAATATATTTACTCTTCAAGTTAATAAAGGACTTAAATATTCTTTCTGCAATTTCCAGCACATTTTAGGTTTTGTTCATCTTACTTTTAACCTTCACAGCTAGTTCTAGACTGCATCATTTCAACCACTGTCACCTAAAATCCTCAACTCAAACTAGATTAACCCTTTTTGCTTGATTTCTCCATTCCTACAACAAACTGCCAACACTGCTGGGAAAATAAATTGAGTACTTGCAGGGGAATGCATAAAAGGAGGAAACTACCAATTGGGATGACATAGCCTGATACTTTAGGATGAAGGATGAAGTCCTGAACAGATATTTTATTTCAACACACTATGCTTGTAGTAATTTGAGCTATGTTGTCCACATTTTCCTTAACTTTCTGATTCTAAATTTATTCATCAATGCATAGGGCCCTCAGTTGAAAACTACATTATCTTTGTTTTCTCAAGTTGTTTTTATTAAATTTCAAAAATGTTAGTTTCAACTGTAATTCCAATAATTCTCCATTTTGTGATGTTTAACACAGGATCTGGTATGTTACTTTGTGTTTGTTTTATTGTTGCAGTTACTTGGTGGGAGACTTGTTTCATGACAAACGTTATCATCACCATTAAAGTGACCTGAGTTCCTAGGGTACTCGGGTACTTTTCTAGGACTAAATGGGAGGACTGTTTCACAAAATGTTAAGAGCCCAGGAGAAGACAGCAAGGTCACTAAATGAACATTTTGAGGCCAATACCTCTTAGGATTATTTGTATAATCCTAATATAAGGACTTACTCTCCATGTCTCTCTTGATATATATTTGGTAATTGTTATGGAGTATGAATTGTTATTGTGATTAAAAAAAAGAATTATTTATGAATAATAGAGTACTGTTGAGAGTAAACTGAAACAGCATGATATCATCAGAATTTATTCCTAAGATCTCAGCTTGCAAGCAGGTAATAGGAAAACAAACTCCGAAGAATACTAAAGCAATACTACATTTACCCCCATTATGTTATTTTTACAATGACTACAGAGGCTACACCTCCTGAGAGAATATAACGTTATCATTAATAACATGCTATAGTGTACAGTGGTACAAAGACTGCCAAGTAGACTGCTGTACATCATCTTATACAAATTCTTTTTATCTCCCTACAGTTTCATCAGAGTCATCAATCTCTGTACCCTAATTACCATGTCCCTTCTCACTTTCATTTATAGCTTAATTCACTGTTATCCAGAAGATGAGTAACATAACTTTGTGGCTCTCAACCAAGCAAATTAGAGTAGAATACGAAATAATAAATGTCATAGTTCCCTCTCAAGATCTGAATACTTGGTAAAGACTCTTGGTGTGTGTGTGTGTGTGTGTGTGTGTTTTCAGACATACACAAATGCTAGTGCTTGGGTCCTTTACAGTTGAATTCTTTGAATGACTTACCAGATGAATTAGTAATTCCCATGGTCCTTTCTAGCTATAGCCATATTCATAGAGTTTGTACTGCCTATTTCTGTGAACAAAGTTTTTATTCCAGAGCTCACATGACAAAGAGAGATCTAAACCCCTTTCTGTTTTGTCTCTAATTTGATTAAATTCTAGATCTAGCTGCTTAGCAACAAGATTCTCCTAGTTCTGTAGACCATGACAACTGGCTAAAGTCTCTCCTCACAGTGGCTCCACCATCTCCATCAAACTTTAATTCTAATTACTCTTCAATCTGAATAAATCTGACTATATTCCTTATCTGCAACCCCTGAGCTCCCAACATACAGTATAAGCACTTTAGTTTCAGTAATTTTGATCATACTGTTATTTCTTTGTAGGTCAATGAATAACTCAGAGGCACTTCATGTGTGCACATACAGTTCATCTCTTGTGGAAACTTTGTCATTAAAAAAGGCAAGCTAAATTTAGAGGAAGAAATGAGTAAAGAACAGCATGGGAATAAATTTAATAGGTAAGTTGAAGCTGGCATTTAAAAATTGATATCATAAGTTAACAGTAATTAGCAAGTTGGCCTGGGTAAACCAAGGAAGCAAGATTAGGTATTTATTATCCTTGAGAGTTTATGCATGGGACAAAGAGAAGGTTGGCAATGTCTGTAAGTCTGGTGTCTGCTGGTGTCTTTCTATTGCCTTTCCACCTTAGGACGTCCATATCTGGACTATTTCCAATATTGGAAAATTTCACTTTCTTTCTGGCTTTCATCACAGCTACTTTTTTAAACGACCAAATTTGGCTATGACTTTGTTCATCTTTCTATTAGTTTTCTAGGGCTGTTCTAACAAAGAAGGCAAAATGAGTGATTTAACAGAAATTTATTGCTTGACAGTTCTGGAGACTGGAAGTCCAGTGTCAGTGTCCACAGGGTCTTATTCTTTCTGAAGCCACTAGGGAAGGATCTATTCTAGGCTTCTCTCCTAGCTTCTGGTAGTTCCCTGCCTTGAGGCAACATGATTCAGTTTTCATATGA